>NW_016807505.1:437662-477849 GCF_001698545.2 Rhinopithecus bieti | reverse complement strand
CCAGGATGGTCTCGATCTCCTGACCTCGTGATCCGCCCGTCTCGGCCTCCCAAAGTGCTGGGATTACAGGCTTGAGCCACCGCGCCCGGCCAAAAGAACTATATTTAAATACCGTGCTGTAGTTATTATGATTTCATTTCTAAATGGGTATAATTTAGGAATTCTGAAATTACTTTAAGCACATACCGCACGGAAGACATAACAAAACATATTGTAGATACGTGAAAGGTGGGTTCTCACTGCTGAAGAAACGAACCACAAGCCAAGAGGAAAGAGTAAAATGAACCTATGATGATGGATTATAATCGTGACAGTGTGAACTCGTGGTTTTTTAATAAAGATAGATATATACTATCTATAGTATTCCATACATTATTAGTATACATATTGAAGATAGGTAAATGGATAGAGACATTATAGGGGGGTGTGTGTGTAAATGGACACACAGCTCCAAGCTCTAGGCCTAGAAGCAATAAAACCCCGTTAGCAAGGAATACACTTAATCACAAGATCTTGGTTTCTAAATACTGTTTCACAATATGAAGAACCAGAACTCCTTGAGGAAATCGCTGATTACAGGCTTGGGGAAGGAAAATACAAGACAAACCTAGAACATCTTGTGATACCAGAAAATAAGAAGTGGTCAAAAAATTATGGGGTTATATTACAAGAACGCAGGGCCAACTTAAAGGAGCTCCCAATGATCAAATCCAGGAAAAAAAAAATTGAAAATCAAACACAAATAATGATTGCAATATATAACAATCCATAAAATAAGGTATGCACAAATCCACACTGATGTAAAATAACAACTGAGTACAAATAAATGAGGAAGGACAGATCTTCTTTACAGTCAAATTCTAATACGTAGAGAAAATATCACGGAAATAGAAACCATCACTAGGTTTACACCATAATCATAATTGCTGTAGGCAAGAATCTTCAATTATTACTGAAATTAGATGAAATAAAATATTTGCGTAGTCTCAAAGTATCTCCTCACAAAATATTAATTACAAAGAAAGGAAAACAGTGACTTTGCAGTGGATAAACCTAGCAGACACTACCTTAATCAAGTGATCATATTTAATATCAGCAGAAATAAGACACTGACATCACGTACCCTAGATACGATCCACTGAAAAGGGCACACCATTACTGCTGTGTTATCGTTTGTCAAAAGTGCATAACCTGAATCTAATAATAAAAAATATCAGACAAATCCAAATTGAGGACTAAGGTACAAAATTATGGTTTAGTATTTCTCAAATGTGTCAATTTAATGAAATACAAAGAAAGACTGAGGGAACTCTCCCAGATGTGTAGTCAGGAGAGAGGGCAAAGGAAACATGCCAGATAAATGCAATAAGGGATCTTGAATTGGATCCTGGACTAGATAAAAAGGACATTAGTAGGATAACTGGAAAGACCTGAATATGGTCTGCAGATTGGTTGATAGTATTATATTAATTTCCTGATTTCAATCATTGTATGTAATGTCATAATAATGATTATATAAAATGCTAACATCCAGAAAGCTGGGTACAGAATACACAGGAACTCTACTATTTTTGCAAATTTCCTGTAAGTCCAAAATTATTTCAAAATCGTAATTTAAAAGTTAGGAAAAATACACAAATTTTACTACAGAAGATTTACAATTGGATAACTTCATGAAAAACTGGTTGCCTTCTTAAGCGGTCAAATTTCAAATTGAAGTCACAACAAAATGTCAGCTCACATCCAGTTAACAGGTAAGACTGACAATTTCCAATGTTGGCAAAAATGGACAGCAACTAAAAATCTCATATCACTGGTTGAGAGTGTGAAAACTGTCCACTTCCTTAGAAGACTCTCTAGCAGTTTTCTTTAAGTTAAGCAAAAAATTCAATTTTTAGGTATTTACATAAGAGATCTGCTAACATTCAAAACAGCTAAAATCTAGAAACTACTCAGGTGTCCATCAACAAGAGAATAGATAAACTGCAGTATGACCATTTAGAGAAATATTACAACTATAAAAAATTTTTAAAACTGCTCATACAGGGAATAGCACGGATAAATCTCAACATGACTATGATGAGTGGAAGAAGCCAGACACACACTGTGTGATTCCATTTATATTAATTTCAAAAGAGGCAAAATTTATCTGTGATTGTAGAAATCACAACATTGTTTTTTTGAGAAGGTGCTTGGTTGTAAAGAGGCGGTAGGGTAGGTTCTCAAGTAATAAAAATATTCTGTCTTCTGAATGGGATAGGATTCACTTTTAAGAAAACTTACTGAATTATACAATTACTATATGTCAATGCATTTAACTATGTAAATTTTACTTATGGAAAAATATAAGTCATTACAAACAGGGAAGCTCCACATCTATGGATATGTAATAATCAGAAATATTAAAATATTTATATATTACATATGCTATAAAGTTATGGAATAGTATAAAAGCATATGACTATGTATACATACACATTTAAAATAAAATTGTAAAATGTTTATAGAAGAATAATAAGTGTTATTATTTCTCTAGCTTATTTGAAAATACTTAAAATTAACATAAAGTAAATATGGCAAAATGTTGATAATGATGGAACCAGTTCCAGTTCCTTGTATGTACTAGTTCACTGTTCTCTTCTCCTTATACAATGTATGTTTACAATATGTTCATAATGAAAAGTTTTATAAAATGCACAGTGGGGTAAATCTTTCATTGCCAAGAACAAGTGAATATGAATGTATTACACATGTTTAAGAATTTATTAGGAAAAGAAATAAAAGAATACAGAACCAATATATATTAGTAAATTAGAACCTTAAAAAATACCTGATAAATTATACCAAAGACCTGATTGAGGGAGAGGGAAGGGGAAAGCTAGTGATGCTAAACATCCACTAGTTAAACTTATTCATTAACAAAGGCATGGCAGAAATAACTACAACTGGAATGAAAATGAATACATAATTGAAACAAGAGAAATTTAATAGAATGATGAAAGAACACTGTATAAGTTAATGCTAATGTGTTTGAAAATCTGTATGAAATGTGATTTGCTAAGATAACACAGGTTATATTTAAGACACAAAACAAAGAATAAGCAATAACCATACAAAAAAAAGGAAAAGAAAAAAAAAAAAACTTCTAGATAGCCTCTCTTCTAACTCCAAACCACCAAAACCAAAGGAGAGTCCAGATGATGTCATTGATATGTTCACTTAAACACTGATAGTGAGATGAGAGCTTTTTTACCCACTCTAGAACACAGTATAAGAAAATCCTCAAAATGATTAACACAACCAGAATATCTGATACCAAAACATGACAAAATAGCACAAAAAAGAAAATCACAGATCAATTTCACTTAGTCGTATACTTGTAAAAATTCCAAATCAAATTAAAATACCTACGATTAAGTAGTAAATTAAAAGAATAAAACATTTTAAAAACCAGTAGGGTCTGTTCATTCAAGGAATAAAAGGAAGTTGCAATAACAGTAAATTCATTCACAGTGATAAAAGTCTTTAAAAAGAACAGTAAAACAGATTCTGCAAAAAAAATTTGATTATATCTACCACCTGGTTTTGATTAAAATTCCTTACAAAATATAAAAGGTGGGAGACTTTCCTAACATAGTAGACAAAGTATTTCGCACTTAAAAATCAGCATTTTACACATTGATGATTAAGACCACCCACATCAAAATAACTTACCTATTGGGAATATGACCTGATACCACCCCCAGCAGAGTCCTGCCCAGCAAGATAAAACTGTGAACCAATAAATAAATTCAGTTTGCTTATCTAGGCAAATAGTTCTTCTATCATTGATAACAGCTTTCTACAGGCAAACAGCTCACCTAGAAAATGATTTGACCATCAACCCTCACATTAAGAACCTCATCTCACTTTCCCACCAATCTTAAAGTATTGCATGACAAATTTTGCCCATTTCTAATTAGTTCCCTGCCCAGACCCCAAAGCCTCATTTCTTGATTTTGAAACATTATTAAACCCTATCAAGGTGGTGTTTTCCCTTGCTGCAGGTAAGTTTAACAAACTCAGCTTTGCTTGATCATAGCTCTTTCTGGTGGTCTTTGGGAGAAAATGACCAGCAACAATGTGCCAGTCAAACCAAAGCAGCATACCATTAAACCCTGATTAAATCAAGGGTGGGTAATATTTCCATAACTGTTCAAGTGTTCTGCTGAGAGTAACAGTCTGTGGACTTTGTCAACATAACTAAAATCAGGATCAATATGAAGGGGGGAAATAAAAACTTCAAATATTTGCAAAGGATTTAGTCTATACTTTGAAAAAATCTGAAAAGCAACAAGAAACAGTAAGGTGACCACTTACCCCCAAAACAAAACAAAACAAAAACTTCAGATACAAAAAATGAACAAGAAAGCAAATTAAAAGAAAAACTCCCATCACCAAAGTGAAAATATTAACAGTAATTAAAATTATTGAATATGAAAAGACATACCTTGTCCTTGGATACGAAGACTTACTTAATATTTTTAAAAACCATTCTCCCCTCAATTGATTTATTAAAGTTGATGAAATTGCAGTCTAAACTGTAATTTCTTCCAACGAGAAGACACATGAGACAGGAGGCAGAAGAAGAGACACACAAATCCACAGAACAAAAATGGAGCCAGTCACAGATGAGAGTACAGCGTATGCGCAAGATGGCAGTACAGATAAATGGGCAATTATTGGCAAATAATCGCAAGTAATGGCAAGTAACTTGGCAACTTTAAGATTTCAAAACAAAAAAATTTCTCATGATTTAAGAATTTGAATTAAAAAAACACAAAATAATTAGAATTTAACATAGGTGAAGGGTTTTATGGACTCAGTATATATATCTTTCCAAAAATGACATGAAACTCAGAAGCCATAAAAGCGAACATGGTTATACTTGGACATATAACAATCATACACATTCTTATAACAAAAACAAAGTTTAAAAGTGTGTAAAAAATAGCTGTAATGGTTGACAATCCAAATCTTATTTCCCGAAATAGTAAATGAGCTCTTCGAAATCAGGAAGAGACTAAATCCTCCTCCCACCCACAAAATTGGACATAAAGAGGAAATTAAAAAATACAGATGGCTAACAAACATGAAAAAATGACCAAACTCAAAAACAAAAAAAATACAATTTAAGACAATAGTTTGGGTGATCACATTGGCAAAAATTTTAAATATTTATAAAATCCATTGTCTGTGAGGTTGTAGGAAAGCTGGCAATCTCATTCATTGCCATTGGAGGATAAAGTTGTTAACCACATTTTTGAAGGCAATCTTGCAATAATTTTCAAAATATGAAGTGTGCACATACTTAATCCCAGTAATTCAACTGATAAGTAATTTATTATGATATTATAGACAAATGCAAAATTATTGATATATAGGGAGGTTCATTGCACAGAAATTTGGTGCTAACATAAATATCTATGAGTGAGAAATGCTTAAAACATTTAATTATATTTCATCTACAAAACATTCATGTCGTCATTCAACAAATGACACAGATGTGTATGTATTACTGAAAAAGAAAAAGGCCATTGAATGAGGGCTGTTAAATGAAAGAGGTAATTTGCAGAAAAATGTGTTACAATATGGCCACACTGCTGGATCCTTCCCCAAAATGGCTTGTGTATTTGTGTGCATCTATCCACTAAAAGAATGCATGTAGTTCACTTAATAGAGGAAAACTATAGGGACAGAATTGGAAGAGAGGAGGGCATTTAATTTATATATTATTTAAATATGCTTTGAATTTTGAAAAAAGTCATGCAGAGTTTCTTTTAATATATTCTGTATTTTCAGTTTACCATGTGGCAAATGAAAATTATAAATGTATATTTATGGGAGCACTGAGCAATTCCACCATTTTGAGCATCTTGTGTAATATTTTATCCTCTACTGAGGCTCCTGGGATTGAGTCAAGTGGCAGCAAGGGAAACAGTCACCATGCCCCAATTAAAGTCTCATCGATGATATCCCAACATGAGCATTTCTCAGTTAAGCATTTCTTATCTGCAGGAGGTATCCACTGCAACACAGGAAAGAGAAGAGTCCCCATGCATAAGGAAGACTGTATCATTGTTTTGGTGAAGCTGGCAGTAGAAGGAATGGCACCAACTCAACAAATCCACCTCTTTGTGGCCATCACCTGCAAGGACACAGTGGGGAAAAGTGGCAAAGGTGAGAAACACATTTCCTAAGGAGTCATGGGGGTATGAAATTCCTCTTTCATCTTCCCCCTACTTGTGCTAGAACAAATACACCCACAGTACACAGAGAAAACCTCATTTCTAGCACCTGAGTCCATGATGAGGCCAAAACAATGACATTAAAACTTCCTGATGTCAAACATGCCAGATACTGGTGCTGCTTTTTCTCCTTTCGCTGGCCTAAAAAGTGATAGCCATCAACAGCCTCGGGTTGCATGTCTCTCTCTTCCCCTCTGGTTTCTTAAAGCTCTAGGTCATTCATTTATTTCATCAGTTACTTCAGACCAGTCTGTCAACCTTCCAGTCTAACGGTTATGGAGAAGCTACTGTGTCTCCTACGTACAACCATTTTCTAGCATCACAATGGATCAAACCATGAAGGAGTTCGGTTTATTAGATGACAGAAGTTAAGGAAATCCTTCCTATTAACAGTACATATACTGAGATGCAGAAAAGCCACGAAGGTATATTAAGAAAAGCTGCATCTCTTAACATAATATGCAATCTCAGAATCAATTAGAATGTCATCAAACATCATCAATATTCAGAAAATTAACAGCTCAATTTCTACTAAGACATGGCTTCTCCTAGAAAGCAAGGACTACTTTAACACCTTACCTTTAGTGGGTGGCCTAGGCAATGCATAGGTGAGGAGGCTTTTGTCTAAGGGGTGTTGTTTTGGGAATTTGCTGGTAACATTCACTCTCAGAAGAGTTCCCAGGAAGTCATCTTCTGAGGTGAAAAAAAAAAAGAAAAGAAAAAAAGAAAAACACCACTTCCAATGAAACAAGCAATGCAGCTGGAATCTGGAAATTCCTTCTCTGCTACTCTTTTATATTGATTTAAATTAACATAGTTCTGAAACCATAACCATCCAGTCCATAACTACACATTTCAATGTCAGCACATTGCATCAGGGACCTTCTCTCTTGCGCATTTCCAGACCCGACTAGATCACCTGAACCCCACTGAAAGTTATGTCTCTGTTTTAAAATCATTTGTCTTCTACTGCTTAGTTGGTCAGGTTACTCACAAAATTACCAAGACAATCTACTTATATATCTTTTATCAATAAAAGTTTATTGAGAACCTGTTCTATGACAGGCAATCCACAAGGTGCTTGTATCACAAAAAATGAACTGAAAAAATATCTGGACATAAGAAATTAAAAGTCCTCTGGATGAATCAATCATACAAATAAAGAGCTGAAACATAATGGTTTTACGGAGGCAGATTCAGTTTTGGGCTCGGATTGCCGAGGAAGACCTGTTGTGACCACTCGCCTTTAACTCCCCAGAACGGTATCCACCCTCAGCTGGCTATCAGATGGGTTTTCATGCTATTTAACTGGAACCAAATGTCATCAAACTCAAGAAGAGCAGTATGTATCAACTCCTTCCATCCTAGGCCTGTTTCCTATAAATGTGCAGTTCCCTGCCCACATACCTGCAAGGGTGTCCAAGAAACCACAGGTAGGCATGGACAGCCACTGACCAGGGAGTACGCTGTCAGCTCATTCTCTGGAGTTTTCTTTAATTCATTCTCTTGCTTCCTGACAAGTCAATAAACACATTTAGTAATATTTATCACGATGTGGTAGCTTACAATTCTATTTTCAAACATACTTTCCCCAATATAATTTCAGCTAATATTTCTAAGACAGATATTTTATAAATGTTGTTTTTATCAGATTTGAAAGTCAAGGCAAGGGCATGGACAGTTTTGCTTCCCTTCTAGGCTCTATCATCACTTGACATAAAAGAAAAAGAGAAAAAAAATGCATCTAAAATACATACATCTGTATGTTCATATAAACCACACACACACACACACACACACACACACACACACACACACACACAAATTTAACAATGAAACATTCAGGAAGTATAGGTATCCTGTGCTGGGAAAACATGGATGTTGCTAAGCCCTTTGTGTGTCACGTACACAGGCTTCAAATATGCACTGCCCTCCCTTTACTCTGTAAGGTCCAATGGACATAGAGAGTGGCCAGCTAATGATTACATTAGTAAGATAAAATATTCCCAATCTATTAAGACTAAGTGTTATAAAACAAAACTTACACCATTATATACAGAGCAATACGATCATGGTCTATTACCACCCAGTGAAGCCCAAGGAAACCTTCTAAGGATTCCACTGGTGAAGGACATGTTTCTAGCTCAACAATTTTTATAAGACCATCTTTACAAAAAAATACATTTCAATAATTTCTAAGTATCTGGAAAGGGTAGATTAAACTAAGCTACTCTTTTTTAAAACAACAGTCTAAAATTTGCCCCCAAACAATAATCTAGTGAAAGGCAATGTTTATGTGCAATAATCAGGACTATCCTAACCACTCTTCATTAAAAAGACGTACATAAATAAAATATCTTGATCTATGATTTGGAAGAAAGCATGTAATACAAAATCATTTTCAACAGCATTAATATAACTAGAAAGTCTAGATATGATAAAATGATATATCTCTATTCAGAATAGCCTCATAACTATACAGTGGTTTACATGTGATTTACTGATCTCAGCCTTGTTGATTACCTAAGGGACAAATGTAAAACTGTGCACATCTCAAACAGATGTGCTAATACTCTCTGAAGCCATCTGCAAAACAATGCATCATAAATTTTACCAAATATATTTACAGGTTTTCAATTGTCCTGTCCCTGTCAACCATTAAGATATCTTGAAATTACAGATTTATGTAAAAGTGTAAAGTTTTAATTTTACAAAAAAAGTGAAGCCAAAAACATACAATAGTTAAAACATGCATTCGTCTTCTGAATAAAAACATATTGATACAAGGTTACTGTTTTCTTTACTTCATTCTGCTGTCTCCTGATAAGTTAATAAACAAATTTAGAAATATTTATCAAAATGTGGTAGCTTACAATTCTATTTTCAAACATACTTTTCCCAAAATAATTTTAGCTAACATTTCTAAGACAGATATTTTATAAATGTTTTTATATTTTATAAATTTTTTTTATCACATCTACATCTTTTATCATAGAATAGCATACATGTAGTAGCTCTAGATAATCTGTGTCCAATAGAACTTTCTGTGGCAAAAGTGTTTTATAATTCCATTCCATAATATCAATTATGTTGATAATACATGGTGTGCAGTAACTTGAGAAAAATCACTAAATGGATAAAGAGTGCAATCAGCATGTTTCAGCCTGTCACTAACTGTGTTAGGGTCAAGTTCTCATTTTATTTAATATAGTATCTTCAAGATAGAGAGCACCCTTTCAATGATTAGAAGAGATATAACATAAAAACAAAGATAGAATTACTTACAGGTCCTGAGGGGTACATGGCATGCCTGGGAGTCCACACGCAGAGGTCAGGGAGTGAGAGAGACGGAGAGAGAAAGAGAGACACCCATGGGCCAATGCCCTTACTGGGTCAAGGGTACTATTCAAACAGGTTTTCTATGGAGACTTCTAAGTGGTGGGTCTAAAGCAAGCAGGTATGAGTTCCCTGGGGTCACACTGTGACTGGGAGGCAGACACTGGCTCCATAAGGGGTGTGGGGTTCAAGGGGCTTGTCAGATAGATTGCATCAAGCTGTCCCATGGTGAAGTGGTCCAAAGGAGGCAGTTGGATAAGGCAGCTATCTGGACCAACCACACTGAGGAACGAGGAGGAGGTGTAGAACTGGAAACTATGCAAAGGTGAGTAAGCCTTGCTTCTAGTATAAGAAAGCTAAACTTATATTCAGGATGGATGCCAAGGCAACATAAAATTATAAGAATTCACTACATTCTTCCAATGTCCATACCCAAAAGGGCACACTGCTCAGGCCTCAGGGACATTCTTTCAATCATACATCTCAATTCTAGCCCAATATCATCTTCATTCCCAAAAAGGAGAAACTGTTCAAACATTCTTGATACCCAATACCTTTCTGCCATAAGCTAAGCAGAGAAATGTCAAACATCCTAGAATCTTTAGGAATGAAAACCATGGAGCACTTACCATGTGATTAATGTTGATACATGATTTGATTACAAGAGGCTTCCCAAAATTAAAACAATTCCCCACTGGCTACAAACAGTTGCCAGGCACAGTGGCTCATGCCAGTAATCCCAGCACTCTGGGAGGCCAAGGAGGGCAGATCACCTGAGGTCAGGAGTTTGAGACCAGCCTGGCCCACGTGGTGAAACCCTGCCTCTAAAAAAACACAAAAATTAGTAGTGTGTGGTGGCACGTGCCTGTAATCCCAGCTACTCGGGAGGCTGAGGCAGGAGAATCGCTTGAACCCTGGAGGCAGAGGTTGCAGTGAGCCAACATCGCGCCACTGCACCCCAGTCTGGGCGATAGAGCAAGACTAAGTCTCAAAAAATATATATATATATATTTATTTATTTCTACTGCTCCTTGCAGAGCAGGGCTAACCCACAGACAGTGTTCCCAGAGTAGCCCAGAGATAAATTTAGAATGAATGACATTGCTATGGGATCTTCTGGGAACCTCACAGATACGGGCAGTGAAGCCAGTGAGAATCCAAATGTCAATGCTGTGTTGTTGTAAGTGCAATGAGAATTTTGTTTTCCTTCATAGCTCTCCCCTCAAGAAAGTACAATGCAGCAAAGAACAACATTCCTGATCCAATCTATAGGGTCAGTAGTGATGTCCTCTCCATCATTCCTAATTCTAACGATCTGTGTCAGTCTAGCTAAAGGATTGTCAATTTCACAAATCTCTGCACAGACCCAACTTTTGGTTTCACGAATTTTTCTCTGTATTTTGTCTGTTTTTTTATGTCATCAATTTTTGCTCAAATCCCTATCGCTTCCTTCCTTCTGTTTGCTTTGGATTTCGTCTTCTAGTTTAGTCTTTTTCTTGTTTAAGGTGGAAGCTTGTATCATTTATTTATCTTCCCTTTTTTCCTGATACAGTTATTTAAAACTATAAATATCCGTCTAAGCATGTCCTTAGTTGTATCACATTCTAAGCAAGATGTTTTCCAGATTCTTTCTATTTTTTATTTTTATTTTTTAGACAGGGTCTCATTTTGTCACCCAGACTGGAGTGCAGTGGCGCAATCTTGGTTCAATGCAGCTTCTACCTGCTGGTCTTGAGTGATTCTCCTATCTTAGCCTCCTGAGTACTACAGGGACGCACCACCATGCTCAACTCATTTTTTGTATTTCTTGTAGAGATGGGGTTTTGCCATATTGCCCAGGTTGGTCTTGAACTCCTGGCCTCAAGTGATGTGCCCACCAAGGCCTCCCAAAGTGCTGGAATTACAGGTGTGAGCCACCACCCCTGGACTTTCTAGTTTCTTTTTACAGATTTTTGACCAATGGGCTCTGTAAAGTGTATTAATTTCCAAATATTTTGTGACCTCCAAATTTATTTGTGTTGACTTCTAATTTAGTTCCTCTATGGTCACACAACATACTCTACATAGTTTCAATCTTAAATTTATTGAGTACAGTTTTATAGCCTAACATATACTCTATCCTGGTGAATGTTCCAGGTGTGCTTGAAAATAATTTGTATTTCTGTTGTTG
This sequence comes from Rhinopithecus bieti, assembly GCF_001698545.2. Classification (NCBI taxonomy): domain Eukaryota; kingdom Metazoa; phylum Chordata; class Mammalia; order Primates; family Cercopithecidae; genus Rhinopithecus; species Rhinopithecus bieti. Next base: position 466,056 of record NW_016807505.1, on the reverse strand, counting down.
GGTGGAGTTTTCCCTATCTATCTATCTATCTATCTATCTATCTATCTATCTATCTATCTATCTATCTATCTCAGGTCAAACTGGTTGATAATATTGCTGAAGTATCTTGTAACCTCAATGATGCTCTACCTAATTGACTTACCAGTGATTAAGAAGAGGCTATGAACAAAAGTTATTATTGCTGAACCGCCTATTGATCCCCTCAATCATGTTAGTTTTCAGCGTATGGAACTTTGGGCAGTGCTGTTAGTGCTGATATGATTAAAATTGTTACATATTCCATATTAATTAACCCTTCTATCATTAAATACTATCCTTCTTCCTCTCTAGCAATACTTTATCTTAAAGTCTCTTTATTCTGATGTCAGAATAGCCACTTCTGCTCTCTTCTGGATTCGCTGGATATAGCTTTTTCCATCTTTTACTTTCAAACTATTTGTATCTTTTGTTCTAATGTGTCTCTTTTGTAGACAATATATAGTTGTTCATGTTTAAAAAACAACAGAATCTCCTAATCTCTTTTTTAAAAATTTGATACAATTGTCATATGGCTGGTTTTATGTCTGTCATTTTCCTGTTTTCTACATGTCTTATGTCCTATTAGTTCCTCTGTTCATTGTTAACTACCTTATTTTGTGTTAAACAGATCTTTTCGTTATCCTATTTTAATTCTTTGGTTTCTCTTTTAATATTTTTTGAACTGTTTTCTTACTGGTGGTCCTAGTGTTTATAAAATACAACTTAAATGATCACAACCTCCCTCAGATTAACAATATATGTGTAACATGGCCTTTTATATGACTTGAAATCAACTTCAAAGAAGCAATTCTATTGCTCAGATAGTCCAGATTTCCAAAAGATTTTTAAGTCATCATCAATCCAGCCATGTTTATAAAAGGGACTGTGAGTCTGAGATAGCAGACAACACTACACACTAACGATTCTGTCTTGGACACAATGACACCATGACCACACTAAGTCACAGGGACCAGGATACAGGAAAAATGATCCAGCCACATGGCTGACTACCATTATCATTAGAATGTTATAATTCCCTAAGAAGAATACAGTATTTCCTGGACAAAATGTTTACTGTGAGAATTCCCACTGGTCTGTGAGCATGGAATGGTGTAATTATTTCTGATACTTCCTCTCGTATTTCAAGGGGAATGTTTCAACTCTTTCATATGACATCCACATTTTGGTCTACGTGGACCTGTGGAAATGGAGTAAAAATATGGGAAGATGAGAAATATACATGTCCAATTGTCAAACATGCATAAGAAAGGAGGCTTCACTGTGTATCTGCATATAAAATGTACTAATTTATTACTCTACTGGGATGTCTCTGACATTATTCAAAATATAAATTGTGCAAAAATTCCAGGAGAGGAAAAGAGGCCTCGAATAACTCACCAGGTTATTAATGCCTTACACTGTTTGGTTCAACAGACTTTGTAAAAACAATTCTAAGTTATTTAATAACACAACAAAAATAATCCAGGAAATTACATGTATTAAAAACTGGATGTTACCCTTGGAGTGCATCGTTTTGATCTTTCCTGGAGAAAGAAGCTGGTGCAAATGACAAAAACAGTCCTTCTTTGGTGTGGAGGTGAGAATTCCAAGTGGCAAAGTGTTGTCTTCCACCAACATCACTTCCAGTCTATAAAGGGGAAATCAGGGAGCTGAGAAACAAAACATTCCTAATGGAATATTTTGTAACAAGAGGTTGGTTGTAAGGACTTCACCAGAGATGTTCACTGGACCACCCGTATGACGAGAACGATACTTGGTACTTGAAACATGACAGAGTAGAAATAACTGTTTTCAGAAACACTGGTCTCAAAGTTTCCTCAGCATACCCAACACACCACCGTTCACTATGACTAGGCTCTCTCCTTAAATCCACTGGAAACCCATGGAAGGGACATAAAAGTGGCCAGAAAAATCCACGTTTTAAAAACTTGGAAATTTAATCACTTCACATCTAGGAATGTTTAATGCAGCATGTAGCTGAAGACAGTGCTTCTGTGCACACCAAATTACTCTCTCAGCTGATGAGAAAAATGAAAGACAGAGAAACTGATGAAACCCCAGTGACTGCTTGGCAAGCAAATTCAATTATACTATGAGGATTACATAAGTAATACCTATTTTTCAGTTCATAACTTTTTTCACTTAAGAGAGAAATGGAAAGTGAAAACCCCAAATCTCCTTGGATTCTGACCATCTTACTGCCCTCAAGAGAGCAAGCGTGACTTAGAAGATTATTGTAGCTCCAACAAAAGTGTGAATGGCTCAAGTGTAGGTATAGCTATTTTCCACAATTACACAACTCAGGTGCTGATTCCCCAGGGTCTGTCTACTATCAACATATTTATGTTGCCAATCAAGAACTCAGAGTTGCAATTTCATCTCCAAACTGGGTACCTACAGGACACTGTCCAATTCAGTTTCTCTAGTGCATGCAAGCTGGTTAGTTTTCCAGTACCATAGTCCTTGCTGGGACCATACAGCTGAACAAACTGAACTCTCCTTCTATATAGTTTGTTTAGGGCAGGTAACTGTGCTGGACCTCATGTTCAGAGGAGTTATTATTTAACTCATAGTTTTCCTAGGTTTTTCAACAAGATCAATTATTACAGTTATCAGCGACACGTGCAAACTTCTAAAAAGGGGCACTGTTTTGCCTCAGAAACATGAACGAAAATGAGCACTCTGGAGTATACTTCTCTGGGACACACTGATCCACCCTATTAAGTCATGGAGACCAGCCCCCAACACAGCAATGACCCAGGCTCCATGCTGCCCAGCACAGACAGTGCCTTATGGAGTATTTCATAATCCCCAAAAAAGGGCAATATTTTAGTGACAAAACACTGAGCAACCTGGCCTGGCCCTTGAGGGTGTAATGGTAAAACTAATTCCCACTGGACCCTGACGATGGGATGGAAAAATCATTTCTGACATTTTCTGTCATGTCACATCTCAAGGGAAAGGAATAAAGTTTCATGTGAGGCTAGGTGCCTTGTCTTTGTTGACCTGTGGGAATAGGGTAAACATGTAGAAACATGAGAACAATACACGCACATGTGTCTGCTGGTCCATCAAGCACAAGACAGTAGGATTCACTTTCTGTACCATTAAATTCGCTAATATACTGCTCTCCTAGGATGCTTCCAGTGTTATTCAACAACAGTCAACGTGCTCGTCTCTAGCTTCCATCAGTCCAAATACTGTCCAACATTTGCTGCCAGACAAATCAAATGTGCAACCGGACTATCAGTTTGCTCAAAGTTCCAAGACAATGTTGGCCTGGTGAACATTCCATTCACAACAATGCATAGCATTTCCATCAATTCAACCACCTCAGGATTACCTTACCTTCAAAGGTCACCCAACGGATTGGGGAAGAAGTAGTCACAAAAAGAAGGGAATAAAGAAACAATGGTCTAAAAATCACTCATAGCACTCAACCTGCTTGAGAGTGGGAGCGTGGCAATTTGCAGAAGCTGCCCAGAGCTACACCGTACCTGATTCCACTCAAACTGGTCACAGCAATGCAGGCAGGACACACACAGGTACGGTACTGTCCCGGGATATGTGACTAGAAGAACTGGGCAGTGTGCAGAGAGGGAAAGGCAGCCTCTGAACCCTCTCACCATGAGCTGCTTCCCACCTGCTCTCAGCTCTCAGCGTGATGCTCACCAGGTGGTACTGCTGAGGACCTAGTGGCATTTGGGTACCGCATACCTGTTGGTCGCACCCAACTTTCCGCTGTCACTGTTGAGGATCAGCCTCTCTGGCACTCTCCATGCTTCATGCCCACAGAAAGATCATTAGCAAGACGGAGAAAGCACAAAAATTCTGGAAAAGAACAAATAGAAGCCTCAGATGACTCACCAGATTAAGATCTTATAATTAACTGACTCCATATAGAACCCGTTAAATTCCTAAATACTTAAAACAGTAATAACCCAGGAAAAAAAACTACCAAAAATTAGGTGTTACCTCAGCATGTTTCATTGTATTCTTTCTCAGTTGAGGAAGCTGGTAAAAGTGACATATCAGATCTTCATTTACCAGAGTTTTCAACAAGATCAATTATTACAGTTATCAGTGACAAATGCAAACTTCTAAATAAAGGGCACTGTTTGCCTCTGATCTTCATTGGTGTAAAGATTAAAAATCCATGCAACTCTAGTATCACAGGGAACCTGCAAACCACAGGGGAAATTAGAGAAGTTGAGAAAGAAATCTTCCACATCGAATGGTTCCTGATAAGAATTTATAAGCAATTATGATACATACTCATTGACAAGGTGTACGGCCAGAAAAAAGTATACTTATTCCACAGAACAGGAGAATGTTTAAAGTCCTTTTCCCAAGATCTGTTCAGGTTAACCCTGAAGTCCACCTAGACATCAATTAACAAGGATCTCCCTTAACATGCATAGGAAAATCCACTGATGAAATATGAAGATTAGCTAATAAAATCCACATAACATTCCAAGGACTGGAAATGTCATCATCTCACAACATCTACTTGAATCACTCAAATGTCTAGAATATTGCTTTATGCAGACAGAAAAAAAGGTCAGAATTCTTGGGACTGGGTTAGCAAGCAAATTTAAACAAACTCTAAAATATTCTCATGGTTAGAAATCACTCTTTAATTCTCCAGATATTACCTCTACCTAAAACAATTAACTGATAAGACCCACGCCATCTTTGGAACTGATGATCTAAATGACCTTAGTAAAGTGCTCTCACTCAAAAGACTGTCACATCTGAGATAACTGTATGGATGGCTCTAAGGGAGGCACAATCATATCTCATGGGGTCTCACCACATATGTGCTGGTTTTCCAGGGTCTATTTACTACCAGTGGATGGATGCTACCAGCAAAGCACCAAAGGAATAGCCATTTTATTTAAAAATGGGATATTTATAGACGACTGTACAATTCATTTCCTCCAACATACGCAGGCAGATTAGCTTTCAAATACCCCAGTCCCTATGGGCACTGACCATCCACATCCCTCCACGTTTGCCTGTCCTGAGTGCTGGACCGCAGCTCACAGAAGTGCTTTGGTTACTCATTGTTTTCAGTGAGATTCTTCTTTTTTTTTTTTAAATCTTCGTCAATCCAGGATATGTGGCAGACACTGAGCACACAGCTTTCCATTAGCTTGGGGTACACTGACCCAAACTATTCATCCAATTATGGAGACTGGCATCACAGTCAATGACTGGCCAATGGCCCACAAGCATGGCCAGGGTCTCAAAGTCACTGGAGTGTCACAATCTCCTAAGAGGAATGCCAGTATTTTCAGGACACAATGCTTACCATGGGAGAATTCCTACTGATTCTTGAAGATGAGGTGATAGAAATATTCTCAATACTTTTCTTCATGTCACATCTCAAGAGGACAGAGTAAAATATTTCATATGAAACCCAGTTCTTGGTTCATGCCGATCTGTGAAAACAGTACAAATATGGGAAGATGGTAAGTATGTATATCCATTTGTCAAACATGCACAAGAAGGGAGGGTTTGTTATGTATATTAATATCAGATATACTAACATAACTCTACTAGGAGGTTTTTCGTATTAATGAAAAGGGAGAATGAAAAAAAAATTGGAAATAAAGGATAATGAAAGCTTCGGATGATTCACCAGATAATTAATGCCTCACACTGTTATTAACAGATCATTCACAAAACCTATTACCTACTTGACTACAGAAAAAATTACAAAATAAGCCATAAAAAGTAAATTTATTCAAACTTTGATGTTACCTTTGAAGTGCATCCTTTTGTTCTGCTCCAGGCAACGGAACAGGTAAGAGTGACAAGATCAGCATTTCTTTGGGATGGCAGTGAGAATTCCATGCAATTCCCAAATCACTTCCGTTCTGCAAGGCACACGGGACATTACAGGAATTTTGAAACAAAACCTTCCCAACTGAATGATTCCTGACAACAGTTTGTAATTAATTAGCCACAGTCACTTGACTATCCCCATAACCAAAAAATCTGCTTGTTGCTTGGAACAGGGTGAGTACAGAAAATCAATGTTTCCAAGATTTTGGTCTCAAAGGCCAAAGGCCCCCTGAGTATTACTAACATTAGAATCTCTCTTAAATATACAAAGACTCAATGAAGGAATATACCTATTAGCCAACAATATCTACCTAAAATCCCTAGAATTAGAAACTTCATTATTTCACATTAAAATGTTTAATGAAGCATCTAATTTAATCTGTCATCTAATGTTTAGAAAATTGCTCCCTGAGTGACAGGAAAAAGAAAAACAAATGCTGTTCTAATCCTTGAGACTGAGTTAGCAAGCAAATTCCAGCAGGTAGTAAGATAATCCCATGAATACAACCCACTCTTCGATTTTCACATATTTCTTTTGGTGAAAGAATAAATAACAAGCAAAGACTGATAATTTCTTTCTAATCAACTACATAACATACCTATACATGCTGATCCTCACTAAGAATGTTGTGACATCTACGCAAATAGTGTGAATGACTTGAGCGCTGGCACAGCTAGTTCTACAATGCTCACTCCTCGGACACTGGTACCACAGAGTCTGATTACTAGGGGTTTGAATGCTGCCAGCCATGCACTTAAATCATTGTCATGTAATCCCCAAAGACACACAGGCCTCTGTACAATTCATCTATCTGCTCTAATATATGCGGATGGGTTAGTTTTGGTAGCAGTTGCTGACCAAACTGAACACCCTCCATGTGTTTGTCTGGTATGGTCCCTGTGCTGGACCTCAGCTCACGGAAGTGTCCTGGTCACTCGTTTGGTTCACATTTCCAAGGTTTCCATTTTTTTTAAGTCATCATCGATCAAGGCACATTTATAAAAGGGACCTTGAGTCTGAGATATGTGGCAGACACTGAACATACATCTTTCTGTAACCTGGGGACTTGCCAACTCATGTTATTCAATTACAGAGACCAGCATCACAGCCAGTGACCAGCCTCATGGCAGACCAGAACAGCCAGGGTCTCACTGTCATGGGAATGTCATGACTCCCGAAGAAGAATGTCTGTGCTTTCAGGACAAAATGCTTACCAATATTAGAATTCCCCCTGGCCCCTGAGAATGGGAAGGCAGAATTATTTCCATTACTTTCCTTCATGTCACACCTCAAGTAGAAGGAATAAACTCTTTTACATGAAATCTAGTTCTTCGTCCACATTAACCTTTGAAAAATAGAAAAAAAAGTATAGAAAAATAAAAAGTGCAAACGTACATTTGCCAACCATGCAAATAGTGTACATATACAACAGGTTTACTATGCACAAGTACATAAAATATACTAAATTATTTCGCTGGTAGGGTATTCTAATGTTATCTGAAAACAGGGGAAGTATAAAAATACTGGACAAAGGACACAGAAACCTCAGATGACTAACCAGATTATTAGGGCCTCACACCATGTGGATTAACTGACTGCTTGAAAAACCAATTCTAATCTTACTTGCGAAAATAAAATAATAGAACTCACCCAGGACAAATGCACTTACTAAAAATTGCAATATTACCTCTGAAGTGTATTGTTTTCATTGCTAGACAAGGAATCTGGTACATGTGACAAAATCAGCAGGTTAGTGGAGCAGCAGTAGGAATTCCATGCAATTCCAGTATTACCTCCAATATGCGAAGCACAATGAGGAAGTAAAGAAGTTGACAAACGAAACCCTCATAATTAAAAGAGTTTCATTTGTCAACTTTCTTACTTTCATAATTACTAATGATGGGTTATAGGAAATAAACCATAGATCTTCACTTGCCCACATGGTACGAGAATAAAAATTATGCTCACTCCCTGGAAATGGGTAGTAATGAAAGTCAGTTTTCTAAGACCAAAGACCTCCGTTAGCATCACACAATAAAACTAGGATCTCCCTTTAAACATCTATGAAACTCACTAATAAAAAAAAATGAATATCAGGCAATGAAATCCACATAAAAGTCCATGAATTGAAAATTTAATCATTTTACAATTAGAAATGTTTACTATAGCATCTACTAGAATCCCTCAATCAAATGTCTAAAAAGCTTCTCTTTGAGTGACAGGCAAAACTTAAATTCCAATTTTTGTGATAAGGTCAATAAGGAAATTGAAATATTAAGACTTTCCACAAATAGAAAGTGCCCTTCAATTTCCATATATTCTTTTATTTAATAGATAAAACCTACTCTTCAATTTCCAAATATTTCCTTTACTTAATAGATAAATAATATACAAACTCATAATACCTTTTGCACTGTCCACCTAATAAACCTGAGAGACTGACCTCACACACAAGATTATAGCACCTAAAAAAATGTGTAAAAGACTCTAGGGTAGGCAAAACCGTTTCCCATCGTTCCCTCTACTCTTGTGTAGTTCTGTTTACTATGAGAGTATGGACACTGCCAGCCAAACACTGAAAGAAATGCCATATAATCCCCAAAGATATATGTACACAAACATATATAAATATATACAAACACATACAGACCTCTGTACAATTCATGTGCTGTAACCTATGTGAGTGGGTTTGTATTCCAATACCACGGGCCATTTTGGTACCAGCTGCTGACCAAACTGAACTCTCTCCACATGTTTGCCTGGCATGGTCCCTGTGCTGGACCTCAGTTCACAGAACTGGCACAGAAGTGGTTTGGTCACTCGTTTCGCTCAGATTCTGAGATCCATTTTTAAGTCATCATGATCCAGACACATTTATAAAAGGGACTTTGAACCTGAGATATGTGACAGACACTGAGCACACAGCTATCTGTCACCAATGACCCACAATATTCAATCATGGAGACCAGCATCACAGTCAATGACCAGCCCATGGCTGACTGGCATAGCCAGAGTCTCACTGTCATTGGAGTGTCCTGATTCCCTAAGAAAAAATGTTGTTATTTTCAGGACAAAATGCTTTTTAACATGTGAGAATTCCCATGGGGACTTGTGGGTGGGAGGCAGAATTACTCCCTATCCTTTTCCTTCACGTCTCCACATGGGGAAAAAATAAATTCATCTGTATGAAACCCAGTTCTTGGTCCACTTCATTCTGTGGGAAGAGATTATATACATGGGAATGAGGAGTATACATGTTCATTTTTCAAATAAGACAGGAGGCTTTACTATGTAACTATATGTAAAGTATCAGAATTTTATTACACTTAGAGGATGTTTCTGATGTTATGTAAAGTTGAGGAAAACGTAAAATGTTAAAAGAAACTGAAGGCTCAGATATCTCATAAGAATACTGAATGCCTAATACTATTTGTATTAAGTGACTCCTTGCACATCTAATGAAATTCTCAATTACTTAAAAAAACACAAACCACAAAAATAAATTTACTAAAAGTTGGATGTTACCTCAGGAGAATACTGTTTTGCTGCCTCCCAGATGAGTTAGCTGGTACAAATGACAAAATTAGCGCGTCACTGGTTAAAGTCCACGGAATTCTGTGACAACCAATCCACAAGGTACAGGGGCAGTTAGGAAAGTTGTGAAACAACATTTGCCAAATGAAATACTGTTACAAGCAGTTATGAGAATTAACTTTAGACATTCATTAGACTACATGTATGACAAGGCTATACTCACGTCTTTGATCAGACTGATACAGATAGAATTTTTTCTATTCGATTCTATTTTTCTATTCTACACAGATAGAATATTTTCTATCCATGTCAGTGCTTTCTCAGCACACTGACTTCAAAATTATTTATTCTATAGCTAGGATATTTCTTTAAACACAGTGAACACAGTGTGCACTATTGTCAGAGAACCTATGTACATCCTCCTATATGCAGGGAATCATTTCTAGATTACTCATGATACTGAACACAATGTAAATACTGTGTAAATAGCTGTTACACTGCGTTTTTTAGGGAATAATGATCAAAGAAAAACACTGCACTTGGCTGGGCACAGTGGCTCACGCTTGTAATCCCAGCACTTTGGGAGACCAAGGCAGGCCAATCACTTGAAGTCAGGAGTTCGAGACCAGCCCGGCCAGCATGGTGAAACCCCATCTCTACTAAAAACACAAAAATTAGCCGGGCATGGTGGTGGGCGCCGGTAATCCCAGCTATTTGGGAGGCTGAGGTAGAAGAATCGCTTGAACCCAGGGGGCAGAGGTTGTAGTGAGCTGAGATCATGCCACTGCATTCCAGCCTGGGCGACAGAGTGAAACTCTGTCAAAAAAAAAAAAAGAAAGAAAAAGATTGTACATGTTCAGTACAGATGAAACGATACAATTTTTTGTCAAATATTTTCAATCCATGGTTAGTTGAAGCTGAAGATGCAGGCCCATGGAGAAGGACAGCAAACTATATATGAAATTGTTTGCTAAATTAATAGAAAAAAAAAGAGAAGAACAAAAGAAACAACTGGTTCGATCTTAGCAGCTGGGTTGGCAACTGATTAAAATACACTTGGAAGATACCACATGAAATTGCTTCACTTTAATAAAATGAGAAATAAAACAAAAGACATTTATGCAGCCAACAAACATGAAAAAAGGCTCATCATCACTGGTCATTAGAGAAATGCAAATCAAAACCACAGTGAGACACCATCTCATGCCAGTTATAATGGTGATCATTAAAAAAGTCAGGAAAACAACAAATGCTGGAGAGGATGTGGAGAAATAGGAACACTTTTACAGTGTTGTTGGGAGTGTAAATTAGTTCAACCATTGTGGAAGACAATGTGGTGATTCCTCTAGGATCTAGAAGTGGAAATACCATTTGATTCAGCAACCCCATTACCAAGTATATACCTAAAGGATTATAAATCATGCTACTATAAAGACACATGCACACATATGTTTATTGCAGGACTATTTACAAGAGCAAAGACTTGGAACCAACCCAAATGCCCATCAATGATAGACTAGATAAAGAAAACATGGCACATATACACCATGGAATACTATGTAGCCATAAAAAAGAATGAGTTCATGTCCTTTGCAGGGACTTGGATGAAGCTTGAAACCATCATTGCCAGCAAACTAACACAGGAACAGAAAACCAAACACCACATGTTCTCACTCATAAGTGGGAGTTGAACAATGAAAATAGATGGACATAGGGAGGGGAACATCACATGCTGGTGTCTGTCAGGGGTGGGAGGAAAGGGGATGGAAAGCATTAAGAAAATACCTAACGCATGAGGGACTTCAAACCTAGATGACGGGTTGACAGGTGCAGCAAGCCACCATGGCACATGTATACCTATGTAACAAACCCTCATGTTCTGCACATGTATCCCAGAACTTAAAGTAAAATTTAAAAAAAAAAAGAAAGAATTGAGATTTGGGAACCTCTGCCTAGATTTCAGAAGATGTACAGAAATGCCTAGATGCCCACCAGGCAGAAGTTTGCTGCAGGGGCAGGGCTCTCATGGAGAACCTCTGCTAGGGCAGTGAATTAGGGAAATGTGGGATTGGAGCCCCACACAGAGCCCCTGCTGGGGCACTGCCTAGTGAAGCTGTGAGAAGAGGGCCATCATCCTCCAGACCCCAGAATGGTAGATTCACCAACAGCTTGCACCATCCATGCACCTGGAAAAGCCGCAGACACTCAATACCAGACCATTGAAAGAAGCCAGGAGGGAGGCTGTACCCTGCAAAGCCACAGGGGCAGAGCTGCCCAAGACTATGGGAACCTACCTCTTGCATCACTGTGACCTGGATGTGAGACATGGAGTCAAAGGAGATCATTTTAGAGCTTTAAGATTTGACTGCCTTGCTGGATTTCAGACTTGTGTGGGGTCTGTAGCGCCTTTGTTTTGGCCAATTTCTCTCATCTGGAATAGCTGTATTTACCCAATGCCTGTACCCCATTGTATCTAGGGAGTAACTAATTTGCTTTTGATTTTACAGGCTCATAGGTAGAAGGGACTTACCTTATCTCAGATGAGACTTTTGACTGTGGACTTTTGAGTTAATGCTGAAATGAGTTAAGACTTTGGGGACTGTTGAGAAGGGATGATTGGTTTTGAAATGTGAGGACCGGAGATTTGAGAGGGGCCAGGGTGAAATAATATGGTTTGACTGTGTCCCCACCCAAATCTCATCTTGAATTCCCACATATTATGGGAGGGACCTGGTGGGACGTAACTGAAATCATGGCGACAGGTCTTTCCCGTGCTATTCTCAGTGAATAAGTCTCATGAGATATGATGGTTTTAAAAAAGGAGAGTTTCCCTGCACGAGTTCTCTTCTCTTATCTGCCGCCATGTGAGACACATTTTCACCTTCCACCATGATTGTGAGAACTCCCCAGCCATATGGAACTGGAAGTACAATAAACCTCTTTCTTTTGTAAATTGCCCAGTTTCTGGTATGTCTTTATCAGCAGCATGAAAGCAGACTAATACAGACCTCTTCCTGAGCACAACTGAGAGAGCTCTTGGGATGACTCAGAAATAGCCAAGAAACACTTTAAAGGGCTCATTTCTGGCACTTAGTGGAAACTTAAGCTATTGGAATCCACATATTTAAAAGAATAAATAACCTTATTTTATAAACCAGATGTTGAATCTCAGACATTTGAGTTATACATAGTTTTCAATAAATGGTAGCTATTTTGATCATGTTGATGACTTGGATAATGGTATATAGTTCATATCGCATTTACACAAGCTCCACCTCAATTTTAGCAATGAACCACTGCAAGAACAAGAATGGGGCCAGGCGCCGTGGCTCAAGCCTGTAATCCCAGCACTTTGGGAGGCCGAGGCGGGTGGATCACAAGGTCAGGAGATCGAGACCATCCTGGCTAACATGGTGAAACCCCGTCTCTACTAAAAAATACAAAAAACTAGCCGGGCGAGGTGGCGGGCGCCTGTAGTCCCAGTACTTGGGAGGCTGAGGCAGGAGAATGGCGTAAACCCGGGAGGCAGAGCTTGCAGTGAGCTGAGATCCGGCCACTGCACTCCAGCTTGGGCGACAGAGCGAGACTCTGTCTCAAAAAAAAAAAAAGAACAAGAAGGGATCAAGTAATAATAAGGGACCATACAAGAATAAGACTAGAAGAACTGACCAAATGAGAAGAACTGACCAAATGATAGGGCTGAACCCCAGGAGACCTTGAGATCAGCCCAATCAAAATGGCTTGGCACATAAGAGGACATAGAAACTTTTATTTAATTAGGAACAGTTACAATGTCCAAAACCAACTCTCTAGTAGGGCATTGTAGCAAGAATCCCTTCTCTGAACTGTTACTCTATGTTAGGGTGTGATGATTCCCTATTTCAGGTGGTTCATCTGGAAACTGGCAAGAATTAGACAAGGAGTTAGAGCCCTAGCCAAGTGCACTGGCAGAAGTCTAGTTACATAGATTGAATAAACATTGAGAATTAGAACAGGGGCTGTGATTCAAAGGACATTTTAGCCCCACCAGATATGGGACTAAAATTCCAGCTTCCATGTGAAAGACCAATTTGCCTGGAAGTGGGACTGGCTGGGCTGTATATTGCAAACATTAGTATCTACACAGGTGAAAAGTTTGGGGCAGGTATTTCTTTAAAATGCAGATTTAGTTCTTCTCAAATAATACATGCAAACACTTACAATGTTCTGAGTTGTAAGATACCTTTTCATATATCCTTAAGAGTGGGTAACTTAATTGACGGTAGCTAATCAGCTTGGATAAGCGGGACTTTTACTATAAGGTACCCTGGATATGAATGAACCTTGTTTGGGTATGCTACTCTTTTACTAATATAAAATAAGAATTTAAGGTTTCATTATTAAAATCAATTCATGTTATCAAATATAGGTATATTAACACTCATCATGTGTAAACCAGGAATTTATGTCTCAGAAGTTATGCAACAGCAAATAAATATCAGAGATTTTCAGGTATCCCTAAAAGGGCCTAATACTACTGATTCAAAATAACAAAAAACTAGACCATGATCCTTTCTAATTCTGATTGCTGATAACGAATTTAAATAAGTTACAACTTTTTTTTATACTTTAAGTTCTGGGATACATGTGCAGAACATGCGGGTTTGTTACATAGGTATATACGTGCCATGGTGGTTTGCTGCACCCATCAACCCATTATCTACATTAGGTATTTCCCCTAATGCTATCCCTCCCCTAGCCCCCACCCCCCATCAGGCCNAGGATCTAGAAGTGGAAATACCATTTGATTCAGCAACCCCATTACCAAGTATATACCTAAAGGATTATAAATCATGCTACTATAAAGACACATGCACACATATGTTTATTGCAGCACTATTAACAATAGCAAAGACTTGGAACCAACCCAAATGTCCATCAATGATAGACTAGATAAAGAAAATGGGGCACATATACACCATGGAATACTATGCAGCCATAAAAAAGGATGAGTTCATGTCCTTTGCAGGGACATGGATGAAGCTGAAACCATCATTTCAGCAAACTCAACAGGAACAGAAAAGCAAACACCACATGTTCTCACTCATAAGTGGGAGTTGAACAATGAGAACACATGGACACAGGGAGGGGAACATCACATACCAGGGCCTGTCGGCGGGTCAGGGGCTATGGGAGGGATAGCACTAGGAAAAATACCTAATGTAGATGATAGGTTGATGGGTGTAGCAAACCACCATGGCACATGTATACCAATGTAACAAAACTGCACGTTCTGCACATGCACCCCAAATAAATAAATAAATAAATAAGAAGTAAAAACTCATAATATCCTTGGATTCTGACCATCTCATCACCCTCAAAATGTCAATCAGTAGTTCAGGTAAATGTGAGAACAGACCAAGTATAGGCAGGAACATTTCTCTTGGGTCTCACTGTTCTGCTTTCCCAGGCTCTGTTTCTATGGTATATAGATGCCGCCAACCAAACTGTCAGAGTTTCCATTTTACCCTACAATTGAATTTTTATACACAAATGTAAAATTCATTTCCTCCAATAAATGCACTCAAGTGGTTTTCAAATACCCCAGCCCCTGTGGTTGCTTCTAACTGACCAACTAGTTCCAACTCCAGGCAACACGTTTGACTGGAGTGGTCTCTGTGCTGGACCTCAGCTCACAGAAGTGGTACAGAAGTGTTTTGGTCACTCATTTTGTTCAGATTTAAATTAGATCAATCTTTAAGTCATCATCGATCCAGGCACATTTTAAAAAGGAACCTTGAGTCTGAGATATGTGACAGACACTGATCACACAGCTTTCTGTCACCCTGGGACATGCTGACCCACACTATTTAATCATGGAGACCAGGATCACTGTCAATGATCAGCCCCCTGGCGGACTAGCATAGCCAGGGTCCCATGGTCATTGGAGTGTCATGATCTCTTAACAGGATGTCAGTATTTTAAGGATAAAATGCTTACCATGGGAAAATTCCTACTGGTCCCTAAGGACAGGAAGCAGAATTATTCCCATTACCTTCCATCATATTACGACATAAGGAAACAATAAACTTGGCCATATAAAATGTTAAATGCAGTTTTGGTCTGCATCATCTTGTGAGAAGCGATTTTATATATATATACACACACACACACACACGCACACACGTGCATTTTTTAAAATTTGTATAAGGCGAAAGGTTTCATTATTAATCAGCATAGAAAATATACTAATTTGTAACTCTTGGAAATGTTTTAAATGTTATCCAAAGTACAGAGAAGAAAAAAATCTTAAGGGAAACTGATGCTTCAGATAGTGCATCAGATTAATAATTCCTAACACTGTATTAACCTATTGTTCACAAAACCAAATCACTGACAGTTTTAAAAATAATAAAAATGAATTTACTAAAAATTGGATACTACCTCAGGAGTGTGTTGTTCTGTTTCCTCCCAAATTAGTTAACTGGTACAAATGACAAAATTAGCCCTTCACTGGTTCAGTGGTAAAATTTCATGGAATTGTATCTCACCCAATCTACAAAGTGTAGAGGAAATTAGGGAAGTTATGAAACAAAATTTGCCAAATGGAATATTTACTTACAAGGGAATATAAGAGTTCACACTAGACACTCACTGTACTATCCAATGAATGACAAGAAAAATTATTCTTACATCTTTGACTATTATACAATATAAACTTTTTTTAAAAAATGAGACATTAGTCTCAAAGCTCCCCTGGCATCCCCAATCAAAAGCATTTATTACAATTAGGATATCTCTTCAAACACAACAGAAACCTTTGAGGATATATGAATATAGCCAATGAAATCTATGTAAAAAAGAATTTGAAATATAATCTAAGTTTATTTGAGGCACCATAGTGTTAAAACCAGCACTCAAATATAAACAGTGGTTTGCTTTTTCATAAGAAAAATTAAAATAGAAAAAACAAGTGATGCAATCCTAGGGGCTGAATTGGCAAGAAAATTAAAATACACTACAATAGTCTACTTAGAGTACCTTTTTTTTTTTTTTTTTTCAATTTCCATGTAATTGTTTCACTTAATTGAAAATAAAAAGTAAGGCCGGGAATGGTAGCTCACGCCTGTAATTCCAACACTTTGGGAGGCTGTGGTGGGTGGATCACCCGAGGTCGGGAGTTTGAGACCAGCCTGGCCAATATGGTGAAACTCCATGTCTACTACAAATACAAAAATTAGCCAGGAGTGGTGGCGGGCACCTGTAATCCCAGCTACTCGGGAAGCTGAGGCAGGAGAATCTCTTGAACCCAGGAGGCGGAGGTTGCAGTGAGCCGAGACTGTGTCACTGTACTCCAGCCTGGGCAACAGAATGAGACTCCATCTCAAAAAAAAGTAAAATCTCATTATTATCTTTGCATTTGGATGTTGACCCTCTCATTACCCTCAAGAGATTGATCATCAACCAGAAAATTCTGTGAGCTCAGACAAATATGTGAATGGCTCAAGGGTAGGTGTAATAACATCCCTTGAGTCTCACTATGTCCTGGTTCCCCAGGGTCTACCAACTGTTTCCATAAATGCTGCCAAGCAAGTACAAAGAGACTTGCTATGTCAAACCACAGTTGGATATTTACAGACCTGAGAACAATCCATTTGCTCTAATATATATGGGTAGGTTAGTTTTCCAATACCCTAGTCCCTGTAAACTCACTCCCTCCTCATGTTTGCCTGGCATGGTCCCAGTGCTGGACCTCAGCTCACAGAAGTGGCACAGAAATGATTTGGTCACTCATTTTGTTCAGATTCCGATGAGATCCTTTTTTTTATAGTCATCATCGATCCAGGCACATTTATAAAAGGGACCTTGAGTCTGAGATATGTGGCAGACATTAAGCACATTGGTCACTGAGACACACCGACCCACACTATTCAATCATGGAGACCAGGATCACAGTCAATGACCAGCCCATGGTGGACTAGCATAGCCAGAGTCTCATGGTTACCAGAGTGTTACGATTCCCTAAGAGGAAATGTTGGTATTCTCAGGACAAAAGGCTTACCAATATTAAGAGTTCCCACTGGCCCTTGAGGATGGGAGGACAGCAGTAGTCCCAATACTTTCTTTCCTTCTTGTCTTGCCTCAAAGGAAGAATAAATTCATCCATATGAAACCCAGTTCTTGGTCTATGCTGTGCTGTTGGAAGAGAGTATGTATATGAATCTGAGAAGCATACATGGACAATTTTTAGCCTTGCATAAGACAGGATGTTTCACTATTAACATATATGGAATATACACTAACTCATAACTCCTGTTGGACATTTCATGTTATTTGAAGTAGAGAAAAGAACAAAATCTTTAAAAAAAGAGATTGATGCCTCAGTTCATCAGAACATTAATGTCTGAAACTGTTAGTATTAACCAATTCTTTGTGAACCTAAATTCTTGAGTACTTAAAAGAATAAAATAACTCACAAAATAAATTCACTAAAATTGAATGTTACCTTAGAAGTGGTATTGGTGTGCTTCTTCACAGCTACATTAGCTGGTACAAATGTCAAAATTCGCACTACACTGGTTTGGCAATGAAATTCCATGGAATTCTATCTCGCCCAATCTACAGAGTACAGGGGAAATTAGGAAAGTTGTGAAACAAAATTTGCTTAATGAACTATTGTGTTATAAGCAGTTATAAGAATTCACATTAGACACTCATTGGACCATCTGTATAAGAAGAACAATTATGCTCACGTCTTTGATTGAAATTGTATGGAAATAATGTTTTCTAAAACATTTATCCCAAAGTACCTCCAGCACATACCCTTCAAAATCATTTATTACAATTTTTAAATAATACAGTGGTCACACATGGAGGACATATGAAAGCAGACAATGAAATCCACGTGAAAATCCAAGAATTTGAAATACCACTTCTAAAAATGTTTGCTGTAACACGTAGTGGAAACCAGCACTGAACCATGTATTAAATAGCTTGTTTGGTTGATGGGAAAACAAAAAAGAAACAGCTGTTTCAATCCTTGTGACTGGGTTGGCAATCAAATGAAAATATATAAGATTTCATATATTTATATCTTATATGATACAAATATCTTATATTTCATATGTTTCATATATTTCATGTAAGATATTTATTCTTTAATTTCCATGCGATTATTTCACTTAAAAGGAAATGAGAAGTAAAAACTCATGATGTCTTTGAATGCTGACAACTCTTCGCCATCAAGCAACAAATCATCAACCAGAATATTCTGGGCGCTCACACAAATGTCTGAATGGCTTATGGGTTTGCACAATAATTTCCTGTAAATCCTGTAACTCCTGTGCCGGCTCCCCAGTGTCTGGTTACTGCAGTGTATAGATGCCACCAGCCAAGCACTTGAAGAGTCTCCATCTTACCCCCAACCACATATTGGTAGGTAACTGTGCAATAATTTCCTCTACTGTACGTGAGCTGGTTAGTTTTCTAATTCCACAGCCCGTTTTGGTACCAGTGTTGACCAAACTGAACGCCCTCCTCGTGTTTGTATGGCACGGCCCCTGTGCTGGACCTCAGCTCACAGAAGTGGCACAGAAGTGATTTGGTCACTCATTTTGTTCAGATTCCGATGAGATCTATTTTTAAGTCATCATCGATCCAGACACATTTATAAAAGGGACCTTGAGCCTGAGACATGTGGCAGACACTGAGCACACAGCTGTCACCTTTGGAGGCATGGAGACCAGCATCACAGTCAATGACCAGTCCAGGTTGATGAGCACAGCCAGGGTCACATGGTCACTGCAGCATCATGATCCCCTAAGAGGAAATGCTGGTATTCTCAGGACAAAATGCTTACCAATATCACATTTTGAGGTTTTTATGTCAGACTTTTCCATGATACACTCCATTCTGTCACTTTTTGAGGTTAAAAAAAATAACTTTCATATGAAAATCTGTGCTGGTTCCACAATGAACTACAAGGATAGAGAAAAAGTGAGCAAAGATGTGCCACACAGACATTCACCGTTCAAATGGCCTGGGGATCCCCACGCGGTAGCCCTTCTCACATGCATAGCTTCAGTGTTCCCTACACTGGAGAATCCCCTCCCACACTTCATGAAGCTACTGGCTGGTTGACCCAGGTTATCCCGTATGATTGAGCTGCCTGACCCAGGATGCTCTCTTCATTCCTGTGGTCCAGAGTCTCCTCCCCCTACATAGAGATACCCGGCATCTGGAAGTACAGAAAACCCTTCGCCATCTCAGGAAGTACCAGTAGGCACGAGTTGGAGGACTGGCAACATCAGATAAACTAAGGGATCAAAACAGCGCCCCCTCAGCTCTGATAGCAAGATTGCCTATGAAAACATGGCCTACAAATGTAGGACAGGACATTCAAATTAAACCTAAACAGGGCACATGCCTGCTAAAATAAAACATTTGAATAGATTCAGATTCCCCTAAGTTAAAAAGGAAAAAAAATGCAGGATAAACTAAAACATTACCCATCTAACAAGAACTGGAAAAATCACAATTAGAAGGAAAACCATACGCAGGATGAGAAAAGACAGTTAACCAATCCAACCTCAAGATTAACCAAATGTTGTGCTTATCTGAAAAGTTAAAACAGTCACGGTAAAATGCTTTGGCAAATAATTATAAAGCTTATTGAAAAAAGTAAAAAAGTAGAAATCTCTGAGAGGTAGTAGTAGTTTTTTTTTTTAAAGAACCAAGTGAAAAAACAGAACTGAAAATTTCAAAAATAATAGAGTAGTGATTAAGTGAATTTAGAATAGAACAATCAAATTTAGCTAATCTAGACAAGAAAGAAAATACTCTGAAAAAAAAAAGAACACAGCTTCATGGATCTGTGTGTGACACGGAGACATGAGGTAGAAAATAATTATAATATTCTTTTTTTTTTTTTTTTTAAGACAGAGTCTCTGTTGCCCAGGTTGGAGTGCAGTGACATGATCTTAGCTTGCTGCAACCTCCGCATCCCAGGATCAGGTGATTCTCTTGCCTCAGTCTCCCGAGTAACTGGGACTATAGGCGCACAACACCATGCATGGTTAATTTTTGTATTTTGAGTAGAGACGGGGTTTTGCCCTGTTGGCCAGGATGGTCGTGATCTCCTGACCTCATGATCTGCCCACCTCAGCCTCCCAAAGTGCTGGGATTAGAGGCGTGAGTCACTGCGCCCAGCTGGCAGTCACAGACTTTAGATTGGAAATTAAATCCCATATCGTGCTCACTGAAACGTGAACACAATGGATAAATCAAACCATCACAAGAGTACATGTGAGACATCTATACAGGTGAAAACAAGAATTTTATCCCCCAAAATACCTGCACACAAAGAAGTATGGTAGGACAGAAGTCCAAGTCTAGATATGAAACACCGTACCCGGAATTCTCTGTGGGAGGCAGAGCTGCGCCAATGGTTTACCTACGCCTCTCTGGAAAACACAACCATCCTGGAAACTGAAGCACGTCTTCTAGGCTCCGTTTTCAGACTCTTTAACAGAACTCATAGAAAAACCTTGAAGAGCTACAGAAAAAAAAGCCAACAAACCACAGATGAAGTCAACTAAGTATTATACAAATAATTAGCATAACTGGGAACTGTCCCAGCTTTACAGCACAATCTTTTGGATTATTCCTCCACAGATAAAAAATATATAAGTGGTGAAACATTTTGCGACTTGAGTGTAAGAGAAAATGACATCACTGAAGATAGTCACACAAGCACTGACCCCAATTCAAGGTAACACCTATCACTGACATGCACATTTGGTCCCTTATCAAAATAAGAAGAGGCTATGTTGCAAACCATGTTGGTGTATCTTCTAAAGCCAGAAGAGCCAAAAAATCATGAAGATATATTAGAACACCAACAGTACAGGAAAATGACAAGTCTTCTTTCTATGCAACTCCATACTCTCTTACATATGCGATCTGTACCTGCACTGGAAGCATATCAAATTGAAGTCCACATTTAAACAGAAAAGGTATATGCACAAACAAAAATGAAACAGAGTATTTCTTGTAGGATCCTCCTGGTTTCACTGCTTTTTCTCTTATTCTGACCAGTGGCCGAGTATAGCTGGCAACTTAGAAGAGTAATGACAAATAGGAAGAGACAAGCACTCCTCCGCCACTGTGTTAGTTATTGACGTGGCGGGTAAAATGGAAAACGGAGGGTCTCTGCAGAGAGATGCTTAGGGAGCCCACAGCCACAGTCCTCCAAACTGGGGAGTCTTCTGTGGCTGCAGAAGCAGCAACTCCAAGTCCTACCTGCTGAAGTCAGAAGTGAAGAAAAAAGAGGAAAAGAAAAGAAAAGGAAAATCAGGCAGAGCCACTTTCCTCAAACTGGCTGGGGCTCCAGGTGGCCTGTGGCGGCAGCAGTGGCAAAAATCAGTCAGACTCCACCTGGCAAGGAGAAGGGGCAACAGAAGTAGGAGACATGGTGAGGAGCACAGGCCAGGCCAGGCCCACGGGGCTCATACAGGCAGATAGCGTGCTTCACTTGCTTGTGCAGGCATTTACCTTGGAAGGCCAAAAAAGGGCCTTTCAGGTTCTCCCTAATGGATATATGCACACCGTACTACATACTATGGTTTATGGCCAGAAGCCTGGCCATCTTGGGTGATATGCCTAGCATTCACTGGGAACATTATGTGGATAATCTACTAAATTCCACAAATTTAAGTCTTCTGAAGAAACTGACTTCCTCTAAGGGATGAGGGAATGCAGAGCCAGGACAAGTCAAACCTGGCCATGCAGAGACAGGCTACCAGCTAACTCTTCCTGTGCCACAGGCACATTCACCTGCTCCTGCAGACAGTATGTGTGCTACCCTGCCCTCACAGAGAGAAATCCTTCACACAAGGCATCTCCTGTGCACAGGAGGCCGCACTCCCCTGCGACTCCCTTTGCCCAACGGGGACCCCATCCTAAGGTTGGACAACCTCCTCAATGTAACCTTCGTCAACAAATGGAAGTGTTCCCTCTCTATCTACCCTCTGCTGGAGCAATGTGCCAGACCTCAGTTCAATGAGGATGACGGTATAGAGTTTTCACTCATTTTGTTCAGCTTTCCAAGGAATGCATGTATGAAAGTCATCATTCATCCATGCACAGTCTTTGTACCTACAAAGATGGAATATCACAAGATTTTGGAAAATGGACATTTACCATCCTGAGGGGTCCACCAGCTCCTGAAGAAGCCCATGCCACATGTGCCGCACGTGCCCAGGGGCTCCCCACCATCTCCAGGAATCTCCCAAGACAAAGATCATCCATCCTAGCCTGTGGCCTTCTTCCATGCCAGACCACCTAGGAATTAGAGGCAAAACAGGTGTGCTTGAGAAAGGCAAGCAGGTACACAGGTCTCAAGGGCCATGCCACTCATTCAGTTGTGGTGCATCCTGTACCTACTTCCCACAGGCTACTACAGAAGGAACCAGAGGCACTATAATTTGTGGGTGTGGTCAGGTTTAGTAACACCTAAATTTTGCTGACAGCCATGAGTGACAAGATACAAACAAACCCATTGCTTCACGCAGTTAAAAATAACTACAAACCTTTGTAGGTCTGCAATGCTTGTAACAAAGCTCTGGTATTCCAAGAACCATTGCCAGTGATCAAGGAACGTATTTCAAAGGCTCACTAATCCAAGATTGGGCAGAAAAGTAGACTATAACCTGACAATTTCATCTGTGCTACAAACCAGAATCTGCTTTCTGCTAGAAAGCAGAATTTATAGAAAAGAAAATGGTGTGTTAAAGAAACAAATTAAAACTCTCGAGAGAAATCCTTGCACTTAAAACGTGAATGATGGTTTCACGGAGGCTCTGAACGGCAGGAATGAGGGGCCCTGTGTAAGGGAAAAGTTGGCCTGTGAATGTCTGCTGGACATAAAGAGTCCAATGGGAGCCTTGCAGATACAGAAAATTATCCAACACTGCCTTGATACTGGACACAAGTCTACATGGGATACCCTAATTTTGTCACACAACCCCTGGGCAGTGAATCCTGCAATAAAATTTAGGAAGAAAACTGCCTTTGACCTTAGGCAGGACGTCAACACTGCCCAAAACCTGACCCCTAATATACTTCTTATTAAAGAGCCCAAAGAGAGGTGTCCATAATGACTAGACAGTGCCCCCAAAACAACGGAACTCCAGTAGCACTAGGATAGCAGAATGACCCGGACTTAGCACTGCAGGGAGTACTAGTACAACCACAAGGACACGAAATATCAAAAAAAGACCTCCAGAAAAAGTTTCTGGATCACTGAGATTATTGCAGAAAGAAGAGACTGACACCAGACTTAATAGGTAGAAGAGAATAGGGCCACTTACGTACACCAATATATTTTGGTTTTGCTGCTGTTCACTTGAGCTACCATCTACACTGCTGTTATATCACCACACTTAATGTTGGGATAACTACGACATTTTTTTTTTCTGATATTGACCCGATATACTCCAATAAAATGTTCCCTGGAGAAAAACACGTGACTGGGGATGGAACAAAGACTGCCAGGAAACAAAAGCAATCTGCAGAAAGGCCCTCCCATACAGACATCAGATCATGATCATATTCCATTTCCAGCGCCCCAAGGCCAACACGGCATTTGTGATGTGCAGTACACACTCGCAAATGTGGCTGACCATCCCCGTCTTAGGGCACCAAGTCAATACATGCATGGCGCCTTCTCATTCCCAGCTGGAGGAACCATCCCCAGTCATGGGATTTCGGTTTCTCCTGGGGATACACATCATTAATGGAGCCGATCCACAGGATATTCTCCAGAAAGAAAATAAGCATCACTAACCTCCTCACAACTGACTTCCACAAAAACACCACGGGCACTAAAAAGTCCTCAGCCATGAGAAAAATGAGCCAAAGAACAGCAAA
The DNA here is from genome assembly GCF_001698545.2 of Rhinopithecus bieti. Taxonomy (NCBI): domain Eukaryota; kingdom Metazoa; phylum Chordata; class Mammalia; order Primates; family Cercopithecidae; genus Rhinopithecus; species Rhinopithecus bieti. The sequence goes on along the minus strand of NW_016807505.1, from coordinate 441,725 downwards.
AGTGTGGCCTTGGGCTCTCCTCCCAACCACAAGGAGCTATCTACCTCTGGGGGACAAGGGAACCCAGAGCCAGCACTCGAGGACAAACCTGGCCACACAGAGGCAGGTTACCGACTAACTCTTCTGTGCCACCTGCACATTCCCCTAGTCCTGCAGACAATGTGTATGCTGCCCCAGCCTCACAGAGAGAAAGCCTTCACACAACGAATCTCCTCTGCACAGGAGCGCCTACTGCCCCGTGACTCTCTTTGACCCAAAGTGGACCCCATTCTAAGCCTGGATGGATGGCTCAGCGCTACCTGCATCAACAAATGGAAGTTGTCTCTCTCTCTAGCCCCAGTTGGAGCCATGTGCTGGACCTCAGTTTGATGAGGATGACGGTATAGAGTTTTCACTCATTTTGTTCAGCTTTCCAAGGAATGCATGTATTGAGGTCATCATCGATCCATGCACAGTCTTTATCCCTACAAAGATGGAACATCAGGGGCTTTTGGAAAATGGACATTTACCAACCTGTGGGATCCACCAGCACCTGAAGGAGACCACATTCCACATGTCAAGGGGCTCCCTGCCATCTCGATGGATCTCCCAAGATGAAGACTGTCCCTCGTAGCCACTGGCCTTACTTCCATTGCCACAACTCCTGGGAAGTGCAGAGGAAAAACAGGTGTTCTTCAGAACAGCAGGCAGGCACACATGTCAAAAGGGCCAGGCCATTCGATTCACTGTGGTGTATCCCATATGTACTTCCCACAGGCTACTGCCCTTTTGGGATGGGTATATGGGTCTACCCAGGAACGAAGATATCGGGCATGTGTTAATTTTGAAGGCACCATCAAGCTACAGAGCCCTAAGTGTAAGAACTCTCTCAAAACCACTCATTTGCCACAACTGACTCAAAAGCCCTCCTCTTGGTCATCAGAGAAGACAAAGGCCACAGGGCTATTTAAATGAGGAGAGTTTTGGGGAAAAACTCTTCCATTACAAAAGGCAATTTTCCTTCAGTCTTGAAGACTTTTCACCCTGGGCTACTTCAACACTTTTCAGATGGAGGAAAACGTTCAATAACAACTTAACCTCTACCTCAGCGTCTTCCTCACAGGTGCAGCTCAGGGACCCAGAGGAGCACCAGACACACTGACTCCCACAGGGCTTTTAAGGCACTGTGGCTGAGAACACCATACATTTTAAGGTACTTTCCTATGAACATGGCCACACAGTCCAAAACCTATGCATCACTGCCTGTAGACACTAGCCCTGTCCTACAACAAGATGACTATTTCACAAAGAAGACTGCTGGGAAGCATGAGGAGCAATTAGAAAATAACCTAACATCATGAACCACTATGGTATTTAAGCACAGAGGCCTTCCTGGACCACCAGGGAGTAGAGATCACCAGAATACGGGAAGTCACACTCTTACAATCAGACACAATGACTGCATCGAGGTGCCTGAGCGGTTCAGAGGCAAAGTATGCACAACCCAGGATGGGTAGAAACCCTGGGCCAATAGAAGCTCAAATGCCTAATGGAGACAAGCATCTCAGAGAGGGTCCTGAACACAGACCTTCCAAACCAAGTCAGTCTGAGGAGTTGCAGAAGCACGTGGACCTGCAATCACATTCCTGTCCCAGCACCCTGAGGTCATCATGAAATGAAACGTGGGCACCCTACAATGTCTGCAAGAGGCCCACAGTCATCACTCCACGACCCACATGGAATGCCGTCCAGTAAATGCACATGCAGGCCTCTCCCCTTCCCATTGCCAAGACCCTTCAGGGGCGATGGGACGGGTTTCCTCCTAGGGACATACAAGTTCAACGTGGATACCCTCTCCGGGCTCCTCTGTGGAAAGCAAATCAGCATCGCCATCCTCCTGAGGACTGCCTGCCCCCACTGCTACCCAAACACCCTGGGAACTCCCACGTCCCCAAATGAGGATGAAAGTGAACCAAAGAAGTGCCCAGGAACAACACTGTGCTGTCTGCCCATGCAGAAGCCACTGTCTTCCTCTGGGGAGTGCAAGAGCCAAGGAGTATGAATCAAGAACACACACAGCCGCACAGAGGGAAGTGCTTCAACCAAGCTGTCTCTCAGCCACAGAAGTCCAAAGTGTCCAGCTACTCCACTTCGCCCAAAGACGACGCCATCCCAAGTGGTGACACAGCCCGTGTCAACAAACGGATGTTGTCCCTCTCTCTAGCCCCTGATGGAGCAGTGTGCTGGACCTCAGTTCGACGAGGATGACGGTATAGAGTTTTCACTCATTTTGTTCAGCTTTCCAAGGAATGTGTATATTTAAGTCATCATCGATCCAGTCTTTGCCCCTGCAAATGAGGAAAATCAGCATGCTTTAGGAAGGAATCACTTACATTCAGGAGGGTTCCATCAGCCTCCAAAGGAGCCCACACTTCATGTGTCCCCGGACTTCCGCCATCTCCCAGGATCACACGAGATGACAATCATCCCTTGCTAACATGAGCCTGCTTTTTACACCAACACCACTGGGGAGGTGCAGAGAAAACACGGACGTGTATCAGAAAGGCAGGCATGTGCACAGGTTCCAACGGCCATGTCATCCAGCCCGCTGCGATACATTTGCTGTCCACCTGTCTCTGGCCTCACCTGTTCATAAACACAGAAATGCACGGACACAGGGATGCTCGTCTGGGGGTCAGGTGCCTTCAGAGTACATCATCCCACTAAAGAGCATGTTTAGCATCCTTCTCAATATCGTTGCTTCAATACCTACAATGATGCTCACAAAACATTGGGGCCCTGGACCCCCAACGAGAAAAGCTTTAACCTATATCTATACTGGGTTTAGGATAAGCCAAAGACTCCTTGGGTATCAGAACCAATGAGCAGGAGCTCACTTGTTCATGCAATGTACATGTCCCCCAAACACACGGGATACAACACGGGCATGTAGGCTATGCCCGGTGACCAAAACTCTAATGTCCTCAACCAAGGACAAAGTTAGCCAACAAATGACAAAGATGTAGCCTTGTACTCTCCTCCCAACCAGACAGATTGTCTTCTTCCAGGGGACCTGAGAACCCAGAACGAGGACTCAAGAACAAATTGGTAACCAGAGGCAGGCTACCAGCTAACTCTTGCTAGGCCACGTGGACATTCACCTAGTCCTACAGACAATGCATGTGTTACCCACCCTCATTGACAAAGTCCTTCAAACAAGAAATTTCCTACGCGTGGGAGCCACCATTCTCCTGTGACCTCATTTACCCATAAAAGACCCCATCCTAAGGCTAAACAGACCCCTTGGTATAACCCTTGTCAACAAACGGATGTTGACCCTGTCTGTCTGGTCCCTGTTGGAGTAATGCGCTGGACCTCAGTTCGACGAGGATGACGGTATAGAGTTTTCACTCATTTTGTTCAGCTTTCCAAGGAATGTATATATGGAAGTCATCATCGATCCAAGCACAGGTTTCATCCCTGCAAACGAGGAAACTCAGAGTGCTTTGGGATGGAATCACTTACATTAAGGAAGGTTTCAACAGCCTCTGAAGGAGTCCACACCATGTGAGTCCAGGGGCTTCCTGCTCTCTCCAAGGATCATTACAATCATTCCTCATGATACGAGCCTGCCTTTACGCCAACACCACCTGCGAAGTGCAGAGGAAACACAGGCGTGCTTCAGAAAGGCAGACAGGTGCACAGGTCACAGGGCCATGTTATCCAGTGTCCTGAGATACATCTGCTATCTGCCTTTCTCTGGCCTCCCTTGTTCATGAACACAGAAATGCATGAACATGGGGATGCTCATCTCGGGGCTGGAGGCCCCTGCAGTGCACCATGCTGCTAAAGAGCACTGACATTGACCATACGTCTCAACACCACTGCTTCAATGCCTGCTATGCCACTCACAAAAGCTTTGGGACCATGAACCCCTAAGGAGGAAGGCTTTAACCTCTATCAGGTTTAGGATAAGCCAGAGGCTCCTCGGGTATCAGGACCAGCTTGGAGCAGGAGCTCACCTGTTCGTGCAAAATACATGTCCCCAAATCACACAGGATATAACATGGGCACACAGACACAT
>NW_016807505.1:286357-436400 GCF_001698545.2 Rhinopithecus bieti | reverse complement strand
TCAACCAAGGACAAAGTTAGCCAACAAATGACAAAGATGCAGCCTTGTACCCTCCTTCCCAACTAGACACATCTGTTTCTTCCAGGGGACCTGAGAACCAAGAACAAGGACTCAAGAACAAACTGGCAACCAGAGTAGGCTACCAGCTAACTCTTGCTAGGCCACATGGACATTCACCCAGTCCTACAGACAATGCATGTGTTACCCACCCTCACTGACAAAGTCCTTCAAACAAGAAATTTCCTATGCGTGGGAGCCACCACTCTCCTGTGACCCCATTCACCCATAAAAGACCCCATCCTAACCTGAACAGACCCCTTGGTAAAACCCATGTCAACAAACGGATGTTGACCCTGTCTGTCTAGTCCCTGTTGGAGTAATGTGCTGGACCTCAGTTCGACGAGGATGACGGTATAGAGTTTTCACTCATTTTGTTCAGCTTTCCAAGGAATGTATATATGGAAGTCATCATCGATCCAAGCACAGGTTTCATCCCTACAAATGAAGAAACTCAGAGTGCTTTCGGATGGAATCACTTACATTAAGGAAGGTTTCAACAGCCTCTGAAGGAGTCCACACCATGTGAGTCCAGGGGCTTCCTGCCATCTCCAAGGATCATATGAGATGACAATCATTCCTCATGATACGAGCCTGCCTTTTATGCCAACGCCACCTGCGAAGTGCAGAGGAAACACAGGCGTGCTTCAGAAAGGCAGACAGGTGCACAGGTCACAGGGCCACGTTATCCAGTGCCCTGTGATACACCTGCTATTTGCCTGTCTCTGGCCTCCCCTGTTCATGGACACAGAATTGCATGGACATGGGGATGCTCATCTCGGGGCTGGAGGCCCTCGGGGCGCACCATCCCGCTAAAGAGCACTGACATTGAGCATACCTCTCAATATCTTTGCTTCAACACCTGCAATGGCGCTCACAAAAGCCTTGGGACCATGAACCCCGAAAGAGGAAGACACTGACCTAAATCAGGTTTGGAATAACCCAGAGACTCCTTGCCTGACAGCCTCAGCTTGGAGCAGAAGCCTGCCTGATCAGGCAACACACAAATCCCCACAACATATGGGATATGACATGGGCATGTGGCAAAGAAGCTATGCTGGGTGCCTGGAAATACAACGTCCTCCGCCAAGGACAAAATGAGCTAACAAATGAGAATGGTGTAGCCTTGTGCTCTCCCCACAACCAGAGGATCTGTCTTCCTCTGGGAATCCAGAGCTTGGACTCAAGAACAAACTTGGCCACTAGAGGCAGGCTACAAACTCTTCCCATGCCACCTGCCATTCACCTAGCCCCTCAGACAGTACGTCAGTTATCCCACCCAGGGAGAAAGAAGCCCTTCAAACAAGGAATTTCCTGTGCATGGGAGCACCTACTTCCCTGTGACTTCCAGCTGCCCAAAGGGACCCCATCCGAAGCCTGGATGGACCCCTTGGTGCAACCCATATCAACAAACGAATGTTGGCTCTTTCTGTCTAGCCCCTATTGGAGTAACGTGCTGGACCTCAGTTCGACGAGGATGACGGTATAGAGTTTTCACTCATTTTGTTCAGCTTTCCAAGGAATGTATATATGGAAGTCATCATCGATCCAAGCACAGTGTTTGTCCCTGCAAATCAGGAAAATCAGAGTGCTCTGGGAAAGAACTGCTTACATTCAGAAGGGATCCAACAACTTCCGAAGGAGCCTTTGCCATTTTGTCCAGGGGCTTCCTGGTATCTCTGCAGCTCACATGAGATAACAATTGTCCCTCGCCAACACGGGCCTGCCTTCCATGCCAGTGCTACCTGGGAGGTGCAGAGGAAACACGAGCATGCTTCAGAAAGGCAGACAAGTACACAGGTGACAAGGGCCATGTCATCCAGCCTCCTGCGATACATCTGGAATCTGCCTGTCTCTGGCTTCAACTATTTACGGACACAGAAATGCATGTACATGGGGATGCACATCTGGGTCCAGGGTGTCCTTATAGCATCATCCCGCTAAAGAGCACTAAGGTTGAGCATCCCTCTCAACACCCTTGCTTTCACACCTGCAATGCACCTCACAATAGCCTCGGGGCCATGCAATCCTAATGGGAAGGCTTTGACCTACACCGGGATCAGGATAAGCCAGAGCCTCACTGCCTATCAGACTCAGCTTGGAGTGGGAGCCTACGTATTCATGCCACATGCATGTCCTCACAACACATGGGACACAACACGGGCACACTAGCCTGAACGCTACGCCTGCTGACCACAACTTCACTGTCCTCAGTGAAGGGTGAAATGAGCAGAAAAACAACAAAAGTCTGGCACTATGCTCTCTTCTCAAGTGCAATTACCTGTCTTCCTCCAAGGAACATGGAAACCCAGAGCCAGGACCCAAGGACAAACTGCCATGCAGAGGCAGGCTGCAGGCTAACTCTTCCTGGGCAACCTGCACATTCACCTACTCCTGCAGACAGCATGTGTGGTACCCTGGCCTCACAGAGTCCTTCAAACAAGGAATGTCCTGTGTACATAGCCTCCACTCCCCTGCCATTCTCCATTATCCAAATGAGACCCCATCCTAACCCTGGATGGACTCCCTTGGTGCAATGGGCATCATCAAATGAAATTTGTCCCTCTCTCTCTAGCCCCTGTAACAGCAACGTGCTGGACCTCAGTTCGACGAGGATGACGGTATAGAGTTTTCACTCATTTTGTTCAGCTTTCCAAGGAATGTATATATGGAAGTCATCATCGATCCATGCACAGTCTTTGTCCCTGCAGAGGAGGAATATCTGGAGCTTTTGAGAAATGGACACTTACCATCCTAAGGAATCCGCTAGCACCTGAAGGGGCCCATGCCACACATATCAAGGGGCTCTCTATCATTTCCAGGGATCTCCCAAGACCAAGATTGTCCCTCATGGCCTTCCTTCTATGCCTGCACCACCTGGAAAGTTCAGAGGAAAAACCAGGAAAAACAGGTGTGCTTGAGAACAGCAGGCAGGTACATATGTTGCAAGGGCCATGCCATTCATCCCACTGTGATGTATCACGTATGTATCTCCCACGGCAGCCCCTCTTATTGGGACATGGGCATGGGTGTAACCAGGCATGAAGCTATCAGGCACACACGAATTTTGAGGGCTCCATCCAGCTACAGAGCACCAAGCATAACAAACTCTCTCAACACCACTCATTTGCCACCTCTGAATCAAAAGCCCTGCGCTTGGCCATCACAGAAGATGAAATCCATGAGGATATTTCAATGAGGACAGTTTCAAGGAAAGCCTCTTCTTGAGCAAAGGGCAATTTTCCTTTGGCCATGAAGTACTTTCACCCCAGGCTCCTTTGACACTCTTCCCACTGAGAAACATGCTCAATCACAAATCAACCTCTACCTCAGGGTATTCCTCAAGGGTACAGCTCGGGGACCCAGAAGAGCATGAGACATGCTGAATCCTACAGGGCTTCCAAGGCACTAAGACTGAGAACACCAAGTATCTTAAGGCACTTGGCTGTGAACATGGCTATGGAGTCCAAAACCTATCCATCACTGGCCTACGGACACTAGCCCTGTCATATAATTCAAAGACAATTTCACAAAGACTTGTGTGAATTGTCACACACAACTAGGAGGAATTTGAAAATAACCTAACATCATGAGCCACTAAGGTATTTAAGCACAGAGACCTTGCTGGGTCACACTTCTGAGTACAAGTCACCAGGATATGGAAACCTACACACTCATCATCAGGCACCTCAAATGCACCAAGGAAAAGCCTCCCACAGAGGTTCCTGAACACAGACTTTCCACAAGTCAGTCTGCAGAGATGCAGGAGCATGTGGCCCCACAATGACGTTCCCATCCCAGCACCCTGAGGTCATCATGAAATGGACCACGGGCACCCTACAATGCCCAAAGAGACTCACAGTCATCGCTCCATGACCCAGACAGAAGGCTGTGCGGTACACACATGCACAGCTCTCTCCCCTTCCACTGCCAGCATGCTTCTGGGCCATGAGACTGGGGTTTCCTCCTATGGACACGCAGGTTCAACGTGGATCCTCTATCTAGGCTCCTCTGCAGAAAGCAAATCAGTATTGCCACCCTTTTCACGCTGCCTGCCCTTGATGATACCCAAATACCATGGGAACTCCCATGTCTCCGACTTAGGATAAGAGTGAGCCGAAGAAGTGCCTGGGAACAACACTGTGCTATGTCCCTATGCAGAAGCCACTGTCTTCCTCGGGGGAGTGCAGGAGCCAAGGGGTATGAATCGATGACACACATAGCCACACAGAGGGAAGTGCTTCAACCAAGCTGTCTCTCAGCCATGGAAGTCCAAAATGCCCAGCTACTCCACTTCGCCCAAAGACGACCCCATCCCAAGCATTGATGCAGCCCGTGTCAACAAATAGATGTTGTCCCTCTCTCTAGCCCCCGATGAGCAGTGTGCTGGACCTCAGTTCGACGAGGATGACGGTGTAGAGTTTTCACTCATTTTGTTCAGCTTTCCAAGGAATGTATATATGAAAGTCATCATCGATCCATGCACATTATTCATGCCCCAAAATGAGGAAAATCAGGACTTTAGAAAGTGGACACTTACATTCAGAAGGGATTCAACAGCCTCCAAAGGAGCCCACACCATGTGTCCAGAGTCCTCGTGGCATCTCCGAGGATCACACAAGGCGAAGATTGTCCCTCAAAGATACCTCCTTTCCTTTCATGCCAACACCACCTGGGAGGTGCAGAGGAAACACAAGTGTGCTTCAGAAAAGCAGACACATTCACAGGTCATGAGGGCCGTGTCATCCGGCCCCCTATGGTATATCTGGTATCTGCCTGTCTCTGGCTTCCCGGTTTACGGATATAACCAGAACTGCAATGTCCTTGAACAATGATGAAAATGAGTGGAAAAAACAGCAAAGGTGTGGCCTTGTGCTCTCTTCCCAAGCACAAACATCTGTGTTTCCTCAAGGGAATGATGGAACCCAGAGCTAAGACTCAAGGACAAATATGGCCACCACAGGCGGCCTACAGGCTGTCTTCCCATGCTACCTCCACATTCACATAGTCCTGCAGACAGCGTGTGTGTTACCTTGCGGAGAGAAGTCCCTCAAACAATTCCCCATTTATGAGAGATCCCACAACCCTGTGACTAACCCTTGCAGAAAGAGAGCGCCTTCTACAACTGAACAAACCCCTTGGTGCAACCTGCAGCAACAAAGGAAACTTGGCCCTCACTCCAGCCCCTGTAAGAGCAGTGTGCTGGACCTCAGTTCGACGAGGATGACGGTATAGAGTTTTCACTCATTTTGTTCAGCTTTCCAAGGAATGCATGTATGAAAGTCATCATCGATCCACGCACAGTCTTCATGTCCACAAAGGAGTAATATTAGGGGGTTTGGGGGAATAGATACTTACCAGCACCTGAAGAGGCCCACACCACACATGTCCTAGGACTCCCGGCCACCTCCAGTGATCTTCTAAGAGCAAGATCATCCATTGTCTCCACTGGCCTTCCTTCCATGCCCACACCACCTAGGAAGTACCGAGGCAACACGGGTGTGCTTGAGAAAGGCAGGCACGCCATTCAACCCCCTGTGGGATACCCTATCGCTACTTCCCACAGGATACCCATTTCAGGATGTGTGCACAGGAGCACCATGCAGAAAGGTCTGAGTCACACATCCATTTTGAGGGCACCATCAAGCTACAGAGTACTATGTGTGAAGAACTCTCCACACCACTCATTTGGTGCTCCGACTCAAAAGCCCTTCCCTTGGCTATCAGAGAAGACACAGACCATAGAGATATCTGAACAGGGAGAGTTTCAGGGAAAAAAACTCTTCCTGTGCATAGGGAAATTTTCCTTCATCCTTGAAGCATTTTTACTGCAAGGATCTGTCAACACACTTCACATTCAAGAAACATGTTCAATCACAAATCAACCTCCACCTCGGGGTCTTTCTCACAGGTGCAGCCCAGGGACCCAGAAAAGCACCAGACACACTGAATCCCACACGGCTTCTAAGGTGCTGCGGCTGAGAACAGCATACATCTTAAGGCACTTGCATGCAAACATGACCATGGAGTCCAAAACTATCCATCACTGGTCTGTGAACACTAGCCCTGCCCTACAACATGATGATTATTTCACAAACAAGTCTGTTGTGAAGAATTAGAAAGAATTTAAAAATAGTCTAACATCATGAGGCACTGAGGTATTTTAACAAAGTGACCTTGCTGGATTGCTTTTCTAAGTAGAAGTCACCATGATAGGGGAGCGCCCACACGTATCACCAGGCACCTCAGCCACATCGAAGTGAGTGAGCAGTTCAGAGAAAAACGACATCAGCCTTTCCTGAGCAAACCATCCCCAAATCAACACAGGGAAACAGGGAGCAAACAACCTTTGCCAGCAGTATGCACAAAATGTTGACCTGGGCTGACATCACCTCAATTTTCTTTTTTTTTTTTGAGATGGAGTTTTGCTTTTTTGCCCAGGCTGCAGTGAAGTGGCCTGCTCTTGGCTCATTGCAATCTCTGCCCCCTGGGTTCAAGCAATTCTCCTGCCTCAGCCTCCCGAGTAGCTGGGATTATAGGTGCCCGCCACCATGTCCAGCTAATTTTTTTTTTTTTTTTTGTATTTTCAATAGAAATGGGGTTTCGCCATGTTAGCCAGGCTGGTCTTGAACTCCTGACCTCAGGTGATCCACCCGCCTTGGCCTCCCAAAGTGCTAGGATTACAGGCATTAGCCCCATCTCAAATTCTTAATGGAGACAAGCATTCCACAGAGGGCCTGAACACAAACCTGACAAACCAAGTCAGTCTGTGGAGTTAAGGGAACATGTGGATTCGCAATTACACTGCCATCCCAGCACCCCAAGGTCCTCATAAATAAACCGTATGCACCCTACAACACCCAAAAGAGGCTCACAGTCATCTCTCCACGACCCAGACAGAAGACTGTGTGGTAAATGCACGTGCAGCTCTCTCCCCTTCTAAGCACCAGGACCCTTCAGGGGCCATGCGGTTCGGGTTTCCTCCTATGGACATACAAGTTCAACATGGACACCCTCTCTGGGCTCCTTTGCAGAAAGCAAATCAGCATCGCCATCCTCCTGAGGACTGCCTGCCTCTGATGTTATCCAAACACCATGGGAACTCCTATGTCCCTGGCCAAGGATGAAAGTGAGTGAAAGAGGTGCCCAGGAATGACCTTGTGCTGTCTCCCACCGTGGAAGCAATAGTCTTCCCCTGGAGGTCAAGGGACCCAAGGGTACAAATCACAGACACACCTGGCTGCCTTCAAACAAGCTGTCTCTTAGTTACAAATGTCCAAAATTCCCCACTACTCTCCTTTGCCAGAAAAAGACCCCATCCCAAGCCTTGGTGCAGCCTGTGTCAACAAATGGATGTTGTTCCTCTCTCTCTCGAGCCCCTGATGGAGCAGTGTGCTGGACCTCAGTTCGACGAGGATGACGGTATAGAGTTTTCACTCATTTTGTTCAGCTTTCCAAGGAATGTATATATGGAAGTCATCATCGATCCACACACAATCTCCATCCCTGCAAATGAGGAAACTCAGGGTGCTTTGGAATGGAATCACTTACATCCAGGAGGATTCCAACAGCCTCTGAAGGAGCGAACACCATGTATGTCCAGGGCTTCCTGCCATCTCCAAGGACCACACAAGATGATGATCATCCCTCATGATATGGGTTTGCCTTTTACACCAACATCACCTGCGAAGTGCACAGGACAAAGAAGCATGCTTCAGAAAGGCAGACAGGTGCACAGGTCACGAGGGCCATGCTATCTGCCCCCCTGTGGTTTATTTGGAATACGCCTGTCTCTGGCTTCCCTTGTTCTCACGTGAACCCAGAAATGTATGGACACAAGTATGCTCGTCTTGGGGATGCCGGCCCTTGGAGTGCATCATCCTGCTGAAGAGCACTGAGGTTGAGTATCCTTCTCAACATCCTTGCTTCAACACCCGCAATGCCAGTCACAAAATAATCAAGGCCCTGCACCCCTAAAGAGAAAGTCATTGACCTATATCTGGTTTGGGATAACCCAGAGCCTCACTGTCTATCAGCCCCAGTTTGGAGAGGGAGCCTACCTGTTCATGCCAAACACACATCCTCACAATGCACAGGACACAAAATGGGCACGTAGGCACAGAGGCTATGTCAGGTAAACACAACCCAAACATCCGCAGCCAAGGATAAAATGAGCCAACAAATGGCAAAGGTGTAGCCTTTTGCTCTCCCCGCAACCAGAAGGATCTGTCTTCCTCTGAGGGACTTTGGTACCCAGAGTTTGAACTCAAGGACAAACTTGGCCACCATAGGTAGGCTACCAGTTAACTCTTCCCATGCAATCCGCCATTCACCTAGTCCTCCATACAGCAAGTGAGTTATCCACTCTAGGACACAGAAGTCCTTCAAACAATGAATGTCCTGTGCATGGGAGCTCCATACTCCCCTGTGTCCACCATTCACCCAAAGAAACCCCATCCTAAGCCTGGATGGAACCCTTGGTGGAACCCATGTCAATGAATGAATGTTGGCCCTCTCTCTCTAGCCCGTTAGAGTAATGTGCTGGACCTCAGTTCGACGAGGATGACGGTATAGAGTTTTCACTCATTTTGTTCAGCTTTCCAAGGAATGTGTATATGGAAGTCGTCATCGATCCATGCACAATCTTTGTTTCTGCAAATGAGGAAAATCAGGGTGCACTGGGAAGGAACTGCTTACACTCAGGAGGAATCCAACAGCCTCCAAAGAAGCCTACACCATGTGTGTCCAGGAGCTTCCTGACATCTCTGAGAATAGCATGAGATGATGATTGTCCCTCACCAACATGGGCCTGGCCAACTCATCACGTCCACCTGGGAGGTGAAGAGGAAACATGGGTGTGCTTGAGAAAATCTGACAGGTGTACAGTACACAAAGGCCATGTCTTCTGGTCCCCTGCAGTGTATCTGGTTGATACCCAACTCTGATTTTACCTGATTTTGGACACAGAAATGCATGGACAAGGGCTCAGGTGCCCCTGTAGTGCATCAGCACACTAAAGAGCAGTGACACTGAGCATCCCTCTCAACATCCTTACGTCGACACCTATAATGTCACTCACTAAAGCTACGGGGCCATGCAATTTTAATGAGGAAGTCATTGACCGACACTGGGCCGGGGTTAAGCTAGAGACGCCTTGCCTATCAGGCCCAGTTTGCAGTAGGAACCTGCTATATGCTATGTACTCACAATGCATGGGACACAACATGGGCACGCTTGCCTGAAAGCTATGCCAGGTGACTGGAACTCCGCTGTTCTCAAACCAAGAATGAAAAATAAAAAAAAGGCAAAAGTATGGCCTTGTTCTGTCTTCCCAAAGATAATCACTTGTCTTCCTCCAGGAGTTGTGGGAACCCAGAGCCAGGAGTTAAGGACAATCCACCACCCAGAGGCAGGCTACAGGTTAACTCTCCCTGAGCAACCTGCACATTCACCTAGTCCCACAGACTGCCTGTGTGCTACCCCAGCCTCGTAGACAGAAGTCCTGTACACATAGCCTCAACTCCCCTGTGACTCTCCTTCGCCCAAACGGAATCCCTCCCTGGACAAACACTTCATGCATCAGGAATAAAAAAAAATGAGAGTTGTCCCTCTCTAGCCCCGGTGGACCTCAGTTCAGCTAAGATGATAGTATAGGGTTCCCACTCATTTTGTTCAGCTTTCCATACACGGAATGCATGTGTGGAAGTCGCCATTGACGAATGCACAGTATTCATTCCTGTGAAGGAAGAACATTAGGGTCTTTTGAGAAATGAACACTTACCATATAAAGGGATCCACCGGCACCAGAAGGAGCCCATGCCACATGTGTCCAGGGGTTCCCTACCATCTCCAGAGATCCCCCAAGATGAAGTTCATCCCTGCAGCCTCTGTCTTTCTTTGCATGCCCATGCCACCTGGGAAGTGCAGAGGAAAAACAGGTGTGCTTGAGAAAGGCAGGCAGGTACACACAGTTTGCAATGGCCATGCCATTCATCCCGCTATGCTGTATTCTGTATCTACTTCCCATGGGCGACCTCTCTTTGGGAATGTGTGCATGGATATACCCAGGCATGAAGGTATTAGGCAGGCATGAATTTCAAGGGCACAGTCAAACTAGAAAACACTAAGCGTGAGGAACTCTCTCAAGACCACACTTTCACCACTCCTGACTCAAAAGCCATTCTCTTGGCCATCAGAGAAGACAACAGCCATGAGGATATTTCAATGGGGAGAGCTGCAGGGAAAAAGTGTTCCAGTACAAAGAGCAACTTTCCTTTGACCTTGAAGCGTTTTTACCATGGGTTCCTTCCACACACTTAGAATTGAGAAACACAATCACAAATCAACCTCCACCTCTGGGCCTTCCTCACAGGTGCAGCTCAGGGACCCAGAAAAGCATCAGACATGCTGAATCCTACAGGGCTTCTACGGTGCCGTCCCTGAGAACACCATACATCTTAAGCCACTTGCCTGTGAACACGGCCACAGAGTTCAAAAGCTCTCTGTCACTGGCCTGTGGATGACAGCCCTCATACAACTTGATGACTGTTTTGCAAAGAAGGCTGTTGTGAAGAATTAGGAGGAATTTGAAAATAACATCACAAGACAATGGAGAATTTAAGTGCAGAGACCTTGACGGGTCACTTTTCTGAGTAGATGTTACCACGACATGGGAAGTGACACACTCTTAAAACCTCAACTGCACTGAAGTGCCTGAGCAGTTCAGAAGCAAATGGCATCAGGCTCTCCTGAGCAAAACTTCCCCCTCATCAACAGAGAGGGAGCAACAAGCCCTTCCAGCAGCATGTACAACCTTGGAAGGGTAGAAACCCTGGGCCAACATCTGCTCAAATGCCTAACACAGACAAGCATCCCACAGGGGGTCCTGAACACAGACCTCTCAATCCAAGTCAATCTGCGGAGTGGCAGGAGCACATGGACTTGCGATCTCATTCCCATCCCAACACCCCAAGGTCATCATGAAATGGACCATGGCACCCTACCACTCCCAAAAGAAGCTACTAGTCATTGCTTCACACCCACATGGAATGCTGTTTGGTACATGCATGTGCAGCCCTCTCCCCTTCCCACCACCTGTACACTTCAGGGACCACAGGACTTGGGTCTCCTCCTATGGACATACGAGTGTAACATGGATACTGTCCCTGGGCTCTTCTGCAGAAAGCAAATCAGCTCACCACCCACCTCACGGTTGCCTGTCCCTGATGCTACCCAAATACCTTGGAAACTCCCACGTCCTCGACTGAGGATGACAGTAAGCCAAAGAAGTGTCCAGGAATGATGTGCTCTCTCCCCACAGGAAAGCAATGGTATTCCTGTGGGAGGGGGGAGGTGACGAACCAAAAGGGTATGAATCAAGGACACACATAGCCATGCACAGGGAGGCTATTGGCTACTGCTTCCTGTGCCACCTGCAGCTTCAAGTTCTGCAGCTTCCAGCGTGCTATCCCACCCTCTCAGAGGAAATTCCTTCAACCAAGTTGTCTCTTAGCTACAGAAGTCAGAAAAGCCCAGAGACTCGCGTTTGCCCAAAGAGGAGCACATCCAAGGCAGGGTGTAGGCCATGTCAACAAACAGATGTTGGCCCCCGCTGCCTGCCCTCCTGTGTAGCAGTGTGCTGGACCTCAGTTTGACAAGGATGACGGTATAGAGTTTTCACTCATTTTGTTCAGCTTTCCAAGGAATGTATGTGGAAGTCATCATGGATCCAGGCACAATCTGTTTCTGCAAATGAGGAAAATCAGGACTTTGGGAAGGACTTGCTCACATTCACGAAGGACCCAAAAGCCTCTGAAGGAGCCCATGCCACATGTGTCAAGAGGCTTCCTGGCATCTCCAAGGATCACATGAGAGGATGATCATCCCTCGCAGACACAGTCCCTCCTTCCATGCCAACGCCACCCGGGAGGTGCAGATGAAACATGGGCATGCTTGAGAAAGGCAGACATGTGCAGAGGTCATGAGGAACATGCCATCTGGCCCCCTGACGTAATCTGCAATCTGCCTGTCTCTGGCTTCATCTGTTTATGGATGCAGAAATGCATACACACGGGAATGCACGTCTAGATCCTGGGAGCCCATGGAGTACATAATCCCACTAGAGAGAAGTGATGTCAAGCATCCCTTTCAACACCCGTACACCCGTGCACACCTGTAATGTGGATCACAAAAGCCTCGGGGATCTGCACCCCTAACGAGGAAGCCTTTGACCTACACCAGGTTTGAGATAAGCCAGAGACTCGTTGCCTATCAGCCCCAGCTTAGGGCAGGAGGCCAACTGTACGTCTTCATAACACACAGGATACAATGGAGCCACCTTGGCCTGGGTGTGTAGCACCCAGGTGACCACAAATCCATGTATGTAGACAAGCATAAAAATGAGGCAAAAGTGTGGCCTTTTCCTCTCTTCCCAATGAGAAGGACCTGCCTTCCTCCCGATGATGAGAGAACCAAAAACTAAGACTCAAGGACAAACTAGGGGGTCCAGAGTCTAAGTCCTTTGTGCCACCTGCACATTCACCTAGTCCTGAACACTGTGTGTGTGTACCCTGGCCTCACTAAGAGATGTCCGTCACACAAAGAATCTCCTGTCCATGGGAGCTCCCACTCCCCTGGAGCTACCCCTTGCCAAAAGAGAACCCCATCCTAAGCCTGGACAGACCCTTTGGTGCAATCCACATCAATGAGTGAGAGGTGGAACTCTGTCTCTAGCCCCTGTTGAAGCAGTGTGCTAGACCTCAGTTTGAAGAGGATGACGGTATAAAGTTTTCACTCATTTTGTTTAGCTTTCCAAGGAATGCATGTGTGGAAGTCATCACTGATGCATGCACAGTCCTCATACCTGCAAAAATGGAACATTAGGATCCTTTGAAAAACCAATACTTACCGTCCTGAGGTGTCCACCAGCCTGAAGGAGACCATGACACACATGTTTACAGGCACTTCACCATCTCCAAAAACCTCCCAAGATCAAGATCGTCCCTTGTGGTCACGGGCCTTCCTTCCATACCAACGCCACCTAAGAAGTTCAGGAGCAAAACAGGTGTGCTTGAGAAAGGCAGTGAGGTGCACAGGTGGCAAGGGTCACGTCATTTGTCCTGCTGTGGAGCGATCTGTATCTACCTCTCAGGGGCTCCCCCTCTTTCTGCACACAAGCATGGGTTTGCCCAAACATGAAGGTAGGAGGCTGGCATGAGTTGTGAAGGCACCATCAACTAGAGAACGCTAAGCACGAAGAACACTCTCAACAGCACTCTTGTAACAACTCCAACTCAAAACCCTTCTCTGGGCCATCAGACAAGACAAAGGCCATGGTGATACTTCAGTGGGGCGAGTTTGGGGGGAACCTCTTCTTATGCAAGGTCAACTTTTCTTTGGCCTTGAGGCATTGTCACCTCTGGAGTCCTCCACACTCTTCCGATCCAGAAATATGTAAGAATCACAAATCAACCTCTATGTGCACTATACAGGTACAGCTCAGGGACCCAGAAAAGCACCAGGCATTCTGAATCCTACATGACTTCTAAGGTGCTGCAGCTAAGAAAACCAGATCTTAAGGCAGTTGCTTGTGAACGTAACATCAGAGTCCAAAACCTATCCATCATTGGCCTGTGGATGGCAGCCCTGTCCTACCACACAATGATTACTTCACAAAGACTGCTGGGAAGAATTAGGAGGAATGTGAAAACACCCTAATATCAGGAGACACTGAGGTATATAAGTAAAGAGACCTTGCCAGGTCACATTTCCGAGTAGAAGTCACCACGACATGGGGAAGGACACACTCTTATAAACCCCCAATGCATCAAGATGTCTGAGTGGTTCAGAGGCAAATGACATCAGGCTCTCCCAAGCAATCCATCCTGAGGACACCATGAAACGGACGGTGGGCACCCTGCAATGTCCGAAAGAGCCTCACAGTCATCACTCCATGACCCACAGGGAATGATGCCAGGTAAAGGCATGCACAGACCTCTCCCTTTCCCACAGCCACTACCCTTCTTGGGCCATGGAATTTGGAATTCTTCGCACAGATGTACAAGTTCACTGTAGAGAGCTTCTCCAGCCTCCTTTCCAGAGAGCAAATCAGCATCACCACTGGCTTTAAGATGGCCAGCCCTTGATGCTACCCAAACACCACAGGAAGACCCATGTCCCTGACCGCACATGAACGAGAGCTGAAGTGCTCAGGAATGGCACCGTGCTGTCTCCTCATGTGGAAGAAACTGTCTTCTTCTGGGGGGGTGATGAACCCAAGAGGTATGAATCAAGGACAGACCCAGCCATGCAGAGGTGGGCAACTGGATACTGCCCTCCTCTGGCACCTGCAGGTTTACCTTCTCCTGCACACTGACAGGATGCTACCCCACCTTCTCACAGGAAAGTCCTTCAACAAACATCTCTCTCAGCCAAGGGAGTACAAAATCCTCAACTACTCAACTTCACTGAAAGTCAACTACATCCTAAGCATTGGTGCAGACCATGACAACAAACAGATGTTGGCCCCCTAAATCTAGGCCCTGATGGTGAAGCGTGCTGGACCTCAGTTCGATGAGGATGATGGTACTCAGTTTTCGCTCATTTGGTTCACCTTTCCAAAAAAAAATGTATATATGGAAGCATCATCAATCTACACAGTCTTTGTCCCTGCAGGTGAGGAAAATCAGAATGCTTTCAGAAGAAATCACTTACATTCAGGAGAAATCCAAAAGCCTCCAAAGGAGCCCACACCATGTGTATCCAGGGGCCTCACGGTGTCTCAAAGATCACACAAGACAAAGACCATCCTTCTTGGACAAGGGACTTCCTTCCATGCCAATGACACTGGGAAGGTGCAGAGGAAATGAGTGTGCTTCAAAAAGACAGGTTCACAGGTCAGGAAGGCCATGTCATCTAGACTCCTGTGGTACTTAAGAAATCTGCTACTCTATGGCTTCACATATTTGTGTTCACAGAAACACATATACAAAGGTGCACATGTGGATTCCAGGTACCCTGGGAGAGCATCATGCCACTAAAAAGCATGGACATAGAGCATCCCAATCAAAACCATGGCTTCAATACTTGCAATCTGTGTACAAAAGACTTGGTGCCCTGGATGTGGAAAGCCAAAAACTTGTACCACTACTCAACTCAGGATAAGATAGAGATGACATGCCAGTCAGCCCAAAATTGGAACAAAAGCAGAAACATTCATGAAATATGTACTTCCTCAACATAAAAAACAAAAACCAAGGAAACTTTCACCACGAATGTTGGCGAAAGGCTGTGATTGGTGACCAGAACCTGGCTAAAAATCAATCACACAACAAAACGCAAAACTAGCATTAAGGGTGAAACCAACTTGACAGAGTAACACTAGAAAAACTCATGGGCTACCCAAGTATGACTCTCAAATATATTTACGATAAAGAATTTTACTATGGTCAAAATGACCACAAAAATTGAATGCCAATGCCTGGGTGAAGTATAATGTAATATGACAAAGTTACGCATGAACCACAATAAGCCCAAGTGGAGGCAACGTGCTGGACCTCAGTTCCGATGAGAACGACGGTATGAGTTCTCACTCATTTTGTTCAGCTTTTCCAAGGAATGTTTTTATGGGGGACTCATCATCGATCCAAGCACATTCAAAGAGCCTGTTTGACACCACAGGCTGGGTCGTGGGCGAGCCGATGACCTTAAAAGACCTTCGGCCCCCTGGGGAACCCAGAGCTGCGCCACTGAGCAAAAGGTACAGACCGTCCACTCTAGGAGAGGAACTCAGCATGCCATTAGCGGCCCACCAAAAAACCAGTCATTGTGGATCCTGGAAATCCCAGACACCCTCACTAAGCACGAGGGGCAGAGGAATGCTTACCGTCCTGAGTCACCCACCAGCACGGGGTGCACTGTGGATACCAAGCCACACTGAAACCAGGACTCTGCGTGGCCTTCCTTACTCAGGAGAATCAACTATCTTCCTTCCAGCAGGTGCCACGCCTCCCATGAAAACTGCACCTGAGTAGTGTGAAGAAATCAAATGCACGCTTGAGAAATGGGCCCAGGTCCACTGGTCACCACTTCAATCCTATCCTTAACTGTAGGGACACTTGCATGCCTGCTTCTCCTTGGCCTAGATGATTGACCTCCATCTCCATGAATATATCTTACCTGTGTCACTCTGGACATATGGGAAGCGTGTGTGGCTGGAATGACCTCATGTGCCCACTGCTGCATGTATTTCCCTGTGGCTATGCACACATACACGTGTTTGTATCTCCCAACACTGCAATGGGTGGTTATAGTCTGCAGCTTCCAGACCTGATCCCCCCACAAACCAAAGGCTCAAGACCAAGGCCTTCAATCAGTAGGATGTGAACTCTAACCTCAAAGCCATGTGGAAATAGGCCAGAGGTCCATCGTGTAACAGCCACCACACCCCTGGCCTGAGTACACGCTACTCCTCACAGGGCATCTGATGTCGGGACCAGACACTGTCTCTTGCTGCACTCCCAGGTAAGGCACATCTGGCAGAAAACCAACCAAAATCTGTGCTGGAAGGCACCTTCCCAATGGCCAGAATGTTGCACTGAAACACAGCGTCAAGGTCAGAGATGGTTTTCCCAACCTACCCAAATGACCTCAAGACATGGGCTTCCTCCACTTCACTCAGTCCACGTACCCACACTGTGCCCTCAGGATGCCCGAAGAGAACAGCTGCTTCTCCAAGAGGACGTCCATGCCTGATGCCCCAAGGGCCAGGTGGACAGGACATACCACCTGACATTGTCCTTACACTGGTCACCTCACATGGCTTCCCTGCACTGACCTCAGAGGCAACGTTCCATCATGCAGCCAGCTTGACTGCATTCCCACCCACCACATTCCTACCCAGACTCCCACCCACAACAATGCCTGCAAGTCAACACCACCTCAACAAAACCACCAGGTGTAGATACACCTGGCTACCAAGTGAGCTGCGAGCTACAAAACCACCAATCCTTTCCAATTTTGCTAAGCCAACCACAAGCCTTTCAACGTAGCATGGCAGTCCTGGCTGCACTGTGACTTCAAACCGGCTATGGAAACTGAAACGCTTCGTCACCCCTAGGGCATAGCAGAATCCAACACTTGAATATCGCCATCATACAGTGGTATGGATGCATCCTAAGTCAAAAGATTCTCTGTGGCAACACCCCTGGGATTGCACATATGTTGCCTGGAATCTGGAATACACACAGACCTCCATGAACAGCCCCAAGTGTGACTAGAGCCCACGACAGAGGCCCAGGCCAGAGCCACGGACAGGGCACATTCCCTCTCGATGTCTTCGGGATGGAAGCTGCTTTCAAAGCAGGAAAGATAATCCAGAACACTATTTGCTCACACGAGCTGGAGCAGGTGGGGCCACCCAGCAATGGCAGGCCGAGAAACTATTTCCAGGAAGACGTGCACAACAGTGGAACCCACTACTCTGCTATGAAGACTAGAAATGACCAAGGGCTGTGGGTGCCAGCCTGATCCTCATGCTCACTGTGACCTGCCCTCAATGACCCCTGCTGGCTGAACTGTCATCCACCAGAGAAATCCATGGAAAGCACATCACTGCCAAATGACAACCACAGACCACTGATGACACACACATCCACGTGGGCCCTCTAGCACATTTTCTCTGGAATACCTTCCCACCCAGGCCTCCACCATCACACCACAAGCATCTCATAGCTCAGGAGGCAAAGAAATCCTTGCTGGGGAGGCCCTGTGACCAACCCTAGAAGGAGAGCCAAAGAGGCTTTGGCCATCTGGTGGGACACCCATTGCTCTGTGCTCTTCCCCACCACCCTGGAACTCCCTTGTCCTCAGGTAACTGGAAATCAAAACAAAGATCTGCCTGAGGCATGCGCCTCATGCTCTCCTAGGCAAAAAAAAACTACGACCTGGTCCTCTGTGCAGTGACACCTGCCACGAGATCTGGGTCTCCATTCCTGGGAGCTCACCAAGCTGAGGCCAGCTGGGCATTCCCCGAGGCCTGCACAATTTCTGCACTCTTCCATAGCAGCCACACCGTAACAAAGCAGACGATTCGCCCATGACTCTCTCATGCATCTACAACGCACTGAGGGAATGTTCCTAACCTCTGTGTGATGGGAGACTTTGGCCTGTGGATGCCCTTGGTGGTGGAACCTGTGAAAATCAGTGGAAGTTGTCCCTTGCTCCTACAGTCCCCGGCAGAGACAAATGTGCTGGACCTCAGTTCCGATGAGAACGACGGTATGAGTTCTCACTCATTTTGTTCAGCTTTTCCAAGGAATGTTTTTTAAAGAGGACTCATCATCGATCCAAGCACATTTGAAGAGGCAGGACATTTGACACCACAGGCTGGGCAGTGGTTGAGCCGACGACGACCTTAAAGACCTTGGCCGTGCCCTTAATGGCCTAAAGAACTGCTCCTTGCGGGTCTCAGAAATTCTAAAGACACCCTCACTCAGCATGCGGGAGACAGGAATGCTTACCGTCCTGAGCCATCCACCAGCACGGGGTGCACCGTGGATGCCAGGCCACACCAACTCCACGACTCCATGGGGCCTTTGTTGCTCAAAGCATCAACCATCTTCCTTGCAGCAGGCTGCGGGCCTTCCACGGCAACTGCCCCTGAGAAGTGTAAAGATATCACATGCATGCTTATAAAACAGGTCCAGGTGCACTGGTCACCTCTTCAATGCCATTCTAGCTCACAGGGCAACTCATACACCTACTTTTCATTGATTGACCTTCATTACCATGATTGACCTTCATTACCATGAATATACCTGACATATGTCATTCTGTGGACACTTAGGAAGCATGTGTGACCCAAAGGACAGCATGTGCCCACTGCTGAATCTATCTGCCTGTGGCTGGTGTGTGTGAAGTGGCTGTGTGTGTATATGTGTCTTCCTCAGGCACATGTGTTTCCAAACACCACAAAGGGGCGGTCATTGTCTGCAGCTTCCAAGACCTGAACCTTCCTGCAACCCAAAGATCAAGACCCAAAGCCTTCAATCAGTAGGATGTGAAACTCTGACCTCTATGACCAATGCAGACATAGGCCCAAAGTCCGTTGACTAACAGCCACCCAAGCCTGGCATGAGCACACGTCCTCACTCATGGGGCATCTGATGTCATGACCAGACGGGCTCTCTGGCATGCCCTCTCACGGTTGAGTGCACGCTGGCAGAAAGTCAAACCACAACCAGCGCTGGGAGGGTGCCCGCTGCAAGTGCAGGAGCATCAGTGTTTGGGAACTCAGTGTCAGAGGACGGAGAGGCGGGTCCCTTCCCCAATCTAGCCAAAGAACCTGCGAAGCGAAGGGGCGTTCCGTCCCCTCCACTCAGTCCACATGTCCGCACCATGCACTCAGGACACCCTGAGGATGCTTTTCCAACAGGACATCTCTGCCTGACTCCCTAAGGACAAGGTTGACAGGACACAACGCCTGTCATTGTTCTTGCATCAGACACATCTACAGGGCTTCCCTGCACTGACCTCTGAGGCAACATCCGATCACACAGCCAACTTGACCGCACTACTACCCAC
Organism: Rhinopithecus bieti; assembly: GCF_001698545.2. Classification (NCBI taxonomy): domain Eukaryota; kingdom Metazoa; phylum Chordata; class Mammalia; order Primates; family Cercopithecidae; genus Rhinopithecus; species Rhinopithecus bieti. The sequence goes on along the minus strand of NW_016807505.1, from coordinate 416,762 downwards.
CACAATGCCTACGAATCAACGCTGTCTCAACACCACGGGGTCTACATGCACGTTCCTGCTAAGTGAGCTGCAAGCCACAGAACCACCAACCTTTCCAGCTTTCCTAAGCCAACAGTGTGTCCTTTAGTGTGACATTCCTGTCCTGGCCATCCTGAGACTTCAAATCAGTTAAGGGAGCTGAAATGCTTCCCTGGCCATGCTGAGACTTCAAACCAGTTAAGGGAGCTGAAATGCTATGCCTAGGGCATAGTGAAATCCAACACTGGAACATCATCAACATGCAGAGGCATCCCAAGTCAAGAGACCCTCTGTGGCAATGCCCTGGGACTGCATATGCATTGCCTAGAATGAACACAGACCTCCATGGATAGCCCCACACATGACTGGAAACCACTGGAGAATCCCAGGCCAAGGCTACAGCACATTCCTTCTGGATGCCTTCAGGATAGAAATTGCTTTCCAAGCAGGAAAGAGGATCCTGAGCAGTGTTTGCTCACACGAGCTGCAGCAGGTGGGGACGCCCGACAATGCATGCCAAGAGACCATTTCCAGGAAGATGTATGTGCACAATGGTGGAGCCCGCTACTCCGCTGAGAAGACCAGAAGTGACCCAGGGCCACAGACACCATCCTGACACTCACTTGCCCAGAGACATGCCCTCAAATACCCGCCCTGGCTGACCTGTCATCCACCAGAGAAATCCATAGAAAGTCCATCACCACCAAGTGACAGCTCAATGCAGCTGAAGACACACACGTCCACGTGAGCCCTCCATTACCTTTTGCCTGGGGTACTGTCCTGCCCAAGCCTTGGTCACTGCACCATGGTCATCTCATGGCTAGGGATGCAAAGAAATCCATGCCAGAGGGCACCTGTGACTGACGCTGGAAGGGGGCTGAAGAAGCTTTAGCCATCTGCGGCAACAACCATTGCTCTGCACTGTCCTCCAGCACCTTGGAACTCCCCTGTCATCAGCTAATGGAAAATGAAGACCAAGGTCTACCTGAGGCCTGGGCCTCATGCTCTCCTTGGCAGGGGACCTATGACCCAGTCCTCTGCACAAAGATACCCGCTGCGAGGTCCGAGTCTTCCTTCCTGGGAACTCACCAGGCCAAGACCAGCCACACACTCCCCTAGGTCAAAACATTTCCACCTGGTTCCACGGCCACCACATCACAGAGGGGCTGATCCCCCCCTAACTGTCCCACCCATCTATGTCACACAGAGGGAATGTCCTAACATGCATGTGACAGGAGACTTTCATCTGTAAATGCCCTGGGTGGTGGAACCTATGGGAACCAGTGGAAGCTGTCCCTCGCCCGTACAGTCCCTGGGGGAGGCAACGTGCTGGACCTCAGTTCCGATGAGAACGACGGTATGAGTTCTCACTCATTTTGTTCAGCTTTTCCAAGGAATGTTTTTATAGGGGACTCATCATCGATCCAAGCACATTCAAAGGGGCAGGACGTTTGACGTCACAGGCTGGGCAGTGGGTGAGCCAATGACACCTTCGGCCTCCTGGGGAACCCAGAGCCACACCATGGAACAATGGGCACAGACCATCGACTCTGGGAGTGGAATTCACCATGCCATTAGTAGCCCACTGAGAAACAGTTCTTTGCAGGTCTCAGAAATTCAAGACACCTCTGCACACAGGACAGAGGAATGCTTACCATCCTGAGCCACTCACCAGCATGGGGTGCACCAAAGATGCCAGGCCACACCAAATCAACGACTCAAGGCAGCCTCCGTTGGTCAGAAGAATTGACCATCTTCCTTGCCAGCAAGCGGTAGACCTCTCATGACAAAATGCTGCTGAGAAGTGTGCAGAAATCAAATGCATGCTTGAGAAACGGGCCCAGGTTCACTGGTCACCACTTCAATCCCATTCTTTCCCGCAGGAAAACTTGCATGCCGGCGTCTCCTTGGGCTCCATGACAGACTTCCATCTTCATGAATATACCTGACCCACGTCACTCTGTGGACGCCTAGGAAGCACACGTGACCACAACAATAGCACACACCCATTGGTGCATCTATTTGCCTGTGGCTGTGCACGCCTGTGCATGTGTAGGTGTGTCAGAGTGAGTGTGTCTGTGTGTATGTGTCTCCCTCACACACGTTTCCCAACAGCACGTGTGGTCGTAGTCAGCATCCTCCAGACCTGGAAACCATCCCCATGCCTGCAACCAAACGGCTCAGGACACAGGCCTTCAATCAGTAGGATGTGAATTTTGACTTAGGGGTCAGATGGCCATTTGCCTGAGGTCTCTCGACTAACAGCCACCACCCCTGGCACAAGCATACACTCCTCCTCATGGGGCATCTAACGTCGTGACCAGACACTGTCTCTGGCCACCCTCCCAGGTAAGGCACACCTGGAACCAAACCAACCAAAACTCGCCCTGGAAGGCACCTTTGCAATGGCCAGCACACTGATCTTAGACAAGGCATCAAGGGCAGAGACAGTCTTCTGAACCCAACCAAAGGACCTCAAAACACCACTTCCTCCGTCCAATCAATTCACATGCCCACACCATGCCCTCAGGACACACGAAGGGCATGGTTACTTTTCCAACAGCACATTCCCACCTGAACCCCTAAAGACAAGGTGGACAGGACACCATCTTTCATTTTCCTTGCATTGGACACGCCTACAGGGCTTCCCTGCACTAATCTCTGAGCCAACATCCCAAAATGCAGTCAACTTAAAAGCACTACCACCCACCCCAGCGTCGGCAAGTCACCACCACCTCAACACCATCACCAGGTTTACATGCACACAGCTATGAAGTGAGCTGCAAGACATAGAACCACCAAACCTTTCCGACTGTCCTAAGCCAACTATGTGTCATGCCAAAGTGGCACGGCTGTCCTGGCTGCACTGTGATGTCAAACTGGCTAAGTGAGCTGAAACAGTTCACTGCCCTGAGGATGTAGCAGAATCCAATACTGGAACATCACCAACACACAAAGGTGAAGAGGCATCCCAAGTCAAGACTCTCCAAGGAAGGCAGTGCCCCTGGGATAGCACATGCATTGCCTGAAATGCACATGGAACTCCATGAATATGCCTACTGTGACTGGACCCCACTGGCGAGTCCCAGGCCAGGGCCAGGGCACATTCCCTCTGGATGCCTTCAGGATGAAGGCTGCTTTCAAAGCGGGAAATGGGATCCAGAGCAGTATGTGCTCACACGAGCTACAGCAGGTGGGGCCACCTGGCAATGGCAGGCCAAGAGACCACTTCCAGGAACATGTGTACTTCTGCTACTCTGCCAGGAAGACTGGAGTGACCCAGGACCACAGGCATCAGCCTGACCCTTGTGCTCCCTAGGACCTGCCCTTGAAGACTCCCACTGGCCAACCTGTCATCCACCAGAGAAATCCACGAAGACAGCCCATCACCACCGAATGACAGCCCAAGACCACTGACGGCATGTGTGTCCATGTGAGCCCTCTACACCTTTTTCTCTGGGGTACCAGCCTCCTGCCCAGGCTTGGCCACCACACCACAAGAATCTCACAGCTCGAGAGGTGAAAAAATCTGTGCCGGGGGGTCCCTGAAATCAACCCTGAAAGGAGGGACAAAGAGGATTTGGTTGTCTGCCGCAACATCCATTGCTGTGTGCCCTCCCTTATCACCCTTGGCACACCCCTGCCCTCAGCTAACCAAAGATCAAGACCAAGGACTGCCGCAGTTCTGGGCCTCGTGGTCTCCCTGAAAGGAGAACTGGAACATGTACCTGTTCCTCTATGCAAGGATGCCTGCAGCGATTTCCGGGTCTCCCTTCCTGGGAGCTCACCAGGCCAAGGCCAGCCCCACATTCCCCTAAGCCTGAGACATTTCTGTCCACTGCCATGGCCACTATTCCATCACAGAGCAGCCAATCACCCTATGACTCTCTGACCTGTGTACCTCACACAGAGGGAATGTTCCTAATGTGCATATGACAAAAGACTGTCATCTGTGAACGCCGTGGGTGGTGGAAGCTATAGGGACTAGTAGAAGTTGTCCCTCACCACTACAGGCCCCAGAGGAAACAATGTGCTGGACCTCAGTTCCGATGAGAACGACGGTATGAGTTCTCACTCATTTTGTTCAGCTTTTCCAAGGAATGTTTTTTTGAAGGACTCATCATTGATCCAAGCACATTTGAAGAGGCAAGACATTTGACACCACAGGCTGGGCAGTGCGCGAGCCAATGACCTTAAAGGCCTCGGCCATGCCCTTAATGGCCGGAAGAACTGCTCCCTGTGGGTCTCAGAAATCCTAAAGACACCCTCACACAGCATGCGGGACAGAGGACTGCTTACCGTCCTGAGCCATCCACCAGCACAGGGTGCACCGTGGATGCCAGGCCACACCGATTCCACGACTCAGTGGGGACTCCACTGCTCAGAAGAACTGACCATCTGCTGTGCCAGCAGGCAGTGGGCATCACAAGGCAACTGCTCCTGAGAAGTGCAAAGAAATCAAATGCATATTTGAGAAAGAGGCTCACATCCACTGGTCACCATGTCAATGTCATTCTTTCCCGTGGGGCAACTCGTGTCTCTGCTTCTCCCTGGACTCTAGGACTGACCTCCATCTCCATATTCATATCACTACTCTGCTGGGAAGACCAGAACTGACCCAGGGCCATCGACACCATCCTGACACTCACTCACCCAGAGACATGCCCTCAAAGACCCATTCATACCTTACCTATGTCACTCCATGGACACCAATAAGTGTCTGTGGCCTAACGACTGAACATGCCCATTGCCACATCTATTTGTGGCTGTGCACACCTGAGTGTGCATGAGTGTGAGTGTCTCTGTGTGGATGTGTGTCCCCCTCATGCACATGTGTTTCCCACTACTCCAGCAGGCAGTCACAGTCTGTAGCCTCCAGACTGCAACTAACCCCACAAAACCAAAGGCTCAAGACCCTGGCCTTCAATCAATAGAATGTGAACTTTGACCTCAAGGCCATGAGGAAAGAGGTCCAAGGTCCGTTGCCTAACAGCCACCACCCTGGGCACGAACACATGCTCCTCCTCACAGAGCATCTTATGTCACGAACAGACACTGTCTCTGGCCCCTTTACCAGGTGAGGTGCACCTGATGGAAAACCAACCACAACCAGCACTGGAGGGCGCCTTTGCAATGGCCAGCACATGGCTCTGAAACACAGCGTCAAGGCCACAGGTAGTCTTCCCAACCTAGCCAAAGGACCTCAAGACACACACTTCCTTTCCTCCACTCAATCCATGTGCCCACACCGTACCCTCTGGACACCCAAAGACAATGGCTGCCTTTCCAAAAGGATGTCTCCACCTGACTTCCCAAGTACAAGGCAGACAGGATACACCGCCTGTAACATTGTCCTTGCATTGGACACACCCACAGAGTTTCCCTGCACCGACCTCTGAGACAACATCCCATCATGCAGCCAGCGTGACCACAGTACCACCCACCCCCATGCCAGCAAGTGAACATTGCATCAACAGCACCAGGTCTACATGCATACAGCTACTAAGTGAGCTGCAAGATGTACAACAATGAATCCTTTCCAATTTTCCTGTGCCAACTGTGTGTCCTTGAAAGTGGCATGGCTGTCCTGCCTGCTCTGTGACTTCAAACCAGCTATGGGAGCTGAAATGCTTCATCACGCCTAGGGAGTAGCGTAGTCCAACACTAGAACATCACCAGCATGCAGAGGCATGGAGACATGCCAAGTCAAGAGACTCACTGTGGCAATGCCTCTGGGATTGCAAACACACTGCTCGGAATGCACACAGACCTCCATGGATAGCCCCATGCACGACTGGGGCCCACAGGAGAGTCCAGGGCCAGGGCACATTCTCTCTGGACATGTTTGGGATGGAAAGTGGGAATGATACAGAGCAGTATTTGCTCACAAGAGCAGCAGCAGGTGGGGCCGCCCAACAATGCAGGCCAACAGACCATTTCCAGGAAGATGTGCACAACGGTGGAGCCCACTACTTGGCTGGGAAGACCAGAAGTGACCCAGGGCCATGGACACCATCCTGACACTCATTTGCCCAGAGACACGTCCTGAAAGACCTGCCCTGGCTAACCTGTCGTCCACCAGAGAAATCCATGGAAAGCCCATCACTGCCAAATTAAAACCCAATGAGGCTGATGACACTCATATCTATGAGAGCCCTCTAGCACCTTTTCTCTTGGATACCATCCTGTCTACACCTTTACCACCAAAGCACACGTCTCATGGCTCGGGAAGCAAAGAAATCTGTGCTGGGGGAACACTGTGACCAACACTGGTGGAAGAGCTGAAGAGCCATTGGCTGTCTCCTGTGGCACCCACTGCTATGCACTCCCCTGTCCTCAGCTAACCAGAAATCAAGAACAAGGTCTGCCCGAGGCCCGGGCCTTGTGCTCTCCTTGGTAGCACAAGTGAGACCTTGCCCTCTGCACGGAGACTCCAGCCATAAGGGCCAAGCCTCCCTTCCTGAAAGCTCACCAGGCTGAGGTCAGCCGCACACTCCCCTAGGATCACATTTCTCCCCTCTTCCATGGCTGCTGTGCCATCACAGACCAGCCAGTGCCCCCACGAATCTCCCACTCGTGTACCTCACACAGAGGGAATGTTCCTATTGTGCCTGTGATGTGAGACTTTCATCCGTGGACACCCTGGGTGGTGGAACCTATGGGAACCAGTGGAAGCTGTCCCGCGCTCCTACAGTCCCCGGGGGAGGCAACGTGCTGGACCTCAGTTCCGATGAGAACGACGGTATGAGTTCTCACTCATTTTGTTCAGCTTTTCCAAGGAATGTTTTTTTGGGGGACTCATCATCGATCCAAGCACGTTTGAAGAGGCAGGACGTTTGACATCACAGCCTGGGCAGTGGGCGAGCCGATGATGTTAAACAACTTCGGCACCCTGGGGAAGCCAGAGCTGCACCACTGACCAACTGGCACAGACCATCCACTCCGGGAGTGGAACTCGCCATGCTATTAATGGCCTGCTGAGAAACTGTTCCTTGTAGGTCTTGGAAATTCTAAAGCCACCATCTCTCATCACACGGGGCAGAAAAATGCTTACCATCCTGAGCCACCCGCCAGCACAGGGTGCACAGTGGATGCCAGGCCACACGGAATCCATGTGGGCCTATGTTGCTCAGAAGCATCGACCATCTGCCCTGACAGCAGTCAGCAGACCTCCCACGGCAACTGTCCCACGGCAACTGTCCCTGAGAAGTGTAAAGAAATCAAATGCATGCTTGAGAAACAGGCCTAGGTTCACCGGACACTTCAAAGCCATTCTTTCCCACAGAGCAACTCACACACCTGCTTCTCCTTGGCCTCCATGGCTGACCTCCATCTCCATGAATATACCTTACCCGTGTCACTCTGTGGACACCTAAAAGCATGTGTGGCCAGAACCACTGCACGTGCACACTGCTGCATCTATTAGCCTATGACTGTGCCTGTGTGTGTGGGGGGGGGGGATAGAGTGTGAGTATGAGTGTGAATGTATGAGAGTGTGTGTGTATGTGTGAGAATATTAGTTTAAATGGGTGTGTGTTTGTCTCCCTAATGTACCTGTGGGTGCCAACACCACAATGGGCAGTTATAGTTTGTAGCCTCCAGACCTGATCCACCCAGCAACCTGATGGCTCAGACCCAGGCCTTCAATAAGTGGGATGTGAACTCTGACCTTGGGGCCATGTGGAAACAGGTCACAGGTCTCTCACCTAGCAGCCACCACCTCTGGCAGGAGCACAGGCTACTCCTCTTCCTCATGGGGATGCTGATGTCATCACAAGACACTGTCTCTGACCACTCTCTTAGGTGAGGTGCACCTGGTGCAAAACCAACCACAACCAGCTCCAGAGGGGACCTTTGCAAAGTCCAGCACGTCGGTCTGAAACTCAGCATCAAGGCCAGAGGCAAGACTAGCAACCCAGCCACAGGCCCTCAAGATCCACGCATCCTCCCCTCCACTCAGTCCATGTGCCCACACTGTGCCCTCGGGACACCCAAAGAAAATGGCTGCTTTTCCAACAGGACGTCCCTACCTGAATCCCAAGGACCAGGTTGACAAGACACACCGCCTGTCATCATTCTTGCATTGGACACACCCACAGGGCATCCCTGCACTGACCTCAGAAGCAATGACCCATCATGCAGCCAATCTGAACGCACTACTACCCACCCCGACACTGGCAAGTCAACACTGCATCAACACCACCCAGTCCACACACATGCGGCTACTAAGTGAGCTGTGAGCTGTAGAACCACCAATCCTTTCCAACTTTCCTAAGCCAACCATGTGCACTTGAAAGTGGCATAGCTGTCATGGCTACACTGTGAATTCAAACTGGTTAAGGGAGCTAAAATGCTTCATCATGCATAGGGCATAACGGAATCCAACACTGGAGCATCGCCAACGTGCAGAGGCACGGAGGCATCCCAAGTCAAGAGACTTTCTGTGGCAACACCTCTGGGATTGCACACGCGTTTCCCGGAATGGACACGGACCTCCATGGACAGGCCCACATGTGACTGGAGACCACAGGAGGGTACTCGGCCTGGGCCAGGGCACATTCTCACTGGACACCTTCGGGACAGATGCTGCTTTCAAAGTGAAAAAAAGGATTAAGAGCAGTATTTGCTCACACGAGCTGCAGCAAGTGGGGCGCCTGGCAATGGCAGGCCAAGAGACCATTTCCTGGAAGATGTACACAACAGTGGAGTCCATTACTCTGCCAGGAAGATCGGAGTGACACAGGGCCACAGGCAGCAGCCCAAACCTCACACACCTGGGAACTTCCCTTGAAGACCCCTGCTGCCCAACCTGTCATCCAACAGAGAAATACACAGAAAGGACAGCACCACCGAATGACAGCCCAAGACCACTGATGGCACACACCTGTCCACGTGAGCCCCCACCACCTTTTCTCTGGAATACCAGAGAATACGTCTTACCCAGGTATCCGCCACACCACCAGCATCTCACAGCTCAGGAGGTAAAGAAATCCATGCTGGGGTGACCCTGGGACCAATGCTGGGAGGAGGGGCGAAGAGGCTTTGGCCATCTGCTGCAACACCCATTGCTCTGCACTCTCCCCCGTCACCCCTGGCACTCCCCTGTCCTCAGCTCACTGAAAAGCAAGACCAAGGTCTGCCTGAAGCTAACGCCTCACGCTCTCCATAGTAGGGGGACCAGGACCCTCTCCTGTGTGTGAGGATGCCTGACACAAGGTCCAGGTCTCCCTTCCTAGCAGCTCACCAGGCCCAGGTCTGCCACACACTCCTCTAGGCCTGCGATTTTTCTGTCTGCTTCAACAGCCGCCACGCCATCACACAGCAGTCAGTCCCTCCATGACTCTCCTAATTGTGTACCTCACACAAAGGGAATGTTCCTAATGTGTGTGTAATGGGAGACATTTACTTGCAGAAGCCCTGGGTAGTGGAACCTACAGGGACCAGTGGAAGTTGTCCCTCACTCCAACAGTCTCTGCTAGAGGCAACGTGCTGGACCTCAGATCCGATGAGAACGACGGTATGAGTTCTCACTCATTTTGTTCAGCTTTTCCAAGGAATGTTTTTATGGAGGACTCATCATCGATCCAAGCACATTTGAAGAGGAAGGATGTTCGACACCATGCCGTCAGTGGCCTCATGAGAAACAGCTCATGGTGGGTCTTGGAAATCCAAAAGACACCCTCACTCAGCACATGGGGCAGAGAAATGCTTACCGTCCTGAGCGATCCACCAGCACGAGGTGCACCCAGGAAGCCAGACCACACTGACTCCAGGACCCTGCAGGGCCTTTGTGGCTCAAAAGAATTGACCATCTTCCTTCCAGCAGGCAGCGGGCCTCCCATGGCAACTGCCCCTGAGAAGTGTAAAGAAATGAAATACACACTTGAGAAACAGGCCCAGTTCCACTGGTCAAAACTTCAGTGCCATTCGCTCATGTGTGGCAACTTGCAAGTCTTCCTTCTGTTGGCCTCCGTTAGTGACTTCTGTTTCCATGATTGTACCTTACTAGTGGCACTCTGCAAACACTTCAGAGCTGCATGTGGCACCAGAATGACCGCACACACCCATTGCTGAGTGACTGTGTGTGTGTGTGTGTATCTCTCCCTCATGCACATGTGTTTCCCAACACATAAGTTTCCCAACATGGCAACATACAATCAGAGTCTGCGGCCTCCAGGCCTGAGCCCCCATCAAACGGACAATTCAAGACCAAGACCTTCAATCAACAGGATGTAAACTCTGACCTTGGGCCGTGCAGACATAGGCCCAAGGTCCCTCACATAACAGCCACCATCCCTAGAGCCTGAGCACAAGCTCCTATCTCGACAGGGCATCCTGAGTCCCTGACCAGACAACTGCGCTGGGCGACTCCCACGTGCAAAGGTGCAGCTGCGCGCACAAAACCAATCACAACCAGCCACTGGAGCATGCCTTTGACAATAGCAGGACCGTGACTCTGAAAGTGCGGCATCAAGAACCAGAGCATTGCCGCCCGAATCTTCTAGGCAAACGACCTCCAGACATGGGCTTCCTCTCTTCCACTCAGTCAATATACCTGCATCATGCACTCAGGACACCTGAAGGGAATGGCTGCTTTTCCCACAGGATGTCCCTGCCTAACGCCCCAAGGACCAGGCAGACAGGACACATGGCCTTCCATCATCCTTGCATCGATCACACTCAAAGGCCTTCCTTCCACCGACCTCTGAACCAACATCCCACCATGCAGCCAATTTGGATGCAGTACCATCCTCCCCAACACCTGCTGGTCAACACCATCTGACAACCACCACCAAGTCTATAAGCACGTGGCTACTAAGTGAGCTGCGAGCCACAGAATGACCAATCCTTCCCAACTTTCCTAAGCCACTGGCATGCCTTTCAACATGACATGACTGTCCTGGCTGCGCTGAGACTAATGGGGTTGAAACACTTCATCACACCTAGGACGTAGCTAAATCCAACATTTGAATATCACCAACATGCAGAGAAGTGGAAGCATCCCAAGTCAAGGGACTCTCCATGGAAGGCACCTGGGATTAAATACGCATTGTCTGGAATGCACACGGACCTCCATGGACAGCTCCAAGTGTGATGGAATCCCACAGGAGAGTTCTGAGCAAGGGCCAGGGCCAGGGCCAGGGCACATTCCCTCTGAAAGTCTTTGGGATGGAAGCTGTTTCAAAGCGGGAAGTAAGATCCACAGCAGTCATTTGCTCACATGAGCTGCAGCGTGTCGGGCTGCTCGGCAATGGTGGGCCAAAGAGACCATTTCCAGGAAGATGTGCACAATGGTGGAGCCCTCTACTCTCCCAAGAAGACCAAAAGCTGTATCCACAGGATACAGCCCGACACTCATGCTCCTTGGATCTGCCCTAGAAAACACCACAGGCTGACCTGTCATCCACAAGAGAAATCCATGGAAAGCCCAGCACTGCCAAATGACAGCCCAAGACCACTGATGACACGCATGTCCATGTGAGCCCTCTACCACCTTTGCTCTGAGGTACTACTGTCCTGCCCAGGCTCAGCCACTACACCATGGGCAACTCATGGCTCAGGAGGCAAAGAAATCCCTGCCGGGGGGGTCCCTGTAACCAACACTGGGGCAAAGGTTAAGAGGCTTTGGCTGTCTGCCACAACACCCATTGCTCTCCATTGTCCCCCATCACTTTGGCACTCCCCTCTCCTCAGATAACTGAAAATCGAGACCAAGGTCTGTCTGAGGTCTGGGCCTTTTGCTCTCCTTGGCATAAAAACAAAGACCCAGTCCTCTGCGTACAGATGCGCATCGGGAGGTCAGGGTCTCCCTTCCTGGGAGCTCATCAAGCCAAGATCAGGTGCACACGATCCTAGGTCTGCATTTCCACCCGCTTCTACAGCCACCATGACATCACAGAGCAGCCGATACCCCCATGACGCTCTTACTCGTGTACCTCACACAGACGGAATGTTCCTATTGTGCCTGTGACGTGAGACTTTCATCCGTGGACGCCCTGGGTGGTGGAACCTATGGGAACCAGTGGAAGCTGCCCCGCGCTCCTACAGTCCCCGGGGGAAGCAACGTGCTGGACCTCAGTTCCGATGAGAACGACGGTATGAGTTCTCACTCATTTTGTTCAGCTTTTCCAAGGAATGTTTTTATAGGGGACTCATCATCGATCCAAGCACATTCAAAGGGGCAGGACGTTTAACACCACAGGCTGGGTAGGGGGCAAGCTGATGACGTTAAAAAACTTCGGCCTCCGGGGGAAGCCAGAGCCATGCCACTGAACAATGCGCACAGACCGTTCACTTTAGGAGTGGAACTCACCATGCCCTCAGTGGCCTGCTGAGAAACAGCTCCTTTCAGGTCTCAGAAATCCCACCCCCCACTCAGCACGTGGCGCAGAGGAATGCTTACCGTCCTGAGCCATCCACCAGCAGGGGGCGCACCGTGGATGCTAAGCCACACCAACTCCAGGACTTCCGGGGCCTCTGTGGCTCAGAAGAGATGACCATGTTCATTGCCAGCATATGGCAGGTGTCCCATGATAACTGTCCCTGAGAAGTATAAAGAAATCAAATGCACGCTTGAGAAATGGGTCCAGGTTCACTGGTCGCTTTAATGCCACCCTTTTCCACAGAGCAACTCACATGCCCACTTCTCCTTGGCCTCCATGATGGACCTCCATCTTTATAAACATACCTGACAGTGTCACTTTCTAGACACCTAGGAAGCGTGTGTGGCCAGAACGACCACATGCACCTGTTGCTGTGTCTATTTGCCTGTGACTGCACATGACTGTGTGTTTGATAGTGTGAGCATGTGTGTTTCCCTCATGCACATGTGTTTCCCACACCGCAACAGGAAGTCATAGTCTGCAGCCTCCAGACCTGAAGCCCCTGCAACCCAAAGGCTCAAAATCAAGGTCTTCAATCAGTAGGATGTGAACTTTGACTTCGGGGCCATGAGGACATAGGCCTGAGGTCCCTCACCTACCAGCCACCACCCCTGGAGTGAGCACATGCTCTTCCTCATGGGGCACCTGATGTTGTGACCTGACACTGTCTCTGGCCACACTCCCAGGTGAGGCTCACTTGACGAAAAACCAACCACAACCAGCACTTGAGGGCGCCTTCTCAATGACCAACCCATCAGTCTGAAAATGGCATCAGGCCAGAGCCAATCTTCCCAACCTAGCCAAACGATCTCAAGACGCGGGCTTCCTCCCCTCCACTCAGTCCACGTGCTTGCACTGTGCCTTCATGACACCCGAAGGGAATGGCTGCTCTCCAACAGGACATCCCCGCCCAAGGACCAGGCTGACAGGACACACTGCTTTCCATTGTCCTTGCATTGGTTACATCCACAGGGCTTAAACTCTGAGGCAACATCCCATTATGCAGCCAACTTGACTGCACTACCACCCGCCCCAACTCCTGCAACTCTACACTACCTCAGCTCCATCACCAGATCTACATATACACGGCTACTAATAAGCTGCAATCTGCAGAACCACTAATCCCTTCCAACATTTCTAATGCAGTCATGGGCCCCTCAACATGATATGGCTGTCCTGGCTGCACTGTGACATCAAATTGTTTAAGAGAGCTGAAATGCTTCATCACCCTTAGGGTGTAGCAGAATGCAACACTGGAACATTACCAACACAGGAGGTGCAGGGGCATCCCAAGTCAAGGAACTCTCTATGGCAGGCCCCTGGAATGGCATACATGTTGCCTGGAATGTACCCGGATCTCCATGGATAGCCCCATGTGTGACCAATGCCCACAGAAGAGTTCTGGGCCAGGGCCAGGGCACATACCCTCTGGACGCCTTGAGGATGGAAGTTGCTTTCAAAGTGGGAAAGACGATCCAGAGCCACATTTGCTCACACGAGCTGCAGCAGGTGGGGGTGCCCGGCAATGGCAAACCAAGAGACCATTTCCAGGAAGATGTGCACAATGGTGGAGCCCATACAATGTCAGGAAGACGAGAAGTGACTGAGGGCCAGGGGCACGAGTCTGACCCTCATATTCCCTGGGATCTGCCCTCTAAGATCGCTGCTGGCCAACTTGTCATCCACTAGAGAAGTAAATGGAAAGCCCATCACTGCTGAACAACAGCCCAACAATGCTGATGACACACATGTCCACGAGCCCCCTACCGCCTCCTCTGTGGGGTACCTTCCAGTACAGGCTTCCCCCATGGCACCAGGGGCATCTCACGGTTCAGGGGATGAAGAAATCCCTGCTGGGGGGCCTCCATGACCGGACGCTGGGTGGAGGGCCAAAGCAGCTTTGGCTGTCACAACACCCTTTGTTAATACACTGTCCCCCATCATCCTTGACACTCCCTTGTCCTCAGCAAACCAAAACTCAGGACCAACATCTGCCTGAGACATGGTCCTGGTGCTCTCCCCAGCAAGAAAACAAGGACCCAGTCCTCTGCTCAGAGATGCCTGCCATGAGGACCAGGTCTCCCTTCCAAAGAGCTCACCAAGCCAAGATCAGGCGCAGGCTACCCTAGGCCTGCAGTATCTCGATCCCTTCCACGGCTATGGCACCATCACAGAGCAGTCGCTCCCCCCAGGACTCTCCCTACTGTGTACCTCACACAAAGGGAATGTTCCTAACCTCTGTGTGATGGAGCCTTTAGCCTGTGGATGCCCTGGGTGGTGGAACCTATGGGAATCAGTGGAAGCTGTCCCTCGCTCCTACAGTCCCTGGGGAAGGCAACGTGCTGGACCTCAGATCCGATGAGAACGACGGTATGAGTTCTCACTCATTTTGTTCAGCTTTTCCAAGGAATGTTTTTTTGGGGGACTCATCATCGATCCAAGCACATTTGAAGAGGCAGGACATTTCACACCACAGGCCGGGCAGTGGGTGAGCCAATGACGTTAAAGACCTTCGGCCCCCATAGAGCCGTGCCACTGAGCAATGAGTGCAGATTATTCACTCCAGGAGAGGAAGTCGTCAAGCCATTAGTGGTTAGCTGAGAACCTGCTCCTTCCTTATGGGTCTTGGAAATCCGAAAGACACCCTCACTCAGCATGCAGGGCAGAGAAATGCTTACCGTCCTGAGTCACCCGCCAGCATGCGGTGCACTGTGGATGCCAGGCCACACAAAATCCAGGACTCCATGTGGCCTTCGTTGCTCAGAAAAATTGAGTGTCTTCCTTAAAGCAGTTACACCACACCTCCCACAGCAATTGCCTCTGAGAAGTGTAAAAAAATCAGATAACACGCTTGAGAAATGAGCCCAGGTCCACTGGTCAACACTTCAATCCCATTCTTTCCCGCGGGGCAGCGCGCACACCTGTTATTCCCTGGCTTCCACGATACTTTACACGTGTTACTCTGTGGATACCTAAAAGCATGTGTGGTCACACACGCCCATTGCTACGTGTATTTGCCTGTGGTTCGGCATGCCTGTGTGCATGTGTGTGTGTATATATGAATGTACGTGTGTGTGTCTCCCTCACGCATATTTGTTCCTGACACATGTGTTTCCCAACACAGTCATAGTCTGCAGCCTCCTGGCCTGACAACCCGCCAATCCGAAAGTTGAAGGACTTCAATCAGGAGGATGTAAATTTTGACATGGAAGCCATGCAGACATAGGCCTGAGGTGGCTCGCCTACCAGCCACCTCCCCTAGTGTGAGTACATGCTCCTCCTCACGGGACATCCGATGTCCTGAGCAGACACTGTCTCTAGCAGCCCTCTCAGGTGAGGCATACATGGTGGAAAACCAATCACAACCTGCGCTGGAGGGGGACTTTGCAATGGCCAGCACATCGGTCTGAAACTCGGCGTCAGGGCCAGAGGTGGTCTTCCCAACCTAGTCAAAGGACCTCAAGACACGGGCTTCCCCCCTCCACTCAGTCCATGTGCCTGCACCATGCCCTCTGGACATACAAAGGGAATGGCTGCTTTTCCAACAGGACGTCCCCCAACCGATGTCCCAAGGACCAGGCAGACAGGACACATTGTTGTTCATTTTCCTTGCACTGGACACACCCACAGGGCTACCCTGTACTGACCTCTGAGGCAACAACCCATCATGCCGCTAACTTGACTGCACTACTACCTGCCGCAATGCCTGAAAGTCAACACTGCCTGAACGCCACCACTGGGTCTACATGCAGGCAGCTAGTGAGTGAGCTGCGAGCTCAGAACCACCCATCCTTTCCAACACTCCTAAGCCATCCGCATGCCCTTCAACATGGCGTGGCTGTCCTGGCTGCGCTGAGACTTCAAACCAGTTAAGGGAGCCAAAACAGTTCATCACCCCCTAGGGTGTAGTGGAGTCCAACACTTAAATATTGCCAACATGCAGAGGTGCAAGGCATCCCAAGTCAAAGGAATCTGTGGCAGCACCCCTGGGATTCAACACGTGTTGCATGGAATGCATAGACCTCCTTGGATAGCCCCAAGTGTGACCGGCACCCATGGCAAGAGACTTGGGCCAGAGCCAGGGCAGGGCATATTCACTCTGGACCTTCAGGACGGAAGCTGCCTTATAAGCAGGAAAGAGGATCCAGAGCAGTATTTGCTCACATGAGCTGCAGCAGGTGGAGCTGCCCAACGATGGCGGGCCAAGAGATCATTTATAGGAAGATTTGTACAACGGAGGAGCCCATTACTCTCTCGGGAAGGCTGGAAGTGATCCAGGGCCACAGGCACCAACTTGATCCCCATGCTCCCTAGGATCTGGCCTCAAAGACCTCTGATGGTCAACCTGTCATCCACCAGAAAAATCCACGGAAAGCCCATCACCACCAAAAGACAGCCCAAGTCTGCTAATGACACTCACGTCCATGTGAGCCCTCTATCACCTTTTCTCTGGAGTACCTTCCTGCTCAAGACTCCGCCATTGCACCACAGGCATCTCACAGCTCAGGAGGCAAAGAAATCCCTTCCAGGGGGGCTCCTGTGACCGATGCTGGAGGGTGGGATGAAGAGGCTTTCACCGTCTGCCAAGACACTGCTCTGCACTCTCCCCTATCATCTTGGAACTCCCCTGTTCTCAACTAATCAAAAATCAAGACCAAGGTCTGCCTGAGGTCTGGGCCTTGGGCTCTCCTCCACATGAAAACAGACACCCGGTCTTCTGCACTGAGATGACCACTGTGAAGTCTGGGACTTCCTTCTGGGAGCTTACCAGCAGCACACTCCCCTATGCTGGCAACAATTCTGCCTGCTTCCACGGCCACCACGCCATCACAGAGCAGCCAAATGCCCCATGACTCTCCCACCCATGTACCTCACACAGAGGGAATGTTCCTAATGTGCCTGTGACATGAGACTTTTGTCTGTGGATGCCCTGGGTGGTGAAACCTATGGGAACCAGTGGAAGCTGTCCCTTGCTCTTACAGTCCCCGGGGGAGGCAACGTGCTGGACCTCAGTTCCGATGAGAACGACGGTATGAGTTCTCACTCATTTTGTTCAGCTTTTCCAAGGAATGTTTTTTTGGGGGACTCATCATCGATCCAAGCACATTCAAAGGGGCAGGACGTTTGACACCACAGGCCGGGAAGGAGCGAGTCAATGACCTTAAAGACATTCAGCATACTGGGGAAGCCAGAGCCACACCACTGAGCAATGGGCACAGACCATCCACTCTAGGAGTGGAACTCGTCATGCCATTTGCTGCTGAGAAACAGATCCTTGAAGGTCTAGGACATCCAAAAGCCACCCTTATTCAGCACACGGGGCAGAGGAATGCTTACCATATTGAGCCATCCACCAGCATTGAGTGCGCCATGGACGCCAGGCCACAGTGACTGCAGGACTCTGCAGGGCCTCCATTGCTCAGAAGAATCAACCATCTTCCTTGCCAGCAGGCGGTGGGGCTCCCACGGCAACTTCTCCAGGGAATTGTAAAGAAATCAAATACACACTTGAGAAACAGGCCCAGGTAAAATGCTCACCACTTTCATGCCATTCACTCCCGTGGGTCAACTAGTGCACCTGCTTGTCCTTGGCCTCCATGACTGATCTCCAACTTTATGAATATACCTTACCCATGTCATTCTGTGGACACCTAGGGAGTATGTGTGGCCAGAACTACTGCACACGCCTGTTTCTGTGTCTATTTGCCTTTTTCTGTGGGCTCGTGCGTGTGTGTGTCATTTTGTGTGTGTTGTTTCATTGTGTGTGTGTGACTGCGTGTGTGTGTCATTTTCTGTCTGTGTGTTGTGAGTTTCACTGTGTGCGTGTGTGTGTGTGTGTGTCCCTCCCTGGGGTGCACATATGTTTCAGAACACTGCAAAGGGCCATCATAGCCTGCAGCCTCCAGGTCTGACCCTGAAACAACCGGACAGCTCAAGAACAAGGTCTTCAATCAGTAGGATGTGATCTCTGACGTCAGGCCATGCAGACATAGGTCTGAGGTCCCTCACCTAACAGCCACCACTCCTGGTGCGAGCACACGCTCCTCCTCCTGGGGCTGCTGATGTCTGGAACTGACATTGTCTCTGGCCACTCTCCCAGGCGAGGTGTACCTAGTCGAAAACCAACCACAACTAGCACTGGGGAGCGCCATCACAACAGCCAGCACGTCAGTCTGAAACTTGGCATCAAGCCCAGGGGCAGTCTTCCCCATGTAGCCAAGGGACCTCAAGACATGAGCTTCTTTCCCTCCACTCAGTCCTGGTGCCTGCACCATGCCCTCAGGACATCCGAAGGTAATGCCTCCTTTTATTACAGGATGATCCCTACAAGGACCAAGCAGACAGGACACATCACCTTCCATCACCCTTGCCTTGATCACATCCACAGGATTTTTATGCACTGACCTCCCAGCCAAAGTCCCATCATGCAGCCAACTTGACGGCACTATCACTCGCCCCAATGCCCCCAGGTCAACACCGCCTCAACACCACCACCGGGACTAATTAATATTGTCAAAATACCCACAATACCTGAAGTTATCTACTGATTCAGTATAATTCCCATCAAAATCACAATCACATTTTTCCACAGATAGAGAAAAAATCGTACAATTTATCTGGATCCACAAGAGACCCAAAATGATTTCCAAATATATAACAAAGCTATAGTAATTCAAAATACTAGAATACTGGCAAAAACCAGATATAATCTAACGGAAAAGAAAGAATGCAGAAATAAATCCACGTACTCCACTCAATGTATCCTTGACATGGGTGCTCAGAGCACGGTTTCTCTAACTAATCATATTTGGCATACCGGATATCCACAAATTAAAAAAAAAAAAAGGAAACTGTATCCTTACCTCACAACATACACAAAAATCAACTCAAAATAAATCAAGTATTTAAAGATACATCTTGACATTGTAAAACTAGAAGACAACACATGGAAACCCTTCTTGTTTTTGTCAATCATTTTTTGAATATGACACTAAAAGTATAACCAACAAAAGCAAAAATACATAAGCAAGACTATATCAAATCTAAAACATTTGTACATGAAAGGAAACATCAACAGAATGAAAGAGGAAACGTACAAAATGAGAGAAATATTTGCATATCATATATCTCATAAGGCTTTCATATGTAGGATGGGCATGGTAACTTATGCCTAAAATGTCAACACTTTCGGGGCCATGGTTTGAAGATTCCTTGAGCCTATGAGTTTGAAACCAGCCTGCACAACACAGTGAGACCACCCCCCCATCTCTACCAAAAAAAAAAAAAAATTAAAAAACAATTAGCTAGATGTGTTGGCATGTGCCTGTGGTCCCAAGAGCATGAGGTGGGAGGCTCTCTAGCACCTGGGAAATTGAGGCTGCAGTGAGCCATGATTTTGGCAATGCTTTCCATGCTGAGCAACACAGCAAGATTTGTTTCAAAAAAGAAACGAAGGAAGGAAGGAGAGGGGAGGGGAGGGGAGGAAGAGAGGAGGAAGGGGACAAAGGGAGGAAGGAGGGGGAGGGGGAGGGGAAGGGGAAGGGAAGGTGGGAGAGGGTAAGCGGGAGAGGGAGGAGAGGGGGAGAGGGGGAAAGGGAAAGGGAGAGGAGAGAGGGAAAAGGGAGAGGAGAGAGGAAAGGGGAGAGCGAGAGAGGGAGGGGGAAGAGGAGAGAGGAGGAGAGGGAGAGAGGAGGGGGGAGAGGGAATGGGAGGGGGAAGAGGGAAAAGGGGAGGGGAGAGGAAAAGGGGGAGGGAGGGAGGAGGAGAGGGAAGAGCGGAGGGAGGGAGGGGAGAGGGCGAGGGGAGAGAATGGGGCGGCGATGAAGGGTGACGAGGGGGAGGGTGAGGAGGGGGAGGGTGAGAGGCGGGAGTGGGAGGGGGAGAGGGGAGGATGGGGAGGAGGGGAGGGGAGTGAGCCGTCAGAGGAGGAGGAGAGGGGAGGGGGGAGAGGGCGGAGGGGCCTCGAGGGGAGGGAGGGACCGGGCTGGGAGAGGAGGAGGATGGAGCGGCGGAGAGGGGAATGGGAGGCGATGAAAGGGTCGAGGAGGCGACCGGGTGGAGGAGGGAGAGGGTTGAGGGAGAGGGGAGGGAGAGGGAGGGAGAGAGGAGGGGAAGAGGGAAGGGAGAGGGAAGGGAGGAGGGGAGGGGGAGAGGGAATGGGGGAGGGATGAAGGGTGAGAGGGAGGGGAGGGAGAGGGGAGGCGGAGGGGAGGGGAGGGGGAGAGGGGGAGGGGAGAGAGGGGAGGAGAGGGAGGAGGGAGGGGAGGAGGAGAGGGAGGGGAGAGGAGGGGAGAGGGAGGGGGAGAGGGAGGGAGAGAGGGAGAGAGGGAGAGGGAAGGAGAGAGGAGGTGGCGAGAGAGGGAGGGGAGAGGAAGGGGGAGAGGGAAGGGGAGAGGAGGGGAGAGAGAAGGGAGAGGGGAGGGAGAGGAGAGGGGAGGAGAGGGCAGGGGAGGCGAGGGGGAGGAGAGGAGGGAGGGGAGGGGGAGGTGGGAGAGGGGAGGGGAGGGAGGAGAGGGGAGAGGGGATGAGGAGGGGGAAGGGAGGAGGGGGGAGAGGGAGGAGGAGGGAGGAGGGGAGGGGAGAGAGGGGTGAGAGGGAGGAGGAGGGGATGAGAGAGGGTGGAGGAGAGGAGGAGGAGGGTGGGGGAGAGGAGACGA
Source organism: Rhinopithecus bieti (assembly GCF_001698545.2). Classification (NCBI taxonomy): domain Eukaryota; kingdom Metazoa; phylum Chordata; class Mammalia; order Primates; family Cercopithecidae; genus Rhinopithecus; species Rhinopithecus bieti. Next base: position 395,704 of record NW_016807505.1, on the reverse strand, counting down.
GGTGAAGGAGAGGAGAGAGGGGAGGAAGAGGGGAGGGGTGAGAGAGGGGAGAGGAGAGGAGAGGAGAGGGGGAGAGGAGAGAGGGAGGGAGACGAGGAGGGGGAGACGGAGGAGAGAGGGAGGAGGAGAGGGGGTGAGGGAGGGGGAGGGAGAGCGAGGCAGGGAAGCGGCAGGGAGGGGAGGGCAGGGAAGGGAGGGAGGAAGGAAGATAGAAATAACTCAGATAACTCAACAACAAAAACCTTGATTTTTAAAAATGGACAAAGTAATTGAATAGGCTTTTTTCCAAAGAAGATAAACAAATGGCCAACAGCTATATGAAAACATGCTCAGTATCACTCATTACTAAACAAATGCAAATCAAATCCATAACAACATTTCACCTCACACCCATTAGAAGATACAACTGAAAAACAATAGGCAGGGTGTGGTGGCTCAGGCCTGTAAGCCCAGCATTTTGGGAGGCCGAGGCAGGTGGATCACCTGAGTTCAGGAGTTCAAGGCCAGCCTGGCCAATATGGTGAAACCTTGTCTCTACTAAAAGTACAAAAATTAGCCGGGCATGGTGGTAGCTACTCGGAGAGGCTGAGGCAGGAGAATTGCTTGAACCCAGGAGACAGAGGTTGCAGTGAACCAAGACAGTGTCATTGTACTCCAGCCTGGACAACGAGAATGAAATAAAAAACAGTAAGTGTTGGTGACTTTGTGGAGAAACTGGAACCTTTGCATGCTGTTGACGGGAACATAAAATGGTACAGTCACTGTGGAAAAATATATGGAGGTTCCTGAAAAATTTAAAATAGAATTACCATATGATCCAGCAAAGTAATTCAAAGCAAGATCTCAAAGATACATCTGCATATCCATATTCACTGTAGCACTATTCTTAATGCCCAAGATAAGGAAAACCTGACATCGCCACAAAATAGCATTTTATTTTCTTAAAGAAGGCATTTGCTAGGTATAGAACCATATCACTGGTGAAGACAGATCATTGACAAACTATGCATTGAACAGAGGCCTAATATCCTGAATCTACAGGGCACTTAAATAAATCAACAAGCAAAAATCAACCCCATTAAAAGGCACTTTTCTAAAGAAGATATAGAATGGTCAACAAACATGAAAAAAATGCTCTTAGTATCACTAATCGTCAGAGAAATTCAAATCAAAACCACAATAAGGGGCAGATGCGGTCTCTCACATCTGTAATTCCAGCAGTGGGAGCCTAAGGTGGTGGATCACGTGAGGTGAGGGGTTCGAGACCACCCTGGCCAACATGGTGAAACCCCGTCTGTACCAAAAATACAAAAATTAGCTGGGTATGGTGGCACATGCCTGCAGTCCTAGCTACTTGGGATTCTAAGGCAGGAGAATCGCTTGAACCAGGGAGGCATAGGCTGCAGGGAGCCGAGATCACACCACTGCATTCCACCCTGGGAGACTCTGCCTCAAAACAAAAAAACAAACAACAACAAAATCCACAATAAGATCATATCTCACAATGTCAAAATGGCTACTATTAAAAGTGAAAAAGAAAAAGATCCTGGCAAGCCTGAAGAAAAAGGGGAACGTTTAAACACTACTGGTGGGAATGTAAATTAGTCCGGTCACTGAGGAAAAAACAGTCTGAGGATTTCTCAAATAATTTAAACAGAGCTACAGTTTCACCCAGCAATCCCATTTCTGGTATATACCCAAAAGAAAATAAATCATTCTACCAAAAAGACACAGGCACTTCTATGTTCATCACTGTGGTATTCACAATAGCAAAGACACACAATCAACCCAGGTACCCAGGACTGGTTGTAGTAGTCAGGGCTCCCTAGAGGAACAAGACTAATAGGAGAGATGTGTATCTAAAAGGGAGTTTATTAAGGAGAACTGACTCACACCATCAGAAGGTGAAGTCCCATAATAGTCCCTCTGCATGCTGAGGGGCAAGGAAGCCAGTCTGAGTCCCAAAACCTCAAAAGTCAGGAAGCCAACAGTGTGCGCTGAGAGCCCCTTGCAAATAACTGGTGTAAGTCCAAGAGTACAAGAGCTTGAAGTCCAATGTTTGAGGGCACCAAGCATCCAGCACAGGTGAACAAGGAAGGCCAGAAGACTCAAGACAGTCTGGTCCTGCCACATTTTTCTGCTTGCTTTATTCTACCAGCACTAGCAGCTGGTTAGACTGTGCCCACCCAGATTGAGGGTGAACCTATCTCTCCCAATTCACTGACTCAAATGTTTATCTCCTTTGGCAACACCTTCACAGACACATCCAGGAACATACTTTTTTGCATCCTTCAATCCAATTAAGTTGACGCTCAATATGAACCATCACACGGGTAGATTGGACATAGAAAACATGGACCATATTCACCATGGAATAGTATGCAACCATAAAAAAGAATGAAATCATGTTCTTTGCAGCAACATGAATAGAGCTGGAGGCCATAATCCTAAGCACAGTGATGCAGGAACAGTAAACTAAATACCACACATTCTCACTTACAAGTGGGAGCTAAACATTGAGCACACATGGACATAAATATGGGAACAAGGGACACTGTGGAATACTAGAGGGTTCCGTTTGGGTGGTGGATTTAAAAACTACCTATAGGGCTGAGGCAGGAGAATGGCGTAAACCCGGGAGGCGGAGCTTGCAGTAAGCTGAGATCCAGCCACTGCACTCCAGCCCGGGCTGCAGAGCGAGACTCCGTCTCAAAAAAAAAAAAAAAAAAAAAAAAAAAAAACTACCTATAGGGTAGGTGTGGTGGCTCACACCTGTAATCCCAGCACTTCGGGAGGCCAAGGCGGGTGAATGACTTGAGGTCAGGAGTTCGAGACCAGCCTGGCCAACATGGTGATACCCCATCTTGACAAAAAAGCAAAAACAAAAATCAACCAGGTGCGGTAATGCACACCTGTTATCCTAGCTACTTGCGAGGCTGAGGCATGAGAATCGTTTGAATCTGGAAGACGGAGGTTGCAGTGAGTAGAGATTATGCCACTGCACTCCAGCCTGGGCAACACAGTGAGACTCAAACAAAATAAAGAAAAAACACTACCTGTCAAGTTGTATGTTCACACATTAATCCCATAACAAATTTGTGCATGTACCCCCTGAATCTAAAATACAAGTTGGAATTTTAAAAAGAAAGAAATTGAATTTAAGTATTCCTTTCCTGCTAGATACAAAATTGCTGTTGTTTGTCCTTTCCAACAAGACAACATAAATAAAATGGAAATTACCCTATAAAATAGGAGTAAAGCAGGGAATTATACAATGATTTAAAAAGCCAATTCCTTTTTTTTTTTTTGAGACAGAATCTCACTCTGTCACCCAGGCTAGAGAGCAGTGGCATGATCTTGGCTCATTGCAACTCCACCTCCTGGGTTCAAGTGATTCTTATGTATCAGCCATCCAAGTAGCTGGGATTACAGGTGTGCACCACAATGCCTGGCTAATTTTCGTATTTTTAGTAGAGACAGGCTTTCACCATGTTGGGACAGGCTGGTCTTGAACTGCTGGCCTCAGAGATCCACCCACCTCAGCTTTCCAAAGTGCTGGGATTACAGACATAAGCCACCGTGCCCGGCCCCAATTCTTGAAGAAGAAATAATTATCTTTAACAAAACAGCATCAACAACTCTGAGCGGAAAACTGACAGAATTAGAAGGAAAAATAAATAAGTCCACCATTATAATTTGAGAGCTCCACAGCCTTTTTTGAATCCCCAAAATAGACGAGTGCCAATAGATGAAGCAGTCAGAAAATCAGTAAGGGGATAGTTAACTTGAATAGCATTATCAGTTAACTTCATTTGACATTTTCAGAATAGTCCATCCATCGACAACAGAATACATGTTACCCTCAAGCTCACCATGAAATATTACCAAGAAAGATCACCTCTGGGCCATAAGACACACAATGACAAATTTGAAAGAACAGAAAAAATATAAAATATGCTCTCAGTTCACAATGGAATAAAACTACACTAGAAATCTATAATTGAAAAACAGCGGGAAAACACCAAATAATTGGAGATTTAACAACTCACAGCTAATACATAGTTTAAAGAGGTTATCTCAAGACAAATGAAGAAATACATTTAAATAAATGAGAGTGAAAAAAACTTACCAAAATTGGGATGCAGCAAAAGTAGTGCTTAAATGAAAATTTGTAGCATTAAATGTATACCTTAGAAAATAAGATCGGCTGGGCGCGGTGGCTCAAGCCTGTAATCCCAGCACTTTGGGAGGCCAAGACAGGTGGATCACGAGGTCAGGAGATGATTGAGACCATCCTGGCTAACACGGTGAAACCCCGTCTCTACTAAAAAATACAAAAAACTAGCCGGGCGAGGTGGCGGGCGCCTGTAGTCCCAGCTACTCGGGAGGCTGAGGCAGGAGAATGGTGTGAACCTGGGAGGCAGAGCTTGCAGTGAGCTGAGATCCGGCCACTGCACTCCAGCCTGGGCGGCAGAGTCAGACTCCGTCTCAAAAAAAAAAAAAAAAAAAAAAAAAAAAGAAAATAAGATCTAAGTCAGGCAGACATGGTGGCTCACACCTGTAATCCCAGCACTTTGGGAGGCCAAGGTGGACAGATCACGAGGTCAGGAGTTCAAGATCAGCCTGGACAATATGGTGAAACCCCATCTCTATACAAAAATTAGGTAGGTGTGCTGGCACGCACCTGTAGTCCCAGCTACTCGGGGGGCTGAGGCAGAAGACTCGCCTGAACCTGGGAGCTGGAGACTGCAGTGAGCCAAGACTGTGCCACTGCACTCCAGTTTGGGCAACAGAGTGAGAAACCATATCAAAAAAACAAATTAAAAAAAAAATAAGATCTAAGTCAATAATATAAGCTTCCATATTAGAAAACCAGCAAAAGAAGAAAAAAACATAAGCAAAGAAGAGAAAATAAATCATAAAATTAAAGCACAATTAAATGAAATGAACAGCCAGAAAATGAAACTCAATGAAGCCAAAAGCAGATTATTTAAAAAGATTAATGAAACTAGTAAGTGTAGGCAGGTAAACCAAGAAGAAGAAGAAGGCCGAGTGCAGTGCCTTATGCCTCTAATCTGAGTACTTTGGGAGGCCAAGGTAGGCAGATCACTTGAGGCCAGGAGTTCAAGACTAGCCTAGCCAACAAAGGGAAACCCCATCTCTACTAAAACTACAAAAAAAAGAAAATTTAGCTGGACATAGTGGTGCACGCCTATATTCACGGCTACTCGGGAAGCTGAGGCAGGATAATCACTTGAACTCGGGAGGCCGAGGCTGCACTGAGCTGAGCCGAGATCACGCCACTGCACTCCAGCCTAGGTGACAGCACAAGACCCTATCTCAAAATAAATAAATAATAAAAGAGAGAAGACACAGATTTACAATAACACAAATGGAAGAGGGCTCACTGCTACTGATCACCTGGACACTAAAAAGACAATAGAGAAATAATATGAAAAACTCTACAATCACAAATTTGGTAACTGTAATGAAATAGACCGGTTTCTTGAAAACCACTGTAGTGAGTTCAACAGTAACCCCACCCCCACCGAAAAAAAAATACATCAAACGGGGCACGGTGGTTCACACCTGTAATTCCAGCATTCTGGGAGGTGGAGACGGGCAGATCACTTGAGGTTAAGAGTTCGAGATCAGCCTGGCCAACATGACGAAACCCTATCTCTACCAAAAATACAAAAAATTAGCTGGGCGTGGTGGTGTGAGCCTGTAATACCAGCTACTCAGGAAGGTAAGGCAGGAGAATCACTTGAACCTAGGAGCTGGAGAATGCAGTGAGTCAAGATCACTCCACTGCACTCTAGTCTGGGTGAAAGAGCAAGATTCTGTCTTAAAAAATAAATAAAAATAAGAGATATGTCCACATGGAAATGATAAATGTGAGTTTATTTGGAAGGTGAGTCTTTACAAATCTAACTCAATTAGAAAATAACCACCCTGGGCAACATAGCAAGATTTCATCTCTACAAGAAAAAAAAATACAAAAAACTTAGCCAGGTGTCGTGGTGTGGACCTGTAGTCCCAGCTACTCAGGACGCTGAGGTGGAAGAATTGCTTAAATACAAGAGTTTCAGGTTGCAGTGAGCTATGATCATGCCATTGCACTTCACCATGGGTGAGAGTGAGATCCTGTCTCAAAGATTTTGTTTTGAATTAAAAATAGGTAGATAGGAAAAGAATGAAACGAAAAGATAAACTGCATACAGTAACCAAAGAGAGTTTAGGGGCTATAAGTCAGACAAAAACTACAATTATCAAGCTAAATAAATTTCAAGATAAAAATTGTTGGTAAAGACAAAGAAGGACATTTCATGATGATAAAACTGTCAATCCATCAGGAAGATGTAACAATAATAAAAATATGTGCATCTAACAACATAGCCTCAAAATTAAATTAAAAACTGACATGACAGAATGGAAGGCAAAATCAACTTTATAATAATTGAAAATTTCAATACCTCACTTTCAATGATGAATGTAACAATGAGACAGAAGATGAAGGAAACAAAAGCCAAAAACACTGTAAAGCAGTTACATCTAACATCCATCTATGGAACAATCTAACCAGTAGAAAATATATTATTTTCAAGTGCACATGGAACAGTGTCCAGGGTAGATATTAGACCACACACTGGTCTCAACAAATCTGAAAGTAAAGAAATCAGAAAAGTATGTTGTTCAACCACAAAAGAATCAAATCAGAAATAAATGAAAAAAATTGGGGCGAATACACAATACATGGAAATTAACACATTACTAAGAATCCTTGGGTCATGGAAATAAGAAAATTTATAAAATAGTTTGAAATGAAAGGAAACAAAACACAACAAAAGAAAATGTCGGTGTAGCTAAAGGAGTTCTTTGAGAAATTTATAGCTGTAAATGTCCATATTAAATAAAGGAAAATCTCAAATCAATCTAAACTTTTACCTTAAGAAAACAGAGAACAAAGCAAAGTTAAATCAAGTAGAATAAAAGAAATAAGAATAAAATGCCAATAAATAAAACAAAGAATGGAGAAGAAAAAATAAAAATATCAAAAGCTGGTTCACTGAAATTTTTTGTTTGTTTGTCTAGTGACAGGCCAGGTGTGGTGGTGTGTTCCTATACTCCCAGCTACTCAAGATGCAGAGGCAGCAGGATTGCTTAGGCTCAGAAGTTCAAGGCCGGCATAAACAGCATAGCAAGACTCTGTCTCTTAAAAAATTGACCTAACAATATCTACAATACTGAAAACAGAAGACCCAATTTTCATAAAATCTGGAATGAAAATCAGACTATTACTAACACCCTTATAAAATAAGGTATGTCAACAAATTAGATAACCTAGATTAAAGGCGCAAATACTTAGAAATACATAAATTACAGGAACTGTCACAAGAAGGAAAAACAGAAAATCTAAGTCACCTTTAACAAGAGATTGAATGAGCTACTCAAAAAGTTCCCACAAATAAAATCCTACACAAATCATTTCTCTGATGAACTCTACCAAATCATTAAACAAATAACATCGATCATTTACCAACTCTTCTAAAAAAACAGGAGAGCAGAAAACATTTCCTAACTTATTCCATGAGTCTACTATTACCCTAATTTTTAATCAAAACAAAAGACATCATCAAAAAGGTGAATCACAGACTAATATCCCTAATGATCCCAGGCATGGTGGCTCCTGCCTGTAATCCTAGCACTTTGGGAAGCCAAAGCAAGAGGGTTGCTTGAGTCCAGTAGTTCAAGACCAGCCTTTGCAACATAGTAAGATCCTATCTCCACGAAACAAAAAATTTAAAAATTAGCTATGTGTGGTGACACATACCTCTATTCCTACCTACTTGGGAGGCTGAGTGTGGAAGATCATTTGAGCCCAGGAGTTCAGGGCTACAGAGTGAAGAGCTGAAGTACGCTATGACTGGGCCACTGTACTCCAGCCTGGGTAACAGAGAGAGACCCTGTCTTCCCAAATAAATACCTGAATAAATAAAATCAATTGGGCAAAATTCTACATTTGTCATTTCATGCAAAATTCAAATGGAATAAAAATGTAAAGGACAATGATTCAGAAATGAAGGTGGAGAGACTCACCAAAGTAAAAGATACATTATTTAGTTATTATCCAGTAAGCCACTAAAAAATCAACAAAAAGACCTCAGGATGTGACATGAAACACATGATGTATATGAATTCCAAAGGATGTTGGTTTAACTACTCACCCCTATTTTCTGAAGTGGAGGACCTCATGCCAGCCCTCCTCTACCTCAGCAAAACAAAATAGAAGAAAAGACATGGTCTCAGAAAATACTCAACAGTAAAATAACAAAGCACTAAAATTGGTTCCTTTGTCAATATTTAATATAGCCACGCAGTGTTCCCTTCCTTCACTATACATCACAGTTGCTTGACCTTTCTTGACTGAAACTTTTTCATTTGTTAACCAAGAACATATTTCCCACATATGTATCTATCTACAATTCTCTGTTCAAAATGAACAAAATGAAGTGAGTCTTGGGTCAGTAAGCATACTAAAGAGCATACTGAGTCATAAGACAGGATGCTAATGCCCTCTCAGGAGAGACAGAAAAGGCATGCTCACAGGGGTACTCTGTTGTTACTGAGGGATCCCCAAATAGAGCCAGGCTCTGAGAGTCTTATTTGTCCTATTGGAGGGCCCCATATCTGGACCTCAGATTGACATCTGGAATGAGTCCCTCAGCATCCTCAGACAATTATTCTCATCATCGATCCAAACAAGCACCCTCCCAACAAATAAGCATTTCCACAGCCAGGCTTATTTTGTGCATGGTTATCTAATGCATCATCAGTGAGAACAGTAAATATACAGTAGACATTTGTTTAGTATCTGAATAATGGAACTCTCACATACATAGCATGAAAAAACATATGACTGAATTGTTCCAATAAAATTAGATTAAAATCTATTGGGAATTTTTTTTTTTTTTTTTTTTTTGAGACAGAGTTTTGCACTTGTTGCCCAGGCTGGAGTGCAATGGCATGATCTCGGCTCACCACAACCTCTGCCTCCCGGGTTCAAGAGAATCTCCTGCCTCAGTCTCCTGAGTAGCTGGGATTACAGGCATGTGCCACCACGCCTGGCTAATTTTGTATTATCAGCAGAGACGGGGTTTCTCCATGTTGGTCAGGCTAGTCTCGAACTCCTGACCTCAGGTGATTCACCCGCCTTGGTCTCCCAAAGTGCTGGGATTACAGGCGTGAGCCAAGGTGCCCGGCCAGGGAAAAAAATTTTAAGTCCAATTAAGACCAATTCAATGAACTAAAATTTTTAGGAGTAAGTGAGGTAGCAAAATCAATATATACTATGATTACATGACAAATGTAAGTAGAAACATCTGTGATCAGAACGTGCCAGATAAAAATTTTTAAGCCAGGCATGGCAGCACATGCCTACAGTCACAGCTACTCAGGAGGTTGAGGCAAGATGATTGCTTGAGCCCAGGAGTTCAAGGACAGCCTGGGCAACACGGCACGACCCCACCTCTAGTCTTTAAAAAATAAATATTGAACACGCTGAATTTCACTGGAAGATTATTTTCATTCAACAACAACAAAAAAAAAAATAGTGAGAAAAGGAAATACATCAATACTTCCCCCAATTTATTCAGGTTACTACCAAAAAAAAAATCCCTTTTTTCAAAAAAGGGGAAAAAATAACGAGATTCCCTGAACAAAGTAAGGATATTCACATAGCAAAATAATCTATTATAAAAATATTCTCCTTTGAGCCTCTGAAATCATGAATTCTCAGATCCTGAAATTCTGACATCACTGGCCACAACACACATAAACAATTTCGAAATCACCACGGTAGCTGCTCACCTCTCTTGCTTGAAATTCTGTAACATCTTCTAGACCTGCAGCAAACTATTAAAAACAAAAGTAAATCAGATTAGAGAATATATAAAATTCACTAAAAAGATACAAACATTGTTTCTGTAATAATTACCACAGAGTTATCTTTGCACAAGTCACAGATCTTTGGTCCTTTGTCACCTTTGCCATTTATTCATTTATTTCCTCCTCGAATTCTTCTTTATTTTTGAGATGGAGTCTCGCTCTGTTGCCCAGGCTGGAGTGCAGTGGTGCAATCTAGGCTCATTGTAGCCTCCGTGTCTCTGGTTCAAGCGATTCTCCTGCCTAAGCCTTCCAAGTAGCTAGGACTACAGGCATGTGCCATCACGCCTGGCTAATTTTTGTATTTTTAGTAGAGATGGGGTTTCGTCATGTTGGCCAGGCTGGTCTTGAACTCCTGGCCTCAAGTGATCTGCCCACCTCAGCCTCCCCAAAGTGCTGGGATTACAGGCGTGAGCCACCCCACACTGCTAAAATTCTTCATTCTTTAAATAGTAAAAATCGGCCAGGCGCAGTGGCTCATGCCTGTGAGCAATTTTCTCTTTGAATCAGAGATTTTAAAGTTGTATTCCGCCAAATAAAGACTCTCTGAAAATGCCCTGTGATGGGTAAAATTAAATACACATGATAGGGGTGTTGTGAAACCAGTATTCTAGAAGAGATAAAAAACTTTAGGAATCTACTTCAATAGTGAAGTAGAAATCTGTCTCTCTCTCTCTCACTCTCTCTCTCTCTATATACATAAACTTTGCAATCTATTTCAAAATGTTACACAGAAATTAAGATGACAAGAATAGAAAACACAGACGAAAAATTTCATAAAATAAATGGAAATCATAGAAAAGAACAAAACGTAATAGGCCACTGCCATTGTAAGACGTAAGAGAAGATGGAGTTAGCATAGTCCATCTTTACACAACCAAAGAATTAAGAGTCTCAGAGGGATGCAATGATATGGTAGAGGAGGACGTGGAAGGCGAAATGTTTGAAGGTGAACTGGGGAACTTAAAGTGCCATAAAACACCAGTGAGTTTCAGGTTTTTCCTTTTCTCTAATATCCCAGCCTTAATTCAGTATGGGAGAGTTCCTGAAAAATAAAACATAAAACTGCTTGTTGAGTACAACAACCAAGATGTAACCTCTATACTTATTATTTCAATGTATTTTTTTTTAAATAAGAATAGTTCACATCAATATTCAACAGAAGATTCATTTTGCATAGCCTATCATCTGCCTTCAAACCTAGCGAAACTTATCTTAAACATCACTTACACACAGGTTCTCAAAATGTCAAATAAACAGTTACTATATTCTCATGTATAAGAGAATTGAATACATAAACACAGAAAAGCCTCCACATAAATATTCCTAGCGGGATTAGTCATAATAGCCAAAAACTGAGGAGTAGATAAGCAAAATGTTATATTTATACAATAGAATGTCACTCCTCCATCAAAGAAAACGGAGATCTGATACATGCTACAACATGGCCAAACCTTGAAAACATTAGGCTAAGTGAAAAAATTCTGGGTAAAAAGGCTTCCTTCTAATATAAATGCTTCAAATGCGGGTATCTACAAGGCCTGCTGGTATTATAGTACTCATGCATTTATTCCACATTTTCATGTTTCCTGAGCATTTATGTATGCTCAAAGCATTCCTTTTGACATGTTCTTCTGCATTATTTTCATCAACTAATTCCAGACCTACTGAACAGACACAAGACTATCCATAATTCCTGGATAATCTTTACCTGGATTCCCTATTAGCTAACATCTTATAACACCTGTTTCATTTTTTTTCTCATTTTTTGAAACATGTATATTATTTTATCTAAATGCTTTGAAAATTACAGCTATGACATTATCCTTTTATCCTTTAAATTTTTTTAATTTCTCAAAAACAAGAATTTTCTGTTACATAACCTCAGGCAATTATATGACATTGGCAATTAATACTCACATTATAATCTACTTGAGGGACAGTCTTCAAACTCTGCCAACTTTCCATGTCCTTTTACAGACATCCTGAATCAATGTTATATTCCATTCTCGTGTCTATTTAGTTGGAGATAATCTGGACTATTTCCTCAGTGAAATTAGTATGTTTGAATACTAAAAGCAGAATGTCACTCAATTTGAGACTGATGTTTCCTCATGGGTAGACTCAGGTTTATACACTTTAGTCAGTAATACCACAGAAATGAGACTGTGTTCTTCTCAGTGCATCCTACCAGTGTCGCCTGATGTTGCCACTACTGGTGGTATTAACTTTCACCTCTTTCATTCAGGTGCATCAACCATGTTGTCCATCAGGAAGCTACTGCTTTCCCTTTGTAATGATAAGGACTCAAATTGCTCACTATCTAAGTGTCCTATTTCTCTTAAAATGTTCTCCAAGTTTTAGCATCATTTGATGATTCCTGGCTGAAACAATTATGATTATTTCCAAATACTGATTTTCCAAATCCTGTCATTTCTTTGTAAATGCTATCTACTGTACAGAAGAGCTGTACTGTCAACCCTGCCTAAGCGTTCATTCATATTAATATTTTAGACATCTTATTACCATTGATTAGGTCTCTCATCCTTCAAGAAACCATGTCCACATATTCCAAAATGGTGTCCGACAAAACCCGAGGCTGTTCACTGCTCAGTATCCAGTGGTATCCTATTTGAGGGATGCAGCTTTCCCCATCTCTGCTTTCTCCTTCTGTACTTTTCCTTCTTCAGCATTCTCAACATGTCTGAGACCCAGCTACAAGAATCTCATAGTCAATTTCCAACCCCCCAAATACCAGAATATAAAAAATACAAAGCTAGAATGGCATTGTGCATTCCTTACATGACAGTCAAAATTCTAAACATATTTCAATAACTGCCATAGCAAAGCAAAATTTATGTCACAATCCCTCATGCTTATACCATTTTAACCGAAGTTTCAGCTACTAGCTGAGAACTGCTAAGGGATTGCATTCACAAGACACAAAGTGCCATCTTTAGAAAAGGGTTAGAATGAAGAAAATGGAAAAAGAGAACTAATTATAGATTTTGTTGAATGGGGGAGATTTTGTAGAATCCAGACCATATGATCATAAATTACACTGGAAAACTATCCCAACAAGAGGTTATGACCTTCAAATCTAGATCAGTTGGCAGTTTTCTCTTCACTCAGATATTACCATGGACCTTTTTCCTGCTATTGGCAATATTTAAGTCATCATACTGCCTGTCACCAGCTCTATTCCAAAGTTAGCTTCTTCCATTTAGTGATCCTCTTTCTACTGGCCATTTCTCTTTGGACTTTCATCTGTGCCTCCATGTCGTCTCAGAGCTTTGTGTATAATATGGTTTACTGCTGGAAAACGTGTTGTTCCACATTCTGAGCAAAGGTACCCCATATTTCCAGAAGTAACTCCTTAAAGGTTTATACTATAAGAATTTCCAAAAGATAATTTCCTATTCATGTTTTTCTCCTGTTCCTACAATACACCAACAGTTACATTTTCTGTCCTGACAAGCTACACTCAATAATTATCATGGCTCTGGCCTTAAAGACAAAAGGAGAATGAATATGACTTCTGAAATGTGGGTTCTTTCACAAAACATGATTTTGCTCAATGGGTTTAACAAATCATAAGCATTTGTAATTATTATCTTCCAAAGGTTGGGACATCCTAGGTTTATTTAACTTCTATATAATAGGATGAATTACACAAATTCAAACTCAACCTCAATTTACTTATTTTTTATAAAAGACATAAATTCGTTATTCCATCTGTTATTATAAGCATTACGATAATTCATGTAAAGTGTTGATCTGAATATGTGGTATATGTGGTAAAAATTCAATAAATGCTATGTTTAACTGAAATACATATATGTATTCAAAACACACACACACACAGATGCAACAATAATGACCAGAACTCGCTGTATTTTGAGAGTATTCTTCCTATAAAACTGGTTTTATTGACCATATCATAACAAGCACATACATTTATCATTTCAAATGAACAGAAATAACAATGTTGAACACAGTTGGTACTCAATAACTGGCAAATAAACTGCCGAAGTTGTTGGATTTTCATATCAATTAATTTGAACATGCATCACCGTTTTCCTAACTGAATATAATCCAATTGGTTAAATGTGCCATCACTAATTTTTCTACCATTATTTGACAAAAATGTTATTTACTATTTTACAATTATAATTAAGACTACACTGAGTACCCTGAAGTTTACATGCATCTTTGAACACCTCCTATTATATCCTTACAGGTAAATATCTAAAACTAAAATTGTTGGTCAAAAGTGCTAATTTCCATATTATATATATTTTCTACTACCTTCCTTAAAGATTTTAACACATCAGGAATTGTAAATTCTCCCCACCTTGTTAACACATGTATCTGTTAATCTGATAGGTGAAAAAAGGCAAATAATTGTTTTATTTTATATATATTTTAAGTATGTATTTCATATGTACACAAATTTCATAATTTCATTATAATGACTGATAAGATTGAGCACATTTTCTATGCTCTTGGCCATTTGCAATGCTTTTCTTTTATGAATTGTTCATTTACGTGCTTTCCCAAATGATTTGAATGAGCCTTTCAACATTAAATTTGGCATATATGTTTTCAGTAAATACACACACATTACTGCAAAAGAGAAATTGCCCAAATTTAATTTTAACTTGGCAGTTTACTCATTCTTTTTACCTCACCTTTACTGCAATGCAGATAGCATCAACAAACTAGAGCAAATTGGTAAAAACCATTTAATTGGATTAAAGATGGCATTCATTTGCTATATGTATTGTTGATGCTATCATGCTTTTTACAAGCTGAGTTAAAGAATAGCTCTGGCATGTAGTAATCTCACTCTGATGTGGTGAAACAATTACAACTGCTCAAATGATGTCAAAATAGGCTCAAATTTATGGTCCACGGAGGATGGATACCACCACGGCTGCTCAGAGACAATCCTGCTAACTGGGATAAGAAGGCAGGCAAGATTTTGGAATTCCCTGGAACTCTACAGATGAAATTTGGAAGAAATAGGTTCAATTCTGAAATATAATTTATCAACTATAACTATTATAGCAAGGGGTTTACATCACTCCAATTCCTTCTACTGTGCTTGTTTTACACTGTTTAGGTGATGTTAATGGCACGTGGTAGTCATTTATATCACTCACTTGCAAATGCAATTTGGCAAAAGAGCTAAACAAATTTTTATGAAAATGAAAATGTTGAAATAATACTTCAAATATTATTACCACGTGGCTGAGTTGATGTGATTTTTTTTTTCAGGTTCCAGTTTAGCCAATGCTCTGGTTTCCTGAAGAGTAAACTCTAGCCCACAGGCTGCTTTTCTAAAGTTTTATTGGAAGAAAGGCACGGCACACTCATTCCATTATAAATTATCTACGGCTGCTTTCATAATACAACAGCAGAGTAGATTGGCCGCGACAAAGACCACAGGGCTTTCAGAACTGACAATGTGTATCTGGCAGTTTACAGAAAAAGTCTGCCAATCCATGGTCTAGTTTAACACGGGCTGGAAAAATAACTCTACATAATTAAAATTGAGCTTTAAAATGTGGAAATACAAAAGACTGAAATGGCTGAGTCGTCTTATCTACTCTGTTTTCTCAGACCCAGAAGATACAGAATGTCAGCGCTATTTTGATTTTTTTTCACATTCAAGCACAGTATAACAAGGCCAGAGTGCCTGCTGGACGAGGTCCCTGACTTAGGGCATGCTCTCTTCTGATTTTTCGTTCTATACATCACCACCTCACAGATCACCATCACCACTGTCCATTCAGAGGGAGGTAACTCCTTTGAGTTTCCACTGCTATGCCCTTCTGTCTCTTACGACAAACGGCACAGACAGAATACAGATGAATGATTGATAAAGACAGATACATAGATAATAGATAAAAATGGACTGATAGATTATTTAACAATAGACAAATTTAGATGGAAGCAGAATTGGGGAAGAGTTTGAGAACTACCAATAACATTAGACATTAGGATATCAATCAAGGTATTTCTCAGAATGGAACACTTACTGTTCCACATAAGCTTATTTATCTTATGTGTACATTGGTATGCTGTTTCTGAATTTTTCTTAAGACCATAGAAAGACAGTAACTATGTTT
Source organism: Rhinopithecus bieti (assembly GCF_001698545.2). Taxonomy (NCBI): domain Eukaryota; kingdom Metazoa; phylum Chordata; class Mammalia; order Primates; family Cercopithecidae; genus Rhinopithecus; species Rhinopithecus bieti. The sequence goes on along the minus strand of NW_016807505.1, from coordinate 379,625 downwards.
TAGTGATGGTATGCACTACAAGAAGTGCAATCATGCCCCTTTCCTGCATGATCATCATGGAAGTTGACATGGAAATTATGAGAAATGTGAAAAAACATACCATTCAAATCAAACAGATTAAATTGGAAGATTCACATCATCTTCCTCGAATTCAGAAGTTGTAAGATACCTATATCCCATTTACATTCAATCAAAAATGGTATTTTAAGAGCTAGATCAATTCTATGTTAGGAGAACTCATCAAATGTCTACAACACAGCAAAATTCACAAAACATAACATAAGCCTATGTTCTGACACCAATAATATTTTCGATTAATTAAATAAAATCTTTTTACCCTGCTTTTCTCATTAACAGTCATCCAATCACTTTCTAATTTACTCTTTCACTATAAATACCATGAAAGCAAATTTAGTCATTTAAAAAGGAATAATAATTTTCGGTTTCACTTTCCAGGATGTGATACTATCACACTGTGAAAGAGACACAAATAGCAACACGCAAAACTGGTAATAGTTCTACTCTTTGTTAAAGTATCTATCACATCCTGATATGCCAACCAAAACTTCTGTTTCAACTATTTGCTCTATCAACTACTCAAAGAAGAAAGTGGTTACATTTTATTTTTAGCCTTTACACAAAAGCCACATTCATCGACTCATTTCAGATGGCCAGAAACGTCTACCATGCGGTAGCTCACTTATTCTCTCTTCTGGCAAGATCAGAGCTCGCGGCACCCCTTTGCTTATGAACTATAGACTGAAGACTTGAACTGTGGGAAAGAACACTTAGGCAAGTTGGCTACAGATACCAAGGGGAAAGAATTTGTTCGTTTTATTCATTTTTTTCTAGATTTTTCTCTGGTATGAATAAATGCATTGTGGAGAATGTTTCCACCCCTTGGAAGTGGTAAAAGCAGGTGATAATGCTGGGAATGAGGGTAGAGAAGAATAGTTAGCTCAAATTAATCACCAGGTATTTCTAATAATAATACCAAGGTAAACTAGAACATAACGCTTAGTGAAATCAATGCTCAATCTGTTTTGGATGAGTGGAAAACAGATACTCATACCAAGAGATTATTCCTACTCTCACCAGGCAAAATACAAAGCAGGTAGACCTTGGAAATATGTATAGTTTATAAAACTGTGATGCTTTAAAATCCTACAGAAATCTGAACATGTATACTTTTTATAAAAAACAGTGAAAATCAGAGAAGTTTCATGTGGGATAGACAGCTCCACTGTTTTAGGCTTGGGTACCTTAGAGTACGAATCAGTAAAACTAGCTAGCACATTATTGTCTCATAAGATGAAACTTTTCCCCATCAGGTCAAGGAAGACATCCAGGTCTGGCTACTAGTAATAAGAGGAATACGTGTTATCAAGCTAAGCCCCCAACAGATATCATCTGGAAACTCCAGAAGTAATATAAAGACAGCTATCTAAAACCATGGAGAACAACGAAAAGCAAGCCAACACTGGAGGAGACAGCACTTTTGGAGGAAAGGAATTTCCCGGTAAAAGTTTCCAATTTCAAGGAATTTTGCTGACAGGCATCCTCCATAGTGGATGGAAAGTGGGAAGAAATTCCCAGTGTGGAGAATCAGACACGGGAAGCCTGAATGAAATTCTGTGTGTAAGTTCTGCGGAAATCTTTGGTTGACCTGTAAATTGCCCATCAAGTAGGCCATACTCAAAGTAACCCAACCAATATGAAAAGAAAAGAACTGAATAAGAGTGTAGGCTGCTTCTCACAGCACACAAAAAAGCCTGCAGTTCGAATGCAGCCAAGTTAACTACTTCTCTCAAACATAAGTAAGTAAAAGTGTCACTATCATTTATAGCCATAGCTCTCAATGAAAAAGAGTGAGTAAGAATGTGCGATTTTGGCCCCAACACCATAAAAAAGAGCGCTTAGAAAGGATTGAAGGCATTTTTTGGCAGGGGACATGGGGAGGAGAAAGAGTTATGCTACTGGTAAGAACTGAATGGAGACAAAGGATAACACTCAGTACCCCACAATGCATACAGAACAGTACCCTCCCAGAATACACACAACAACAACACAAACAAAATAACTCAGTTCAAAATGTCAATAGTGCTGAAGCTGAGAAATACTGTTTTAGAAGAATAAAACAGAATTCAGAGTTTCTAAAATATACTCAAAGTTCAAGTTACAATCCAAAATTACTTGACATACAAAGAAAGAAAACTATAACCCATACTTAAGACAAAGGAAACTAAAGCTAACCTGGAAGCAGTCCTGATGTTAAAATTCTGAAAAAGCATATAATTATGCTGAAGACATAAAGAAAAATGTGCTTATATTAAATGAATAGGATAGCACATCAAATACAACATAATATTAAAAATAAAGAACTGGTTGACGGGGGCATGAGGACGAGGCAGGAAGAATGCTTGAGCCTGGGAGTTCAAGACCAGCTTGGGCACCACTATGACCCTATCTCTACAAAAACAAAGAACTAGCTGAGTGTGGAGGCATGCACCTGTAGCTCTAGCTACTAAGGAGTGGGTAGGTTAAGGTGAGAGGATCGCTTGAGACCAGGAGGTCAAGGCTGCAGTGAACCATGCCACTGCACTCCATCCTGTGTGACAGAGAAAGATTCTGTCTCAAAAACAAAGCAAAAGCAGTAAATATCTGGAACTAAAAAATAAAATAAAAAGAAAATTCACAGCATGGGCTTAAGAGCAGATTGGAAAAAAATAGAATAAAGTCAGTGAACATGGATGGAAACAAATTATTAGGTTGTTCAAGGTGAAAAATACCCAAAATAAGATTTAAAAAGAATGTCAGGTATCCATAGAGTATTAATAGGTGTAATACAAATACATATGTAAAATTAGAGTCCCGGGGAAGACTGAAAAGTTATATTTTAAATGGCTGAAATCCCCCCAAATTTAACATAAACCACAATATTAACAGATTAAAGAAGTTCAAACAGCCAAACAATATAAAGAAAAACATAGAGTCACATCATAACCAAAACTGACTCAATACTTAAGTAAAAAATATCTTAGAAGGAGTCAGAGAAAAATGGCACACTTATATGAAGAGAAAGAATTACACAAAAATAAAGATTTAAATATTAACGGAGTCCAGAAAACAGTGGATTATCTTTGAAAGTGCTTAAAAAAAACCCATTAATTCTATGTTTAGTAACAACATATTTCAATGAAGACTTCAAAAAAGGGCAGTTAAATATAAAATAATCACCATATACTAAAAGAAAAATTATCATCAATAGGCCTGCTATACCAGAAGTGCTAAAGATTCAGGCAGATGGGAAAGAAATTTCAATCTTCAGGAAAAAATGAAGATCACTGAAGTTGGTTCATATTCATGGAAATGTAAGTGATTTGAAAAAAAAGTAGTGTTACAGTGAAGGTAAAATTCTGACTGAGAAGCCAGATTCAAAACTAGCCATTCCAATTGCTCAAGCAGTGTCAAACAAAAGTCGAAGCAACTGGCATAGCAACTAGCCCTTTACTCCCATTGATTACAACTCATTTCCCTTGCATTCCCCATAAACCTGAAGATGGACTCAAAATGCCATCAGTCCACTTCCTTCTCTGCATGGGTTAACAAGGGTTAGCAAAGAAGTAGCTGTGGCAAAGCGAGAATAATACAACATTCACATAGAACAGACATACGAAAGCCCCAGAGAGAAAATCTTTTCAAATTTCCCAAATTCAGACATTTTTAGGGTCCTTTCCTATCATTCATTTTAAAATAAATCACTAATATTCTTAAAGAGTTAATACTTACACCTCTATACCTTATTAAGAAATCACTACATTTTATGTTCTCTTTTTAACACCATCGAACATGGCAGATTGCCAAATTATCCAAATACAACAGGATATAGTAATATATATGACATAAATGACAAATACATTAGATATAACATAGTAATATGTTATATACCAAAAAGAATATTGCATGACTATCAGAGTATCACATTCTCCATTATTTCTATATTCTCTCTCATTCATGACCTCTCTCTCACTCATTCCGTCACAAATTTTATTCAACAAACTTTAATGAAACTCTTACATTTTTATCCTGACATTTTGTCATGAGACAATAGAAAGAAAAAATCCCTGTCAACTAGGAGCTCATTATATTTATTCTGGGAAAACAACACAGAACACAAGACAAAGTGTATTGATAAGGCTATCAACACAATATTCAAGAGCTTGAAGTGGGGAGCCTAAGAAATCAGGTCTATATGCAGCTATTTACATTAAGGCATACTGATCAATCCTAGGATACTTCATGTCTGCCTGCCACGTAACAATGGTGTCAGTGCAAATGTACCATCTTAGCATGAATCTATTCAGATGTTCTCTCCAAACCTGCACTTCTTCACTGAGATATTCGGTGGCTGAGGGTAGGAATCCCATATAATGATAATGTTATCACTGAAGAGAACCATGAATCAACAAGACAATTTAACAAAGCCTTGACAGATATGATACTACTTCAGATTGAACAAACAGCAATACCTTTTCCAAAGTTTATAATGTCAGAAGATATCTTAAACTTATTCACAATAGCTGGTAAGAAGCCAGAATGAAAGCAAGACGAGGAGGCACATCCCCTATATACCTAATGTCTCAATATCCTTCTAGAAATCAACACTTTCTAACAACTTGGTCAGCTCTTTACTGATAAAGCATTTTTCTACAGGTTTTCACCTTCTCAGAAATCTCCACTGCGATGTCTTGTGGACTTTCCAAACGCAAGAGTAACGTGAAAAGCTCACAAACACTTCCTTCTTATTTTCCTTATTGTTTTTCTTGGTCTCCTATTTAAAACATACATACTCTTCCCATCTGTTATTAATCAGTAGACATTTCTTCAACACTCCTTGAATCCCAATATTAAACAAATAAACTGGATCACAGAAATAAATATAACTCTATTGTACAGCAATATCAATACTGTGTTACAGAAACACCGAGTGGTCACACTGAAGTCTGCTACATAGACTGTACTGTATCGTTCCCTCTTGTGATGGAAAGTAATCAGACAGTGACTATAATCTACAATTCGATCATTGGCCTGTCTACAGCCACTCTCCCTAAGAAATTTTTAAAGTAGAGTAGTATACAATATGGAAAACATGAATCCTTTCTAAGGACTGACAACACATAAAAAGAGCACTACGATGAAATATGTTGACTTTTCCCAGATTACAAAGTCTACCATGCATATGGCTTCCTCTTTGACCGTCTTCCTTTGAGAAAACAGTGAAAAAGAGGACACTAATGGCACAGGCTATACAAGCAGGAAAGAAAACAGGAGCTATCCTCTATTACTCCACAAATATCAGGAGGGATTTATGCCTAACCCCTAAAAAAGACTTTCACCATAAAAAGTCTAATCTAGCAGATGCTGAGTTCCCTAATACCAGAATCTATATTTACACAATCCAACTCAACATAGTCTACAGAATCTATGATTTCCTCAGTCATGCCATAATATTCTCAAAAAAGTGTGAAGCAGCTACCTCATATTGGGTCTCTAGAAATTCTTTTTACTCACCCTTCAGGTGATTGGGGCTCATTCATCAAAATTTCACTCATCCATGGTCTAAACTACTTTAGACCTATTATTACATTAAATATCTGCTACATAAAAGGCTCTGTAAGGTAAAGGAAAGTATGAAGAGGAAAATATCCCTGTCAATAGGAGCTCATTATTTCTAGTCTGTTAGACACAAAATGAAGAAATGAAATGAAATTTGGTAAGTGAAATGTTGAGAGGCAGAAAGTATGTTGAACAATTTTCTACAGACTCTTATCTAACCCGTATCTAGTTAGGGAATGACAATGTACAATGACTGTACAATTGACCATATGGTCAATATCTTCTTCAGATTAAGCTGGAAAAGAACATCTTCCACAGTGGTACTCTCTCCCTGACTTTACTGGTTTTTTTGTTTGTTTGGTTTTGTTTTTTTGAGACACAGTTTCATTCTTGTCGCCCAGGCTGGAGTTTAGTGACATGATCTTGGCTCACTGCAACCTCCCACTCCTGGGTTCACACCATTCTCCTGCCTCAGCCTCCTGAGTAACTGGGATTACAGGCACCCGCCACCATGCCCGGCTAATTTTTGTATTTTTAGTAGAGATGGGGTTTCACCATGTTCGCCAGGATGGTCTCAAACTTCTGACCTGAGGTGATCCGCCCGCCTTGGCCTCCCGAAGTACTGGGATTACAGGGGTGAGCCACTGCACCCGGCCTCAACTTTAGTGATGTTATTGTATTTTAAATGTAGGTTCAACACACCTTACCCGTGTCCTACAACTTTCTTCAAAAATTCTACCTTTTGTACATTCTATCTTGCTTTACTCCCTCAATTCCTAGCACCATCCTTTCTTCATTCCTTTTTCACTTATCCATCATTAGGTTGATACTTTTTTTTCAGCTGGCCCCTTCATCCATTCCTTTCCTTCAACAATCTTTGCTAAATGTCTGACAGAAGCCAAAACCAATGAAATGCAATCCTGCCTTAATGAAAACTCTACTGTGGCCGATGAATGCAGGTACAGAAAGAGACACTGCAAATGGGAACTCCAATGATAAAGCTACATAAGGATTGCTGTTAGAAGACTGAAAGGATATAATGAAAACATCAAGTTTTATCTTGTATACATATAATGTGGAATGAAGAAGAGGATCTAAAATTGTACAACTGGGATGCATCTTCACATAGTAATTGATGAGAGCAACTCACAGGTATCAGCATGTGTCTATGCTGGGCTAACGATGGTAACCTAATTATAGTACAGACCATCAACTCAAAGGTGTTCTTTGATTTGACCTTTTCAATAATAAGAGCACTACGATCAATGATACTCAATTTTCAAATGGAACTGTGTCTTTCACTGCCATGCAAAAGTCACTGCCGCCTCATTAATTTTTAATCTCACTCTTCATGTATCTTCAGGAACACTACAACCCTTTGGTTTTCACCTAGTAACTCTAGCCACAATCTCCTTTTAATGGGTCTTCCTCATTTTGTCAATATCCAAATGCCAGAGCATCCAAAGCATGGTCTCAGACACATATGTTCCTACTCCCACATACACTCTATCTCTAGATCTCATCCTTTCCCACAGCCATTACGTATCATCTCTATCTCCAAATACCCCCCAACTCAAGCTTCCTATTTACACTTTCAAAACCAAAATCTTAATCTGTGGGTTTAATATGGAACGAAAACTGGCAAAATAGTCTTTTTAAAAATCATGCACTCAAAGAAAAACCAACCCTCCCTAGCAGTTGTTGAGGTCTCAATCATAAGGAGTCCTGTTTCAGTCCTCTTCTCCTCTCATATGGTACCATTCAATGCTTTATCAAGTAGAACTGGCAAGGATTTCAAAATACACCCCAAATCCCAGTACTTCATAATACTTTCATGTAAGACAATCTAATGTAATACCTATGTACAACTTATATAAATACAACTTCTTACTTCTAGTTTTGCTATTAGTATTTATACCATCCACAGTGATCTTTATCCTACCTAACTTGTTTTAATATATAAAAATATAGAAAGTTAAGTACTGCAGAAATGAAATTTATAAATCTAAAATACCCAAAGCAGTTGGCATCTTAATTATGAGTAAAATACAGCCATTGAACAAGGCATTCTTGTTCAAGGCACTTAGGGAGAACACTCACTAAATCTTGGAAATGACTAAATGAGACACGAGAGATGCCGTTTTTAGAATCTCTAATTCCTGAATATAATCAATTTTAGAATCGAATTATCTTGTGGAAAAATCAACATGATTGTCATTTATTCCAAGGTGACAAACGAGGTACAACAATGTAGCAGAGAATATTTCAAACCATCAAATAAACATGAGACTGGTATTTTTAACCAACTATACACTTTTGTCTTCGAATTAACTTTGCTAGATAAATCAAATACCAGAAGAGTCAGAGGCCTGAATTTTTTTGTGCAAATCGTTTATCAGTGAGCAGTGAACCTCAACAAATACAAAGAGAAATAAAAGCCTACAATCTTCTCCTCAGCTTTCCTTGGTCTGTGTCACTCTGCTCCCACTGGAAACAAGAGGGTCTAATTTGATTGGTGGAATGATACAGTACTTACTGGGCTACTCTTTAGAGGGCACTCACTGTGTTCCAAGGTCAATCACAGATATACAGATATGCATTTACGTTCCTCTGCACTCTCTTACCAAGTTCACAGGATGATTAATTGAAGGTTCTTTTCTATTTTTAACAGAGCAAGCCATGTTGTTCCCTTACATTGCATCTCCAGGGTATGGGCTTATGGGTTCCATTCAGATTTAAAATTAGAGAGGATGAATTCCTCTGTGGAGTTACTCTACATTTCTCCCTGAATCAAAACGTGTCCTGCAGCACAGTTTCCATTACCATCAGGGAATCACATAATAGTAATGTACTTCAGTGCTGTGATTTCCATTGTTAAAACTTCCCTCACATCATGGAAGCTTTAAAAGTTTGCTACACTGAGGCTGAATGTATGAATTCAGTATTAAACTACCTTAAATATTCTCATAGATATGTTTTAGTCAGGCAGATTCAGGTTTTCTGATACTCCCTTACTGTATTATATGTGAAAGCAACAATATGCATAATAAAACGGTAACACTATCTTAGGTCCCTGGCAGCCTTTTTCACTTGGTTTCCATTCTTTAGGTAACAAGTTGTGTTTTTTTTCCTGCTGGCTATTTGTCTATTTGTACATTTATTCACTTGGTGCTTCATTTGTTTACAATCAGTAATTTTTGGCCTTGCTTCCATTTTCTCCATACATTGAATGAACAATATTAACTAGGCCTCTGCTGCAATCCTGCCACTGAAGACTAAGTACAAAGTTACATACAGAGAGCAGGGAACACTCAGATGACCACTTTTGACCAAGACTTAGGTCATGTTCAAGCCTCTGATTCCACTGCACTGGTTTCAAATTATACATTTCCATTAATACCAGGTGGCCTGCATCTCACCAATAATGAACCAGATTTTGAAATATATCAAAGTGATTATTAAAACCACTTCCTCAATCTATCCAAGTCATTGTTCAAAAGTAAGAATGTCTTTATTCTGGGAACCTTCTTTAACTAGCATAAGATGCAGGATTACTACTGGGAGACTAATGCCCTAGTCACAGAGAACACAGAACAGAGTTCGGATATGTATAGGTTTTAAACAACACAGTCACTGCACAGTAGTCTGAATAATGTACACAAACTTCTCCACAGAGAATGGGAGGGGCCATGTAAGGTGACACATGAAAGAAACTTCAAAAAGCTGAGTTTTTGTCTTCAGATAGCTCCCAAATGCAGTCCCTTCACTGTCAACCTTGGATACTCTAATGGGTTAAATAAACTTAAAGTAATGACAAGCAAAAATTGATAAACAAACATTGGTGATATGTAGGATACAGATCTAGAATCTGAACCCAGATTCCAGCATAATGCTTCACAGTCTATTCAACTGTGAACTGTTGAACACTCTCCCAGTAACCAAGGTACACATACATGACACAGATATGTTACATGAAACACTATTACCAAAAACTTCCTCTTCTCCTTCCACCATGCAATGTATTTGCATCACAGCTCTGGGGTTCTATGTGCCTCTCACATTCCACTCCATGGTTTAGACATAAATTCATTCGACTCCTTGGGTAACCCTTTCCCTGTATTCTCATATAAATCACCATCTTACTCTTTCAGAATTTTCAGTTGATAAAAGACATTGCTGGACTGTTCTGACAGGCCATGATACACGAACTCTTCCTTACAGTACAAGACGCTAAATAATGCATATAAGCAATAACACAGATTTTTCTTTTTTTTTCTTTTTGAGACGGAGTCTCGCTCTGTCGCCCAGGCTGGAGTGCAGTGGTGCGATCTCGGCTCACTGCAAGCTCCGCCTTCCGGATTCACGCCATTCTCCTGCCTCAGCCTCCCGAGTAGCTGGGACTACAGGCGCCCGCCATCACACCCGGCTAATTTTTGTATTTTCAGTAGAGATGGGGTTTCACCGTGATAGCCAGGATGGTTTCGATCTCCTGACCTCATGATCTGCCCGCCTCGGCCTCCCAAAGTGCTGGGATTACAGGCGTGAGCCACCAGGCCCGGCCAACACAGATTTTTTTCTAATCATCACTGACTCAGGTAAAAGTCACCTATGCATATTAAACCTACTAGGTGAAAGTTTGATGAAAAAATGTAATTCCTAAGTAATTACAAGGGAATGTTAACTATAGTGGAAAAGTTCAGTGGACACCAATTGAACCAAGAGACCAAAGTAGTTCAAAGTGAGAAAAAGTGACATTGTTTGTCACCTGATATGATTCACTGAGGAAGACTGAGAATACTGAAGTATTTCTGCTCAAAATGAGTATCTTAAGCCTTTTCATGAGGAAACACAAAATTCAAAATTTGAGGTTATCTCCTTAAAAACTGTTAGCTATTACTTTTTAAAAACACTGATGTGATCGAAGTCCAGGAAACTGTTTCGAGACATGACAACTGAATGCAACAGAAGATCCTTTTCTGGATGTTGTAGAAGTGAAGAAACTGCTATAAAGAACACCTCTGGAAAAATGGATAAAATGTGAATATGGACTGTATAGTTATACTTTTATACTACTGACACATTTCATGATTTTGAAATTTGTACCAAAGTCAATATAACATGCTCAGGCTCTTAGAAAGTAGATGTTGAAGTGTTTTGGTTTACAGGAAGATAATGTCGGCAAATCATTCACCAATAATACATAAAATGATAACACTACGTATAAACACATGAAGGGAGGAGATGGCAAGAAGAGAAGTGAGGGGAGAACACAACGATGCAGAATAAGAAGTCAATCTGGGTGAAGCATAAATCAGGTTGCTCTGTGTGATTCTTGTGATTCTGACTCTAAAATTATTTCAAAATACAAAGAAAACGCTGGTATAAGGTATACTTAGGGAGTTTATAAACTTCCAGGTGGCACTAAATTTAGAAAATATTAATCATTTCTAATTCAGATAAACAGGATTTTGGGGGGAGTAGAGGAAAACTGAGTACTGCCTTATCTTATAAATCATGCATCATTATTTGATTCTTCTTTTACCCATGGCCATTAATTGTTTAAGTTAGACTTATGTTAAAAATGCCATTTTCACCTATTAGATTGATTAAAAATTTAAAGACTTTTTTTTTTTTTGAGATGGAGTTTCGCTCTTGTCATCCAGGCTGGAGTGTAGTAGTGCAATCTCGGCTCACTGCAACCTCCGCCTCCTGGGTTCAAGCAATTCCCGTCTCAGCCTCCCAAGTAGCTGGGATTACAGGTGTATGCCACCACACCCAGCTAAGTTTTTGTATTTAGTAGAGATGGGATTTCACCACGTCGGTCAGGCTGGTCTGGAACTCCTGTTCTCAGGTGATCCACCTGCCTAGGCCTCCCAAAGTGCTGAGATTACAGGCATGAGCTACTGCGCCCGACCTAAAATATTCTTAATACCCAATGTGCACAAATTTTTATGAAAATTGGCACTTCCATAACAACACCGTTCTGTGGTGGCAGAGGACACCACTTTAAAGAGCAATTTCATAGCATCTAACTAAAATGAAACTGATGATCCAACAATGCAACAGCTAGACATCTATCCTGTAGAATTAGGAGACCAACTGCATTAGAATATACATATAGTCAACATTATATGTAGCAACAAAACAAAAAAAAATTAACCTGCTTTCCCAAAACAGAGAAATGGATTCACCCATTGTAATACATACTTTACATCCCACAGAAAGTCTGTGGGTAAGCTATATTTATTGTTTTGGAAACATGTCCATGCCACATTAAAGAACCTTGAAATTTACAAAATAACATCTATCATAATAATCACACATTTGTAAATGAATTCCACATAAACTTATATAAGCTCAAAAAGTTACTGACAACTATACTACAAATACTACTTATCAAGCCTAGGAAGTAGGAATGGAAGATAGTAGATAAATGGCCACAGTTTGCTGATCACTGACTGACTCACTCATTCTTGTTGGCTCTGTTTCAATGAACTAGGTGCCAAGCCTAAGTGAAAAGGAGATACAAAAGAATAAAAACACACAACCCTCGACTGGTTTTAAGAGCCAAGAATTCAAAAGCTTAAAGCAGATTCTACCCCATGTTTTACTTTAACTTCCTATGTTGAGGATTCAGAAAAATGACATGGGATGGAATACATTTTCTCACTTCTGCTTTCCATGTATCAAAATAAACTTCTGCTGTAAGCCAGAGGTCAGAAAACTACAGCCTGTGGTCCAAATCTGGCCTAATACGTTTTTGTTAGTAAGTTTTACCACAACACGGCCATATTCGTTTATGAATCGGTTATAGCTCATTTCACATATAATGGCAATGTTGAGTAGTTACAACAGTATGGCCTATACAGTCTGCTCTTTTACAAATTTTGCTGACCTCTGTATATTGTTATACAGACTACAAAACTCTGTATCATGTTTCATATAATGTAAAGGTGTGTGATTAGGACACTCATCTTCTTATATCCAGAACGCATCCTGAACTTGGAAAATATTAACACAAGAAATAATATGAGATAAATTAACTTTGGAAGTACAAGAGCATCTTCTGTCCAGGTAAAATAAATGAGTACTGCAAAAGAGAACACAAGTTCTACGTCAAAATCTAGCTGCCAATGAATAAAATAATATAGCATGAAAGGAGACACTAATGGCTGTACACATTCATAAGATTTTTAAACCCTTAAATCTTGTGTCGGTAGGATTAACTGACATCAAAGGGATTGATAATATAGTCTTAAAATTCCAGCAATTGTTTGTTATTGCTAACACTGGTCTAGAGAGTTAATATTACTGAATGCCTTCCCTGTATAAACCTATCTAGACAGGTTGGGCAATATGGTAAGCAGTTCCCCAGTGGACAGTGCAGCTTATGTTATAGAAGTAGACAATTAAAACACCAAGTAAACACTATTTTATATTAAGCCCACTTAGGTTAAACAGAAAACAAAGGAAAACCAAGGTAATGTGGATAAAGGGGAAATCTCTTTGGTACACTTAAGATTTTTATTCCAGCCCCAAAGAACACTAGTGATACCAAGAAAATGATTATACAACATGTTCTACAAGATGAGATCACAATGGCTCAAAATGGCAGTGCAAGGGTCTCGCTCTCCCTTACACACTCAATTGTCATGTCATCCAAGTTTGTGTACTTTGAAAGAGGTGAATTATAGTCACTCTCAGATCCTGATCTGGAATGAAATATACTAGGTCTAACAAAAAGGATACTACAGAAGGTCTAGTCCAGACAACACAAATGCTTAAGATTTCATTTGAAACTTGTCCAAAAACTGTGGGCTCCTGATTCAAATGAGGAAAAAAAGTATCTTACACATGGGGGAAAAAAAATCACTGGCACACCAAGGCCCTCTGCTTCTGAGAAAGACTTGCCATAATCTGGACAGTGACTAGCGTGTCCATGGGGTTGAATTAATTATATTTACCATACACAAATCTCACTTCCATTCAAAAAGTAAAATATAAATTTAAGAAATACAATGAGTTAATACACAAAAATAGAGGGAAGCATGAAATGTATTGAGAGCGCAGAGAAGTACATAAAAACATTCCAGGCAATTACTTGCCAAAAAGCAGGTCACTTCTATTCCTGGACATACTTCTATAAAAGCTGTGCCCCTTGAGAAGCAAAGATGCAAGAAGATCCCAGAAAGAAGCAATAACAACAGCATTTTGGTGATGCTGTAGATGAAACCACCATTTGGCTATAATCCCATTATCCACATGGTCACCACCTGAGAGTACAGAAGAAGAGATCGCAAATGGAAATAAACAACAGGTTGACACAGCCATGCCTGGTGACAGAAATATATCATCTTCAAGTCAAGTAACACTCCGTAAAACCAAACTCCTACAATCTGATGTGGAATAACCCAAAACCTACAAAAACCAGGTGTATGTACTGTATGCAAATTATAAAGCTGCCATTTTCCTTCCTTTCTCTACACATTTTTTTCTGTGATTTGAATACCTATCTCCTATTCCAAATTATTTCATGCCAACCAACCACCTATTTACTCTTTGAACCAGCATTTCCTGCGTAGTTTCTTCATTCTAACTTACACACCAGTTCAGGGGTTAAGAATTTTCTTAAAAGACACAATATAAGGAAATACTAATAAGATACTCTGTGTATTCCATAGTATTCCATTAAGATCTTTCCACAAACTAAAACCCAGTATCCACCCATCAATTCTCCTTGCTACCCTGTATGCTTCTTGTGCAACTTCTAGTGGTACTGAAATCAATAAAATCCCTGATTTGCTTAAATGTTGGTTATTAACAAGCATTAACTATAAAGTCCTTGATTAAAATATCAACTCAAAATAATCACATAACCACAAAATAGGATGAGAAAAGAAATTTCAAATAACTCAAATAAGAATCTAATGTATCATCAACATAACAAATAGAACAGCTTCAAAATCACAATATAGTCCTTAATGATTTTACCTGCAGGAAAGATGTCTTTGTCCTCCTTGACTATGAAAGATGCTTGTGGGAAAAAAAAAAAAACAGGAATGTTGGAAAATATTTGAAGATTTTTTTCATTCACTCATCAAATGAAAGGGTGTTAAGACCCTACTTTTACAACTTTAGTGTTGAAATATTCCTCATCTACTATCTGCTCACCTTACCTACTTACTGATGATATCCTAAATCATGCAACTGGAACTAAAATTGAACCTGCTGCTCTCATTATAACCCATACTATTTACAGTAAATTCTAATTCCTAATGACTTTGCTCTCTGATGACTTTTAATATCCTATCCATTTTCTTTATTTTCCACAGGCTGCCAGACTTCCTTCTTACCTCCCTCTAGCTGATGAATTTATTCCAAAGCATTCATTCAGTAAAATTTACTGAAATAATATAAAATTTACTGAGTATACAGATAAAAAGTTATAGTCTCAGTCCAGATAACATCACATACCATGGTGAGAGTAGGTAAGAGTGGTAAATCAAAACCTGCATAGACTACTTATCAAAACTGTGTCACAATTTAGGGAGCCCTTTCATCTCTTTCATTTCACCTAACTGATAATCACTCCACAAATTCACAATCTTGTGTTTTATGGAATTCATGTATGGTTTTGGATGGTAAAATATCACAAATTAGATTCAGTATCAAATTGGTCAAATATAAACAGTACACCAGGGTTTCTGATTCTTACCAGCACTTTTGAAGAATGACGTCTACAAAAACAGTAAACAAGCACAATGATTTGGATTGATACGCAAATATCAGTCAATGAAGAAGTTCTCACTTCTTAAACTGGTACCACCTCAGCTATAACTGAAAAATATGGGAAAACTGTGACATATGACCGGTTAATATACAGTCATTCCTCAATCTCCTCAAGTCCGCAAATTATTAAAACATTGAAAGATCATTTTGATTAAACTAATTTGTGAAGGTTAGTTTTTGCTTATTTACTAACACATGTTGAGAATGCAAAAACAAAACTTCCATAATTTCATAATGAATTTGTCCATGAAAATATACCAGTCTTTCAAATGTCCATGTTTCCCATCAACTTTACATGACTTTATTATTCCATCAGCCCATTCTCATAGTCATCAAATTCCTGTAATCCTTTTGATGTGAATCAACCCACTGTCCATTAAGCCACTCTAAAGCCATCAAACATGCAGCTATCACCCACACAACCAATGTATCTGTACCCTGATCCCTATTATTTATCCAAGATTTTAGATAGCTGTACCTGTATTCATCAATCTAAAGATCCATGCATACAGCATTCCATTTTTGATCCATTCCAATGCTAACACCTAGGCATATAACCATCTGCTCCTTCACTAAATAATTCCACTGTGCATAGAACCATACATACACCCAACAGGTTATTGTTTTTTGTTTTGTTTTGTTTTTGAGACAGAGTCTTGCTCTGTCGCCCAGGCCGGAGTACAGTGGCGCAATCTCTGCTCACTGCAAGCTCCACTGCCTCCCGGGTTCACGCCATTCTCCTGCCTCAGCCTCCCTAGAAGCTGGGACTACAGGCGACCCACCACCATGCCTGGCTAATTTTGTATTTTTAGTAGAGACAGGGTTTCACCATGTTCGCCAGGATGGTCTGGATCTCCTGACCTTGTGATCTGCCCGCCTCAGCCTCCCAGAGTGCTGGGATTACAGGCGTGAGCCACCACGCCCAGCCCCAACAGGTTTTTAAAACTTGCACTCTCCATCCTTGCATCCAATCATCTGCTCATATTCTACTTTCCATCCATTTCTTACATTATTCAATATACCCAATTTTGCATGCATCCATCTGTTATTATATCTCAAATTATATTAGAAGATTATTGTATTCATCTGTCAAGGCTTTAAATATCCAATCACACATAATTTCAATGACTAGTTATTAAATCCACATAACCATATAATACAAAGAAAATTTCACTAACCAGTCTTGCATCCTTCCATCAATTCACATGTCTGCCTATCTACTACTACAACCAGGCTTGAAACTACCAATCCAACCCTGCCTCCTTGAACGCACCTATCCACCAATCACTGAATTATTGTGTGTGATTTTCCCTCTGTACTCAGATTGAAGTTGCGGCCACTTCAAAATCTTACTGGCTTAACACATTTACTTCTCACTAATGAAAATATTCCTGTGGGTCTGTTATGATGGCTCTCCAGGAAGCTTTGCTCCATATGATAGATCACTGTTCTAAGGGCATTCACCTCTTCTGGAAATTACACATCAACAAATGGTTCTACAATCACCATGGGTAAGATATAAGGTAGAATCACATATAGGCCATGAAACTCCTGTGCCCATGAAGCACATAACACATTTTACATTTTTAATGGGTCACTTTTACTTCCAAAGAAACGAAAAGCCCCTGATTGTTTTAAGACTTAAAATAATCATCTCTATGAACAGTCGAACATCTTCCACAATGCCTATCTTAAAAATAATTAAGTAGGATAAGGGGATTGGGAAAGTGTGCCAGAGGTAAAAGCTATAGCCAGGGAAAACAAGGAAAACGTGAGCATCTTCCAGGACCTAATAAAACATTCTCTAGCCCAGTATAGGGAGCCTTCGCAATGTATTTCCAGAGGGATTTCAAAATTTCTATGGAAAAGTGATTACTCTCACATTTGACATCTTAGAGTTTGGAGTTGTATTACGGTTTCCCCGACCCTGCCCATTGTACATTGTACAAAGGGAAATGAGATTCAATTATCTCTCTTTTTTTTTTTTTTTTTTTGAGATGGAGTCTCACTATACTGCCCAGGCTGAAGTGCAATGGCACACAATCTCAGCTTACTGCAACCTCTGCCTCCTGGGTTCAAACGATTCTCCTGCCTCAGCTTCCTGGGTAGCTGGGATTACAGTTGCACACCACCACATCCGGCTGTTTTTTGTATTTTTAGTAGAGACGGGTTTCACCATGTTGGCCAGGCTGGTCTTGAACTCCTGACCTCGTGATCTACCAGCCTCGGCCTCCCAAAGTGCTGGGATTACAGGCATGAGCCATTGCGCCTAGCCAAGATACAATTATCTTTAAGTTTCACCTATCTCTGGGCCAACAGTAGGTACACTGAGACATGAGGTACAGATTACTGCGAATTACCTCATGATAGGGAGACAGCATCACTGAGACGCTGGATTTTTACCCGGATAAGGTTTTGTTGGTTCCCCTGTGAAGGGGATAAAGTTTTTATTTAAGTAGAAAGTACACCTAGTTTGTGAGACCAGAAAAGTATCCTACAGTAAGCATTATCAGTGTTTAATGTGTCCTTTTTATCCTTTCTTTGAGAAAGCATAAAATACAGCTCCTAAATCTCCTGAAGTTTTGGAAAGCCATGGGATTTACCCAATTCCTTTACCCAATTTATCATTACGTATTTAAGAGACAATGGATGATTTTCCATAATTCTACCAAAGCCACAGTGAAAAATAAAACCTTATGCTGTCATAAAAGCAGTAAGAAGCATTAGTCTTAGTGACGTCGGCCCATGAGTTACTGCCATGAGCACGCAGCATCCTTAACAGTCACTGTTGAACAGTTCTGTGAGAATCACATGATTACAATCATTACTGAGATTTAGTAATTATCCTTTCCTAAACTGACCTATCCATACATTATTTCAGGCACATATCCATCAAATTCATACATTCATACATCCACCTTCAGTTTATTTTGCGTTGTCAATATAGCTGTCCAAAGTTTTTATCCTTACTCCCCTTCCACTCTTGCATCAATCTATACACACACACACACACACACACACACACAAACATGCTTACATGTATACCATACTTCATATATTTATTCTTGTTTCTTAATTTCATCAAAAATGCATTCAGGATCCATCCATCCATCAATCCACACACACAGTCCCATTTGCACATCATCTACTTGTGATTCCATTATTATTCCTGATCCTATACCCATTTATATGCCCATTCCCATCTGTTAATTTATCCATTCATCCTACTATTAATCCAGTCATTCAATGAAGCAACTAACCATTTATCATTCCCCATTACCCAAGTGTCAACCAGCTGGCCAGGCAGAGCTCCGTACTGCTTGGAGTTTTACATAGTGCCTTGGCTTAACTAAACTTTCTCATACTACTGAAGATCCAATCAGCCCGTCCACAGGCCTAACCCCAAATAATCTTCATACCTTCTGACTTTGTAACTGTTAAGCAGAATCTCAGGTTTCCTTTTTTTTTTTTTTTTTTTTTTTTTTCAGAAGGAGTCTCGTTTTATCACCCAGGCTGGAGTACAGTGGCATGATCTTGTCTCACTGCAACCTCTGCCTTCTGGGTTCAAGTGATTCTCCCCCTTCAAGCCTCCCAAGTAGCTAGGATTACAGGTACGCATCACCACACCCAGCTAAATTTTATATTTTTGATAGAGATGGGGTTTCACCATGTTGGCCAGGCTCATCTTGACCTGCTGACCTCAGGTGATCCTCCCGCCTCGGCCTCCCAAAGTGCTGGGATTACAGGTGTGAGGCACCATGCCTGGCCTCCTCCTGAGGAGTCTGCAAACTTCGACAAATTTGCAACCTTCGAGAAGGCTGGGATTTATTTGGGAACTGACCCTGCTCTCATAGAGAAAGCTTCTTCACTCACTACTCCAAGTATTTAAAAATGCTATCTTTGTATTAAAGGAACTTCATCCGGAATGTCTGCTCTTCTTCCTAAGATACTGCAAAACCCCCTTCTTTGTTTTACTTATTATTCCACAATAAAAACCTATTTATTCCACAACTCATTAGCTCATGCAGCATCTCATTTTAACAAAATTCTGTTGAAAGCCCAGTACAATTTCAGTTACTACCCAGGACACCATTAACAAACATGGTTATCTATTATGATGATGAAAGCACCCTAAGCACCATATTACCATTTTTACTTTCTGTAGCCTACATCTCCCCTATTTCTACATTATATCCAAGACATTATCACAGTGGTATACAAACATCCATCAATCATTCTTACTGCTACATATTACTAGAAGATGAACCACGTTTTTTGCCACAGATATAAATTTACAAAATATCAAATTCCTACCCATATGTTTTACATTTTACATCACTAGCTGCAACGTATGATTTTCCATAATTCCCAACATGTTGCCAAAAAAAAAAATGTTGTCAAACTTTGGACTTTTGCTAATCTGATAGTAGAGAAACTAATTGTATCTTAGCTGTATTTTCAATTGTCATTATCCTTATTATAAGCAAATCCAAGAATCCTTTTATATGGTTAATAGCACTTTGTATTTTTTTAATGAACTATGTGCTCAAGTCACTTTTCCTTCGAGCTGGTATTTTTCCCCAATTATATCTTACATACACCAAAAGTTTCACTCTTCTTATGTGATGTCACAACTAACTTTTTCAACTTCGTCATTTCATTTTTACTATCAATCTTTGTGTTTCTTGTTGCTTCTACAATGTGTATCATCAGTAATTTCCTCAAAATTGGAGAGACATTTGTTTTCTGAAACTGTATAATTTCTGCAGTTTTTGATTTAAACCTCTGATTCATTTTAAATTCTTCATGCTACATACCATGAGAGATGAATCTAATTTCTTATTCATTTGGCTAACAATCTACCCCCATGATTGCAGATAACTTTAATACACTTTCTGTTTCTCATGTCAACTTACAGGTCCTTCTATTCCATGACATTACTTTGCTTATAAATGTGCCATTAACATAACTCTAAACACATACAAGATTTTGTAAGTCTGTGATACCCAGTCAAGTCACCTTCCTCATTACCAATCTTTACAACGTCTTCACAATTTTTTTTCTCACAACAAAAGTGACAATCAAAATGTCTGACTGTAGGAAAAATGCCTTTTAAAAAAAGATGAAATTATAAATTGACTCAAAGAACAAAATTCTTCTATACCATCCAGATTTTCCCTGAGGAACTAGAACACCCTGGAATATGTATACACTCCCATAAATAAATATACTGAACACTAAAAATAAGACAGTTTGAAGCAAACAGCTATCGCAAAATGATTAAACAAATTGTTGTTCAAAGTGACATAATGACTAAAAACATACTGGTTTACTTGATTTGTATCAATTTTACCTTCAATTGCTAGTGCATTCCCTCTTAAGAAACATGAAAATAAATACCTTCATTGTATCTCTACTCCTTGGTACTAACACATCATGCATTCCTCTTTAGGTAAGTCTCATGATGAAAGTTGTGGTCAACTCTTTAAAACACACAACTAATTGATAATGAGCTTTTGTCTTTAATACAAAGCAGACAAACAATACATAAAAATATAGTTTAAGCTGACATTTGGCAATGTGTTCTAACAGGTATGGAGCTAGTATCTGAGCACTATAATCACTAAAGTGGGATATTCTGATAACCTTCCCTTTCATCTCAATGTTTAATATTTTTTGGAAAAAACACTGAAACACTGAGAAAAAAATATTAAACATGACCACAGGGGTGGCATCCTACCATGTGTACAATGTAATTTTTACCAGATAGCATGATGATTATGCTTAAAAGGATTGGTATCTCCTAAGCTTAATATAAAATACACTGAGAAGAAATTACAAAAGAAAACCAGCAATTACTTTATATTTACTGGGTAAGAGATGGCTTTTTTTCAAAAAATCAAAGTATGTTATCAGATTATATTTGCAAAACTTTTAAGAAATCTCGTTAGCATGATCTCATGAAAAACTGAAAGCATGACCAGGCCAGGACATCAAATTAATGGGAAAAATAACATCAAAGACTAAAAAGGTCTCTAATACGACAAATATAGAAACATGTAACAAGTTTATAGTAGATCTTGCCAACTATTACTTATGAAGATCTACACACGTAAGGTAATATACCTAATATACCTTTCCAAGCACCCCTTACAAATACGGACTGTACTTTGTCATACAAGAATTCAGACTACATATGGTATATACAAAATATATATTTTGGACCACAGTAGCTCACCAATTCATTCAGTATACTAAAAATAAGGGTAGAATCAACCCCCCCCCCAAAAAAAAAAAAAAACCAACAAATAAGAAATAAGAAATCCACTAGAATACCCAGCCTGGAGTTCAGTGTTGTGATTGTAGCTCAATGCTTAAGTGATCCTCCTGCTTCAGCTTCTGAAATAATTGGGTTCACAAGTGCATGCCACCACACCTAATTTTTTTTCTTTTCTCTGTGAAGACAGGTTTCACTAGTTGCCTATGCTCATCTGGAACTCCTGGGCTCAAGCAAAATGCCTTGGCCTCCAAAAATGCTATGATTGCAGGCTTGAGACACCATGCACAACCTTGAGAAATTTAAATGAGGATTGTTTTGTGTTTTTAGAAGGCACATAGGAATTTTAGTAAATTTTACTAGGTAGAGATAAGATAATGCAATTATTTTGAAAATTGATACATAAAAATATAAACCTATTCAGGATTAAATCACCATAGTAACTGTAATTTTCAAAATAGGGGAAAATGTTGATAGTTATTAATTCTAGTTGCTAGATAACAGAAGGTACATTATTCAGTTCTCATTTTTGGTGACTTCAATTTCTCATAATAAATAACAAATATTTCCTCAAAAAGCAAGTTCATGAAATTACCAAGTAACTCAGCAATTTCATTCCCCTATATATATATTCAGATATGAAGACATGAACCCAGATATTTGTATGGCAACGCTCAAATATTAATGGACATATTTTTAAATGTATTCATCTCTCAATGGACACTGTGAATGTTTTGGTGAGCACGGGCATATAAAATGGCCATTAGCAGAGGAATAGATTTAAAATTGTGTCCATTAGCAGATGGATAAAAAATGTGGTGTTATATATGTATACACACACATACACTCATATATACACATATATACACACACATACATACACAAAATGGATTTACTCAGTCATAATAAGAAATGAAGTTCTCATGTATTACATGAAACTTGAAAGCATTAGATGAAATATGTCAGGAACCAAAAAACACATACTATGTGATTCAACTTATATGAAATACCTACAACAGGCAAAATCAAATGCAGAAAACATGATTGGGGAGACAAGGGACTAGGGATTAGAGTAACAGGTATACAGTTTCCAATTAAGATGACAAAAGTTTTGAAAATGGTGATAGTGACACAACACTGTGAGTGCATTTAATGCTAACTAGTACAATTAAATCTGGTTAATATGGCAAAATTTATGTCATGCATAATCCATCACAATTAAAAAGTAACAAAATTATAGAACACAACTTTTATTGATAATCAGAAAGTGGGCAGATTCATTTGACTACTGTAAAACAAGCTGGGCAGAGTGGCTCACGCCCAGAATCCCAGGACTTTGTGAGGCTGAGACTGGGGGACTGCTTGAGTCCAGGAGTCCAAGATGAGGCTAGGCAATGTAGTGAGACCCCATCTCTTCAGAAAAGAAAAATTATCCGGGCATATCTGTAGTCCCAGCTACTCAGAAGGTTGAGGCAGGAGGGTCCCTTGGGCCCAAAAAGTCGAGGCTGCAGTAAGCTATGATAGTGCCACTGCACTACAGCCTGGGGACAGAATGAGAAATTGTATCCCAATAAAAAAAACTGGTGAGCTGAGGGCTCTGGGAGTATGGTAGAGCAAGATGCACCAGAACTCTTTCTCCCCCTGAGATGACAAATACACCAGAATAATCGGTATGATATAACTGGTATGGAACTCTGGAGGATTCTATTAACCTCTAAATTCAGGTTTATTCAGGTTAATTTCACTCAACATCAACTCCTAGCAAAGTACAAATTACCTACCCCTAACTCCTACAGCCTCACGCAAGGTAGCTGTGCACATTTCTGGAACAACTTACATACAGCTTGCAGAAGGAATGAGGGTAGGAATAAACAAAAAACAAAACACACCACTCTGATACACAAACACTGAGAGGCTGTGCTCTCCTCAGTTTACCACTTCTAATCTCAAAGATGTTAAGACAGGTAAGCAGCTTTTAAAACAACTATCTTAAAGTTGCTCAAAGAACTAAAGAAACTGATGGAGAAGGTTAAGAAAATGATGCATGAGCAAAATGGAATCATGAGACAAAAAAAATTTCACAAAGGAACCCAAAATGAAATTCTGGAACATGAAACGTTCAATTAACTGAAATGAAAAATTTTCTAGAGGGATTCAAATGCATTATCTCAGCAGGCAACAAAAAGGATCAGCAAACTTCAGAATTTTATCAGTTCTGAGGAACAAAAAGAAAAAATATTGAAGAAAGGTACACAGAGTCTAAACAACTTCCAGTCTACCACTCAAGCTAACCAATACACACACTGCAGGATTTCCAGAAAAACGAAAGCATGCAATAGAAAGAGTATCTGAAGAAATTCTAGACGGAAACTTCTCAAATCTGATGAAAGACACGGATATTAACATGTAAGAACCTCAACAAACTCCAAGCAAGATTAACTCAAAGACCCACAATGAGACACATTATCTTTCAACTATGGAGAGCAAAAGAGAAATAATTCTGAAAAGCAACAATAGAAAACTGGCATCATATAACAAGGATTATCAGTTAATTTCTCACGAGGCCAGAAGGTAGTGGACACATTCAATGTGCTAAAAAAAAAAACAAAAAAACCCATTCAACTAAGAATCTAATATCCAACAAAACTGTTAATTTTTTTTAAAAAGGGAGAAATTGATACATTCCCAGATGTACAAACAACAGGAGTTTGTTAACATTAGGTCTGCTCCCCCACCAAACAAAAACACTGAAAAGACTTCTGAAGGTTGAAATAAACAGTAAATGGAAGCCCTATGAAGAAATAAAGATGGGAGGCTGAGACAGGAGAATGGCGTAAACCCGGGAGGCAGAGCTTGAAGTGAGCTGAGATCTGGCCACTGCACTCCAGTCCGGGCGACAGAGCGAGACTCCGTCTCAAAAAAAAAAGAAATAAAGATGTGGTTAAAGGTAAGTATTTGAGCAATTATGAAAGGTTAACAATGGTGTAACTGTCCCTCCACTTGCTTTTCATTAAGAAACAGGCTCTCATTCTGTTGCACAAGCTGAAATGCAGTGGCATCACCATGGCTCATTGTAGCCTCAACCTCCAGGGATCAAGAGACCCTTGCATCTCAGCTTCCTGAGTATCTGGGACTACAGGCATATGCCACCACACTCAGCTATTTGTTGTTGTTAAAATTTGTTTTGTAGAGACAGCCTCTTGCTATGTTGCACAGGTTGGTCTCAAATTCCTGGTCTCTAGCAATCCTCCTCCCTTAGCCTCCCAAAGTGCCAGGTATTATAGGCGTGAGCTACTATGTCCAGCCTCTTGCCTTTTTTAGATTCTACATGACTTAAAATTGATAAATTATAAAACCACACATTAGGCTAAAAACCAGTAAATATTATTGTAACTTTGATTATAACTTTACAATTTATCTTCTAAACAATTTAACAAAAAAATGAATTTCAGAAAATATTTTTTGATCCACAATATGTTAAAAGATATATTTTTATAACATCAACTGAAAGGGGTAGGAGTGAAGGTGTTAAGAGAAGCAGATATTTTGTAGACTGCTAAAGTCAGAAAACAGACTGCTAATCCAAGATATTACAAAAAACAAAAATGTACATCATACATTAATCAAAATTACAAGATAAAGATGATCAACATTTATGATCCTAATAAACCACCAAAATATATGAAACAAAAATTGACATAAAAGAAGGGAAAAATCGACATTTCCTCACTAAGAGATATAGACTTCCAAGAACCTACTCTCAATGATAGATAGAATAACCAGAAACAAGTAAGAAAACAGAGGTGTGGGCCAGGTGTGGTGGCTCATGCCTGTAATCCCAGCACTTTGGGAGGCCACGGCAGGTGGATCACAAGGTCAGGAGTTTGAGACCAGCCTGGCCAACATGGCAAAACCCTATCTCTACTAAAAACACAAAAATTAACCGGTGGTGGTGGCACGTGCCTGTAATCCTAGCTACTTTGGAGGCTGAGGCAGGAGAATCGTTTGAACCTGGGAGGCAGAGGTTGCAGTGAGGCAAGATCACACGACTGCACTCCAGCCTAGGGAATAGAGCCAGACTTTGTCTCACCCCCCACCCCCCCAAAAAAAGAGAAAAATGAAGTGTGTAACATCACAATAAATCAATTATATTTAACAGATATGCACACAACAATCTATGAACAACAAAATGCACATTCCCCTTGAAGTGCATGAGACATTTTTCACAACAAATGTAGTTAAGTCACAAATTCAGTCTCAATAAATTTTGAAAAGGCAGACAGAAAAAGCCTCTTCTCTGACCACAGCAAGACAATGAATTTAGAAATCAATTAACAGAAGGAAAGCCCTTGGAAAAGTCACAAATTTGTGGACATACGAAAACACAAACAACTAGTACAACAAAGAGGTTAAAAGGAACATTAGAAAATATGTGGGAATGAATGAAAATGAAAATAAAACGTTTTATGAATCTTACACCTATTAACGTAACATAAAAAAATTTCAAATCAACAAACTGTACAAATTAAAGAACTATAAAAGCCAACTAAACACAAAGAGGAAAAGGAAGGACATAAAGAATGACACAGAGATGAATAAAACAGAAAATGAACACAAAATAACCACTTGGTTCTTCATAAGCAAAAATCAAGAAAACTGACAAACCTTTAGCTAAGTGGACCAGAAAAAAGAGGGAGACTCAAGTTGCTACCATCAGAAACATACTGCAAAGTCTACAGAACTAAGAGATTTTGTAAGAGCACTATAAGCAAGTGAATGTTAACAAATTAGATAACCTAGATGAAATGTACCAATTCCTAGAAACCTAGGAAACTAAAGGCTACCAAATCAAAACCACACACACGAAACTATTAACAGTACCGAATTATTAATGAAAAATCTTCCATCAAAGAAATACTTAAATAACAAGTGTTTTCAAACTTTTCTAAGAAATTCAAGGAGGAAACACTCCCCAACACATTTTATGGGGCCAGCATTACCATCTTACCAAAGCAAGACAAAGGAGGAATAAAAAATTCAACATTCAACAAATTAGGAATAGAATGAAATCACATAACCATAGTAAAAGCTATAAATGAAACTCGAAACAACATTAATCTCAATGGTTAAATACTACAAGGATTTCCTCTGGTATCAGTTTCAAAGCAAGGATGCCTGCTTTCGCCACTTCTTTTCAACACAGTATTACAAATCCTTGCCAAAGCAATCAAGTAACAAAAAGAAAGAAATGACATCCAAGTCGGAAAAGAAGTAAAAGTATCTCTTTTGGCATCTACTAAAATTTCATAGGCTGGTCGGGCATGGGGACTCACGCCTGTCATAGCAGCACTTTCGGAGGCCAAGGGAGGAGGATCACTTGAGCTCAGGAGTTCGAGACTAGCCTGGCCAACACAGTGAAACCCCATCTCTTCTAAAAAATACAAAAATTAGCCAGGCATGGTGTCAGTCACCTTTAATCCCAGCTACTCGGAAGGCTGAGGCAGAAGAATTGTTCGAACCTGGGAGATAGCGCCATTGCACTCCAGTCTGGGCAACAGTGAGACTATGTCTCAAAAAAAAAAAAATTTACAGGCTGAAAATTTCCCTTAGGAGTATAAAAAAAATCTTAGAACTAATAAATTCCACAAAATACCAGGCAACAAATTCAGCAAGCAAAAAAGTAATGAATAATTCCACTTGCAATAGCATTTTAAAAATACAATACTTAGCAACTTAACCAGTAAGATCAAAGAAAATTTTCTGTACAACGAAATTTACAAATTATTTCTGAAAGAAATAAACGACATAAATAAAAGACATCCCATGTTCATGGACTGGAAGAGTTAGTATTGTTTATGTCAATATTACTCATAGCAATGTACAGATTTAATCCCCAGTAAACTTCCCATGATATTTTGGCAAAATTAAAACAAAATCCTAAAACTGATATAGTGTTTCAAAGGACTGAAATGAGCAAAACAAACCTGAAAAAGAACAAAGCTGTTAAGAGTCACAGTTCCCAATTTCAAAATGTTAACTGCAAAGCTACAATAATCAAAACAGTGTGATACTGACATGAAGACAAACACAAAGAACAAGGAAATAGAATAAAGGGTTCCAAAAAACACAAGTTTGCATAAATGCTTAGTTGATTTTGGACAAGAGATAAATAACTTTTTTTTTTTTTTTAAACACACACTATTATTTCAACACCTTTTAAGCCAACATTTCTACGTAATTAAAGAAAACATTACTTGTTTCTAGCCTGTGCCAGAAATACTCAAAATGGTTTCAAAACTCAATAAAACATTAAAACCTCTGACAACAGAACAAGTAAAAGCTGTTTGTTTAGGAATCATTTCAGAAATTCCAAACGAAATTATAAGAACTACAATCAAGGAGTACATACTAAAATATAATTTACTTCATTCATGGGATGGAATAATGTTCAATTTTGGAATACGTTAATTTTAACCTTAATAATTATAAGGACAGGTTTTCAACTATACAAAAGAAATTTTATTAAACCTGTCACCAAATTTGGTAAAACATCTTCTTCTAAAAGACTACTGAAATGCCCGTAAGAACAAAAACAACCATGACCTAAGGGGACGGCAATTAACAGTCCAATTGCCGGCCAGGCGTGGTGGCTCAAGCCTGTAATCCCAGTACTTTGGGAGGCCGAGACGGGCGGATCATGAGGTCAGGAGATCGAGACCATCCTGGCTAACATGGTGAAACCCCGTCTCTACTAAAAATACAAAAAAAAAAAAACTAGCCGGGCGAGGTGGCGGCGCCTGTAGTCCCAGCTACTCAGGAGGCTGAGGCGGGAGAATGGCGAGAACCCAGGAGGCGGAGG
This sequence comes from Rhinopithecus bieti, assembly GCF_001698545.2. Taxonomy (NCBI): domain Eukaryota; kingdom Metazoa; phylum Chordata; class Mammalia; order Primates; family Cercopithecidae; genus Rhinopithecus; species Rhinopithecus bieti. The sequence goes on along the minus strand of NW_016807505.1, from coordinate 351,084 downwards.
TTGCAGTGAGCTGAGGTCCGGCCACTGCACTCCAGCCTGGGCGACAGAGCAAGACTCCGTCTCAAAAAAAAAAAAACAGTCCAATTGCCCAATTGCCAAGTATACTTCCTACTTCCATATATCCTAGAAGTACTTACAAATGTACTTTATCAAGATAATTAAAATGACAAATTGTTCAAGAAAGTCATAATTTTAGAAATTCAGTAAAGACTACTAGAAAAGGCATACAAAAAGTTTTCACGTATTAGGAAAGTTGAATGACTAATTCAAATCACTAAATTAACAAATAACTAAAAAATGCCTAGTATTAAAAAATACTTTTAAAAACTGCACTAGCAATATCCCCAAATTATTATGCCATTAAAAATAGAAAGACCTACCTTTGCGTGGAAGAAGACTCAATTTTTAAAGATATCTATTCTCTCCTAATTAATCCTATTAAATGTTGTCAAATGAAATTAATACTGCATTTTTTTCCAACTTGCAAAATAATGGTAGTGTCAAACTCTAACACAGAAACAAATCACACGTATCAACACCAGGGGAAGATTCTGAAAAAGAAGAGAAATGAGATAAGAACTCAATGGAATAGATAAGACAGTATAAATCATTAGTAATTATTAAAGTGTCAATAAGATGGTAAGGCAAGTTAACAGAAATGTAGTCAATTTTACCTGGAAATTTTCTTTCTGGTAGAATTTAAGAGATAACTAAATATGTAATGCATTCATTAACACCAGAATGATGGTTAATGGAAAAAGAAATGACAAAATAACTGCTGAAATAGAAGGCAATACAAATAAATGATATTAATGTAAATATGTTTTAAAAAAACACAAAACTCCAAAGTCATAAAACAGAACAAGATTATATTTCAATATACAACTTCTATATAACCAAAAAATAAAACACCATAGTAAAATGAATGAGAAAAAACATATTTGCTATTCTAGACAAAATGTTAACATCTGTAATCACAAATGAACTCTTCAGAGATCAGTACGAGGAGACTAACATTAGAAAGGAAGTGAAAATAAAAGGAACAGAGGAAAATGGAATAGCACAAATGAGTTTTAAGGCAATATTAAGATGATACAGTTAACATTAATAGCTCAGAAAGCAATTTCATTATAAATTACATTATCGATCCTTACAAATATTATCTGATGTTTTGTACAGCTTTAGGAAATGAAGAATTCTCAAATACTGGGGAAATTTGCTCTAGTCATGGGGAGTTTACTCAAAAATGTAGACTTTTGCCTAAACATGGCCCCAGCAGTTCCAAACCATAGGAATCACTCCAACAAACTAATCAGATACACATCCACACACATACATGTACATGTTTACTACACAGAAAATGTATAATATATCATCCCCCCAAAACTACTTATGTATCAACTGGTTTCTAAAAAATTGGCTCGGGGCTAGAAATAAAGAAAAGGCACTTAAGTAAAACTACTACATTTCACAAAATTCTAGTCCTTCGAATTCTTATGAAACATTTTTAATGAATCAATTTTATATTTACCCTGTGATTAGCGAAAATTATAAATATATGCACTTCATACTTATGAAAGCACTGAGATGAAGCTCTTTAAGTTCCACTATCCTGATTTCTTTGTTCAGTAATATCTGTAGTTCCAGCTCCTGAGCTATGATCCAACAGCAACCATGAAAACAATCGTCGTGCCTACTTAAAATTCACTTCAATGACACTCTTTAGGTCACTTTCCAAAAGTGAGCTTTCTCAGTTTTTTGTATCTGCAAGGAATGTCCACTGAAACACACATGAAGAGTGTCTCCATATATCATAAAAAGCATTTTTTGATTTTGGTGAAGATGATGGTACAAATAGTAGCACAGGTTCCCTTTTTCAGTCATCACCTGAGAGAACACAGTTGGAAAAATGGGAAAAGGTTAGAACCAAAGTTTATATCATCGGCAAGAACTAATAAAATTTGTCTGTAAAATGATATGCAACATTCATTCTATTATGGAGAAAGAGTATGTGGATCAAAATTCCTTTTGGAGTATTCTAATAATAAAGGAGGTCAGATGTTAGCTCTCTTTCCTTCTTTTTTTTGTTGTTATTGTTGTCGTTTGTTTTTCTTGAGATGGAGTTTCGCTCTTGTTACCCAGGCTGGGGTGCAATGGCGTGATCTTGGCTCACTGCAATCTTTGCCTCCTGGGTTCAAGTGATTCTCCTGCCTCAGCCTCCCAAGTAGCTGGGATTATGCTACCACGCCCAGCTAATTTTGTATTTTTAGTAGAGACGGGGTTTCACCATGTTGGTCAGGCTGTTCTTGAACTCCTGACCTCAAGTGACCGACCCATCCACCTCAACCTCGCGCTGGGATTACAGGCAGGAGCCACAGCGCCCAGCCTCTTTCCTTCCTATGTCTTGTGAAAAATGGACCTCTCCAACATTATCCACACAATGTCTGTGTATTCGGATTCCTTTACCTCTAGGTCACTTGTTCACATACAGAATTATTACCTGCAGTATACATGCGTTTCTGCACAATATACATGACAACAATGCCTAAATATTTAAATGATAATAACAAAAAGAGCTCAGCCTATCTGATGAGAAAGAAATAGTAACTATACTAAAAACACAGAAGCTACAATGAAACTTTGGAGAGGATACCATTTCTAAACTGTCCTGGGCATGGTCAGACCAACAGAATCCATGGACATAACAATATTGTTTTATGCCCCTGTTTCAAGATAATTTATTACATAGCAGTATGTAACCAACCAGATCTGAATGTCAACTAGCTGCCAGAAAAAAAATATCAAACTTATGAAAAACAGAATATATCAAGTCCTATCTAACCAAACCGCCCCTCTCCCAATCAAGTTAACACTCAACTGCCCTTACAATCATATTGCTGAGGGAATGAAGAACACTTCAATGAAAGCACTGCAACAGGTCATTCACTGATGGTAGGTACCATTCTTGAGATTAAAAACAAAGATGATAAAATGTTCCTTCTTGGAACTACCATCTCCTGACAAAGAAAAAGAAGAAACACTGTAAAGTGAGATATATACCACTCTAATGAAACAGCTAAGGTGGCAGGTTAAGTGAATGCTCACGCTGAACTTTATTGCAGGTTACGTTAACATTTAGAAACACTTCCCATTATCAATCCTATAGCAAAGTCAACTTACAACCTCAGTAATGTTTTCAGTATCAGCACCTTTTTGTGGTTTCCATGAACTTCACCCTTTACATATCAAAGAACTGTATGTGAAAACATTTTGTGAAAACTGTACATTTATGAAAATACACATTTTCATAATGCCGATTTTATAATTTCTAATAATTAGATGCCTGGTCATTTCTTTTATTAGTTATATTTTCATGTTTGACCATAAATAAGCAAACTAATTAAAGGTACTGTGTGTGCATGCGCACCTGTGGAAGACCAGGTTCCACTAACACAGGCCTCCATTGACAGCTGTTTCAGTACTGACGGAATGATTAAGTTAAATATTAGAAACTCAAAGAGCCATTTCGTTATCCAAAGGCTGCAATGTCACAAAAGCCCACCAAATTTTGCCTAGGCCTCTCTTAAACCTTAAAGCATGATTAAACAAGTTTTATTGGGAGTCTGAAGAAACTCTCTAGGCCTCCACGAATAAGTTTACTGGGGGTATGAAGGAACTCCCCAAACCTTCATGATTTAGTAGGAGACAAGATAAGGGTAATCACCTCAGCACCTGGACCCATTTAGATTACATAAATTTACTGAGGCTACAGAGGAAGGTCTCTAAGACTCAGACCTTAGTTATAGATCGCTTATGTCTTTAGATACACACTTACACACGCACATATAGCTTAGAAGGTATTTAAAGCTCTGAAAAACTTTGTAATTTTGAACTGGTGTGGTGACAATTTCCAGGCCTTCTTCCTGTAACTAGCTCTAACTCTTCCTCCCCTGTTCATCTGCATCTCATTATTGGACCATGAGAAATAGCAGCCCGACCCTCAGTTTGGTCTGGGAACCAAACTATACCTTCACTTCGATAAAATATATTTTAACGAGTAACTATTCCAAGGTGGTCAGGAAATACACCTGTACCAGTATGATTTTCCTGAGCTTAGGCAAAACCTCACCAAAACCTCACCCTCAAATAGCACCAGAACCTTCTTACCTATGTTTGCAGTTAAGTTGTAAATTAAGGGACTCCGTAAGAAAGGGATGTTCCTGATGATTCCATTTGCAGGTTAGCTGCAAATAAGTTTTGCACTCATCCTGATTGTCTAAGAAAAACAGTAACCAATACAGAAACATTTAGCTACAAATCAGGAACCAGAACATACCCATTAGGATAATTTTAGGCTAGCCTGGCATAGAGAATAGAGAAAATCAAGTTCAACCAGCAACCATTTCACTTTCTCACCAACTTTAAACCACACCTTTTAGAAAGATGCAGAGAATATTTAAAATTTTCCCCCGCTAATTCTGAATGATCTATAAATCCCCAAAGGCCTACTTTAAATCCATCAAAGACTCAACTACTTTAAAAGGAAGGAAGCAATCTGTTTTCAGTTTATACCAAATTAATGAAGGATAACTTCCAACATATCCCAAGACACCTCCTCCAACATCTTGATCTAGTCAGTACCCACAAATATAGCATTGCCACCACTATTAAAATGTACTCTCCTTATAGAACGTTTCAGTTACTATTTCCTTTCACTCATCTGTTTCTCAACAGAAATTTCACTGTTTGACACCTACCTCAAATTCCATCTTCTGCTTCTTTCCTCGGGTAATCCAATACTCCGTTTCATGGTAGTTGCTGCATTAATGTCTAAATCACATGCTCTTTGTGAGATCAATCAAAAATCATTCATAATGCTGTTTAGAACAAGTTGTTGAATACAACAGCCCACTGTTCCTAGGATGTTGAATGTCAAGGATGAAGACAGGCACAAAGTGGTTGTCTCTAAAATTTCCTGTTGTTTAAATGTTCATTTTGAAATAGCTTTTGAAACTTTCAGATACAGAAAGTAGAAGTAGTCCTTCTATTCTCCATTCACTACACAGGACTGTGAAAACTTGGTCATGTCCCTCCAAACAATTTTCATGTGAATCATATTCTTTCTAGATTTTTGTCATGTAGTAATATACAAATATGTACATATACAGTCTTTTGAGTTTAACTCATGTGTTACAATTTCAAACAGTATATTTAAATAATCACCATCACCACAACACTGAAGTATTAAATGTCAGAATGACAAGCCCCACATATAATTCATATTTTTATAATTAACCATTAATATTTCAGTTAGAAAAACTAGAGACATATGCACAGACCTCTGTAAACAGCTAGTTGCTCACTGAAAAATGATATAAAATATCAATTTAGGACTACAAAACATATTCCATATAGAAGAAGCTATAATCATTGCAATCTTTGATTTATTGACAGATACCTCAGACAGTTATGATTTTATAGCCAACCTATAATTTGGTAAATTTTCAAGAATTGGAATAGATAAAATCCCAGTAGCCAGCTATAACATTTCAAAACTTTTACATAGTATCAATTTGATTGTCATTGCCAAACTGCTGCTTAAAAAGACATACAATTTAAACTTTTGATCAATACTGGATGGAATCTTTATAAAATTTTCCTAATTTACATTGTAAGTAAACTTGAAATCTCTGATTATCACATATCTGAGTTTTAAAAGCTATCAAAAGTAAAAAATATTCACAACCACAGTTTTCTATACTCATATAAATATGGAAAGAGGTTAGAAAAGAAAATGGTTACAGACCTGCTTATTATTTAACGAAAATCAGCATACATTTAGATGTAACAGTAAGTGGAATTCTAGAAATATCTAAGCTTAGAAATATAAATACTAGTTCCACAATTTTTTTAAATTTTTTTTTTTTTTTGAACAGTTTGCTCTTGTGCCTAGGCGGAGTGCAACCGGGCGCAAATCTCCCGCTCAACGCAACCTCCAGGGTTCAAGCAATTCTCCTGTCCTTCCAGCCTCCCCAAGTGCTGGGGGATTACAGGTACCCGCCACCATGCCCAACCTAATATTTGTAGTTTTAGTAGAGACGGGGGTCACCAGTTGGCCAGGCTGTCTCAAATCCTGACCTCAGGTGATCGACCGCTCTGCCTCCAAAGTGCTGGGATTACAGGCATGAGCCACCATGCCCAGCCACTAGGCCACAATTTTTTAAATGAAATAAAACACAAAGCAGTACATGAGTGAAAGATTGAATACCCTTGAAATAGATCTATGCCCTAAATAAAATTAGACATGCAGCGGAATACTTAATGAATACATGGATATGCATTTAAATAAATTTGCAAAATACTAAATAACAATAAAAAAATACTAAATAATCTCTAACACTCGACTATATCTATCATAATTTACAAGACTCATTCCTTCGTCATGTTTCCTCTATCTTTCTAAAGATAAAATAAGTCCAGGGTTTGGTTTCTTCGTTCGTATCAGTATACGATGCACAAAAACCCACAATGGTTTTATTTTTCTTATACAAGAGACTTAATGTTTAAAAAATAACGAGGCCAAACTATTCTGGTCTCAAAACACACAAAACACCAAAAGTTACACAGTCCCAAGAGGCCAAATTATGATCACCTATTGTACTACTGAACACTTAAAGAGTCAATGATATATTTTACATGAAATATTACACATCTATACTTTGTTGAGACTCCATGATCTAGCAAACCTAGATCTTTACAAAATGTCTATTTTAGTTGTTAAAGTGTTTTTGAAGTCTTGTCTATGCAGTCCTAAGAAATACCAACTTGTAATTCAAAGAGGGGTAGTAATAAATTTTCCTATAAAAGACATTCCCTACAATGACTATAAAAGTATACTTATATAATCCCTATCAACAATGTAACTACAAAATTAAGACTGAAGTTTTAACATAATAGAAAAACAAAACAATGGTTAAATATATTTTCTTTCTGTATAAGTTAAATTTAAAGTTGAAAATACATTCTTTTAACTTATTCCTTACACTAACAACCCAATAAAGGTTAGATACCAAAATGTGTATAGGTCAAGAAGCCAAAAATTTCATCAAGTTCATTGCCAAGACACTTGCAAAACACAACGAAACCATGAAATTTTACAATGACTTATTTACAAAATTATACTTTATGAGACTCTATACATCTAGAAAGACTAGATGTTAAAAATTAAAAAATTTTATCTATTATTTACAAAGTTGTCTTGAATATTGTCATGCAACCAAGGGAACACATACAGAATTTTGTATAGTTCCTAGAGGTAGTAGAAAATCTCTTTAATGAAGTCATTTATATCTTGAATATTAACAGGAAATAAAATGTATGGTATCAGGAAGTATATCTAGAAAGACCAAATGCATTTACATGACATTTAATCTAAGTTTTTTAAAATATGCAATTCATATCTGATATAATGGTAAGCTATATATTAACAGGTAAAATGCAGAGTCTCGTGTCATTTCCTCCTTCTAATATCCAAATTAAAACATGATAAATTTTGTTTAGCTCCAAGACCCTGTGTATCAATAATCAATTTCATTGCCAAGTTAACTGCAAAAGACAACAGTACTAACAAATTTACAACAAGCTACTTTAAAAAATCATACTTCATGAGACTCTCTATACATCTAAAAATACTAGATGTTTAAAATTAAATATTTCATTTACTGATTATTTATTAAATTGTATTGGTTACTGCCATGCCACTAATGAACACAGAATCATATAATTTAAAGATTCTATAGTATGGGCTTAAGAAAAATGAATTGCATCATGAACCTCAGTACATCAAGGATAGTAAGATATACCTTCCCCCCCCCCCTTTTTTTTTTTTTTTGAGAGGGAGTCTCGCTCTGTTGCCCAGGCTGGAGTGTGCAGTGGCGCGATCTTGGCTCACTGCAACATCTGCCTCCTGGGTTCAAGCTATTCTTCTGCCTCATCCTCCCGAGTAGCTGGGATTACAGGTGTGCACCACCACGCCCAGCTAATTTTTGTATTTTTAGTAGAGGTGGGGTTTCACCATATTGGCCAGGCTGGTTTTGAACTCCTGACCTGGTGTTCCACCCTCCTCGGCCTCCCAAAGTGCTGGGATTACAGGTGTGAGCCTCCGCACCCCGTCAAGAGATACCTTTCAATACAGAGGTTATTTTTACATGAAACTGACCCAAACAATTTAATAAAATTAATTTTACTTTTAAATAAAAATGTGGTGGAGGGAGCCAGTCTCCCTCTCTAACACGACAGCATATATACATTTAATATATAAGCTTAAATATGTGCAAGTAACAATCCCAGCAACACAATGAAGACTACACAAAGGGGAAAGAACAATCTGTCATCAAAAGAAAAACGTCTCTATCTTTATCAACCAACTATATATTTACAAAGTTGAAATATTATAGAACAACTATGATAAACACAGCTATTTAATAGTAAACCCAAAAGAGCCACCCACACAGAGCTCTTAAAATCATTTGCAGGGTTAAGCATAGTTTGAAAAAGTGATGCCTGCAATATATGCTCATCCACACTGTCTATAAAACAAAAAAAAAAAAAAGAGGATTTTATAGTTGTCAAGCAATACCCATCGAGGATTTGTACCTGTACCGTGCCCCCATACCAAAATCAGCGCATACTCAACTCCCTCAGCTCTTCAGAACCCATGGTTATGAAAAGGAGGTGCTCTGTTTACTCGGGGTTCAGATTCTGCCAATGCTGTACTTTCCAGCTGCATGTGCTTGCGGAGGCAAAACCCGCAGACAGGAGGGCTGGCGTGACAACTGCACACCACAGAGATGAAATGATAAAGTACCCAGCACACCTCTCCACGCCAATCAGGAAGCTAATGCCTACATTCGTAAAAAGACCTCTGATTTTTTAATATGTATCAGCAATGTCTATGTATTAACATGGAAAGAATAGGTACTTTAAAGATATAACCTGACTGTACACACAGCAATCTAAACATCCCACTCTACCATACAGGCTTGTTATGCCATTTCACTTCAACAAACATAAACAACTTCTGCCCTATAGTTTTAAGTAAAACATATCCACCAAATATAACAAATTTCTGTACTTCTATAAATTCTGCACATATTAAACATGGACACAACTAACAATTGAATAAACCTCCACCAATTTAAAGAAAACATAAAGGTTAACACACTTCTATTGGCAAAAGATTGTTTTCACCATATTTTAACATTCATATATTCTGTATGTTCATATATGTGCATGGTGGGTGCTTCTATATACCTAGGAAATTCAGATGTTACTCAAGACGCATCTATTATTCACACAGCAGTCAAATGGTCTCCAGCTCTATCCAGGCACCTAACAGTCCAATAAACACAGGAAGGGACAAGCCACCAATTAGGTTGGAATAAGAAAAAATAATATAAAAATGTATATCAAAATTTTTTTAGACAATCTCATTTTTTAAAACTGCAGAACCCAAAACAAAACCAAGAAAACCCTCAAAATCAAACCTCACAAGCACACAAAGATGCTAACTCTATTGCCAAACAATGATTCTACTTTTGAATAAAATATATTTCCAAAATATGGCAGAACTTGAATATTCAAAAATGTTGTTTTATCTTCTATATACAATATAATTATATATTCTGCATCAATCAAATAAATCCCACATAAACATGGCATAGCAATTCTACTGATCAAACTGAAGTGTTTTGCCCTTGTCTAGTGGTTTACTGGTCACAATATATGCCTATTAGTAATCTGTATGCAGATGCTAAAAAGCAAAAGGTAACATTTGTCTAGTACATATTTAGCAGCCATACAATAGCTCTGGCAACTTAAGAATATTTCTACCCTATAACAAAAAATGTTGTTTATACAGTGATATGTATGTGTATATATAAACCCACATACACACAAATACACGTGTCAGTAATTCCTACAAATCAAAGACTAAACAATTAAAGCAAAACAATTATATATTTTGACTGTTTTATACACATGTAACAAAATTCCCCTTCAGCTGCTCAATTATTTACACACATTAAGTGATCTGCCTATGTGAGGGAGGGAACAAAAGCTTTCACTATATATGTATGTGTATGTGTGTGTATACATATAGAGATTCGTGTGTGTTTACGTGTGTATACGTATTTAGAAACATGCAGACATAATAGCCTCTATGCTTTAAAAAACATATAACCATGTATATTGTATACACATAAGTGTTCCATTGATCACCTCATGATCTAATGAACTCAGGTTTCACATCCCATTGCTAGTATCCCCATAAAAACTTATAAAATGCCTCTACAGATAGAAACATTTTAAATCAAAAACAACTCACTAATGATGAAAGTCACATTTTTTTGGCAAATGAGAACTTTTCCAACCTATGCTATTTGACTCATGTGGCAATTTTTCTGTTACATAAGAAACTGCATATACACATCTGAAAACTATAAACAGAGGCAGACCAACACTTATGACATTTCCACCATGTTGCATCTGTCAGAAAAACACTGTCACATACACATTTATATTGAGATATACAATATTATACTAGAAATTATAAGATTTAATTCCTATTATATCTACCACAACCTAAAACTTAAGCCCAATGATCCAATGAACACTTTGCTTTTTGCAAGCAAAACTGGTTCTATCCCATATGAATTAAAAATGACATCTATACACTTAGAAAATTAGATGTTAAAAATATTTAGCATATCCACCAGCAATGAATCAATGTTCCGAGAGGTGATTTAACACTCCCACTAGCAAAAGGAAAGTAGTCTACCTGTCTACAATGTAATGTTAACATATATATAAGACCACCACCACCTTCACGTGGATTTAGGTCTGGAGGCCCCGCAACATATGCTCATATGCACACAGGGCTCCAACATTCCACCCTCTTATCTCCTAAATCCACATCTAATATTTGCCTAATACTAACAAAGCCATCTAAGAGTCTAGACACTCCTATCAGTAACCAATGACATCACTGTATAACAATTTAATGTCCTCCAAAATGCAAAATGTCAGCCATCTCTATGCTGGTTAAGTTTCAGTAATACAATCCTGTTGGTTATATAAACAAAGTAATACAAAACCCACCCAACCCTTAAAATATAAGTGTTCTAAAGGCTGGCCTTTTCTTCAATTCCATCACGAAAAGAAAATCCTATACCATGCAAATTTTAACATAAAGACCACTGACAAAATAACATCTACATCCATGGCTTTCATACATACAGCAGCATCAATAAAACTTCTTAGTTAGAAGTTGTATACATTAAGTTCACCCAGAAAAACATCCATAGCAATAAACCAAAATAAAAGGAATTTTAATGTACATCACTCAGAGGTACTCTAACAATTGTATCTCTACAATCATTTCTTAAAATGTTTCTATATACTTGAGCAAACTAATTGTTAGCAATATCTATATACCAAGAAAATGTCATTAAACAGTTACTTAGAAACTTCATACACCGTTTGTGTGCATCCTCAAATGCACGTAAACAAAATGCCTTTTTTTCTAATTAACACTTCCCATGTCATTTTCTATTACCCTTATGCACTCAAAAAGTGAATACAGAATTGTATTTATCTTTAAAAGGTGACCTGAGAATTCCTTTCTAACAACTGTTCTAGAATAAAATTCTACCAAATACATTTTTAGAAGCTTCCCTAGGAAACGAGCTATTTAGCCACAGCAACTACATTAACAAGCTTAATAGATTCATGTTCAAAAACTAAGTGTTTGCTTTTAACTAGTTACATTCCAAGATTATGCAAAAAAATACAACTATTACGCATTTAATTTCATTGTCTGGCTTACCTAAGGCACAATGAACAATTCATACACATTTATCATTCAATGTGTGTCTTATATTTTCATTCAATACTATTATCCAAACAGAATTTTCCCACATATTTAAACAAACTCATAAGGTAAATATGTCCAGGAAAAAAAGTTTATATAATTTGAATATTTGGAGCTCTTTCACAATGCTAGCAGGAGTTGGGGAATGACGTCCTTATTGCATGTGCACGCAAGTATATCATGTGCAGGGCTTTTACTGGTAAGCCTTCCAAAGGCAAGCAGACTCTCCACAGCAAGAAAAAAAATATTCTCGGCTGATGAAGTTCAGGCAAGTATCAATCTATATTTCTTTCTTCCAGGGTCTTCCAGCTGATGAGGCACCTAGCTGAATTCAACAAATGTTATCCTTCCCCTTCTATCCATATATTCCTGCAGGGTTGGCTTGTCAACTTGAGTTTGTACAGACCAGCCAATATATTTCAAGTTTTATATATCTGAAATGTTTTTCAATTCAGCAGATAATTCTTTATGCACCTGCCAAGCCAAGAATCTGGAGTGAGAGTTGTTCTGACGCTGTAAGGAGCAGGCAGATAGAGCAGATATGGACCATGGCTCTACAGCAGACTCTGGTCAAAGACCCTTTAAAGCAGACATCTCCAAGGGGGTTTAGACTTCCACTGCAGTCTAGAAATAAAAGTTCTCCAGAAGTTCCAAAAAGATCTGTAAACTACAATTTTCTCAATGCTGGGGTAGTTACTCAGACTACTCACTCGTGCTTATACATTTCAACGAAAAACTGGTTCACAAATCTACCCCAAATCATACATTGTAATCAGCGTTTCTTGCTGCAAAAAATTTCTGAAAATTTTTAAGGATGAGAGGATTAGTGAGGGAATGCCACAAAATATACTAATCCAAATGTTTGGTGCCCACAAGTAGGCGGTTTCCAGTGTTTACTGTGGCAAAAGATGTTCTAAATATTATAAACGTATGCAATCTTTGTCCTCTTCCTTGATTATTGCTCATTTCCAAAAGTCTTGAAACATGACAACTGCTTATTTATCAAAAAAATCTGATGAGGTTTGTCTTTTCTCCCCACATCAGCTCTGCCAGATAGATGAATTAAACAATCTGAGGTTAGAAGCAAGGGGAGCAGTTGCAAGTATGTGAATACAGTTAAGATGACAAAGCGCTCAGTTGGAAGAGTAACTCCAGGTCAGTTATCTAATGGGGTGAACAGTATCTTTTGTACAGTAAGTTTCTAAAGGAAATAATCCTGGTCCATCTTTTTTAAGTTGCAATTTAGCCCATGAATGAAAGCTGTTTCCTTGCCCCTTAGCTGGCATCTCCTTTATTCGACTCTTCAGAATTGACAGTCAAATGTATCACAGTGATCTTAAAAAGATGTTCCTGAATGTAAATGAGTTTGAAATATTTCACAAATTTACTTTCTGCTTATTTTCTTGTTCAATGATCTGTTCATGATTCGTACATTTTCAAAACAATTTTCCAAGACTTTTTGTTTACTTTGAGCTGTAGATCGTATTTATGCACACTACAGGAATCAACAGAGTAAATAACCAATATATTTTGCCAACCCAAATATAGTAGATGCATTTTCATTTATTTTTATGTTGTCAACTAATATTAACACACTAACAAGTACACCCTCTTATCCTCTCCAACAGCAATCTCCTCTTGATTTCCAATAGGTTTGCTCAAAGGACAAGTTCATGTGAACACACGCTTCTTTTTTTAACCTGGAATATTTATTCTCCAGTGAGCTAGCCTGAAGCAGGTGGAGGCATCCAATAAAATACAATCTTAAGGAACCACCTTTTCTATTTTTAATAACCCCCCAACCAGACATCTGGCGATGTCGTAGTAACCTCTCTACTTGATGAAAGAGACAACTTTAATTTAAAGCAAGACAGTATGTCCCAGTTCCCTACTCTCAGCTATGTGGTACAATGAAATGCCCTCGTTCTTGATCTAAACCCTAACAAAGAATGGAGAAAAAAAATCAAGGGGAAACTGACAGCCATACTTTGCCTGTACTCTACTAGAGGGCAAGTTTGTTATACTTTCTTCATTCATGTATTAACTCTACCAATGACTGTGGTAACAACATACCAATGAAATAAAAATTGACTATCCATCAAACACATACTAGATGCTAATTATTATGCTAGGCCTTGAAGACAAAGCAGTAAAAAGTATAGTCAAGGCATCTGATAAACCATTAATGTTTCTTTCTCCTTAAAGGGGAAAATATCCAAAAGTCAGTCTATTTAGCCTTTTGGAACCATATTTTCAAATTCTGCTACGTACTCATCTTAGACAAATGAAAAGCATTATTTCAGTAAGTCAAAGCTTTTAAAAAAGGTATCATCATTGTGACTTTAACAATTTCTAAGAGATGGTTTTTTTTGTTTTTGTTGCTACTTGACATCATTGCCTATGGCTGTAATCCACTCAGTAGATAAAACACCCAGTCTACCTAAAATGTGAAGCCACGGTGTCCAGCCACGCTCACTGGAGTTACACGTTATACAATTGACATTAAAACAGAAAGTACAATGTCCCAAATTTGTTGCCACCCTCCAAAACAATTTCAATAATTCCTAGGCCATATATATTTTTAAATCCTCTGTAATTTCTTCTCATTTTGTTCAGTCCAACCCAAAGAAATCTGCTTGTTTGAAGTCTGGGTTTCTTGTTCAGTTGCTGTATCACAGAAAATGACTCTGATTTGACCTGAATAGATCCATATTCTTCACCACTTCCAAACCTGGAGGAGTCTCAACTAAAGTGGCTAATTTTGCCATTTTAAAGTAAAAGAGAACAGTCTATTCCCAAAGAGAATCATCACTGGAAAACAGTACTAAATTTCAAAAAACAACTATAGCCACTGGAATGTCAACCTGTATGTTGAAATTTCCCAAACCCAACATACGTAAATCCACCAGAAGTAGATGCTTAAAATCAAATAAACAATAAAACAAGTTATGAAGAGTTCAGTAATTAACATTAAGCGCAAACAGGATTACCTTTCCTTCCTCCAAAAGGGTAGCTATTAGGCAGAAATTACCACACTATATTCACTGAGATTATAACTGCTCTTAAAATATTATTTTTTTAAAACTACTGTTTTCTGGAATTCTTGTTTTCTTTTATCCAAAGGGAATTTATATGGACTGAATTTACTCAAATTTAATTTAGATTTGAATGGGTATAGTTGATACACCGCTAGGAAAATTATCAAATAAGCTTGTTTCCTCCTATGAGGTAGGTAATTTAAATTTATGTTAGAAATGTATTACTGTGATATATCTCTATATTCCCAGGAAATTAAGTGTTTATGTCCTCTCATGCATTTGAACACACTGGCTACTAACAGTCATGCCTACTAGTAACAACCTTGCAAGAAAAAAAATATAGCATTCTACATTGATTTACATTATTACATAAGACAACTTTCTCTCAAGATTCCCTGGTCATGATCACATTTAAAAATATGTGGCAACAAGATATTTCATTTTTTTCCCATATCAGTGTACATTAAAAGACATATAATAGCACTATAAGTGTGGTTCCTAGATCTCCAGCATCTAGGAACTTGATAAAAATCAACTTTTCATACTTACACCTAATAAGCCAGAAACACTAAGGTCAGGACCCAGAAAACTGGGTTTAAAAACCCCTCAGGTGATTCTTATCCACACTAAATTTAAACAAATCACTGACTAACCAAAGCTATCTAGAAATATAGTCCTTTATTGATTCTAATAATTTAGCAAGAATAGACATTTAATCAGCACACTTCGCTACTTAAAACAATCTCAGTAAAAGACAATATTACCTATTTATGGTCATCTCAAGAAAAGGTATAGAAGCTAACATGGGAAAGGTAGCCGACATTCTTTCTTGAAGTAAAACAGAAACTTCCATGTAAATGATAATTCTGATTCCTGACATATACCACCCATTGTCCCACAATTCAACCCGTGCAAGTTTTCATTATTTCCAACAAATGAAACAATCGTAACATTACTCTCAATTTACCTGTCTCCCTTCATACAACTCAAGAACATGTTCCAACCATATTAAAATTTGCTTACTGGCCGGGCGCGGTGGCTCACGCCTGTAATCCCAGCACTTTGGGAGGCCGAGGCAGGCAGATCACCTGAGGTCAGGAGTTCCAGACCAGCCTGGCCAACGTAGTGAAACACTGTCTCTATTAATTAAAAATAAACAAAAAAAAAAACTAGCCAGGCATGGTGGCGATCGCCTGTAATCCCAGCTACTCGGGAGGCCGAGGCAAGAAAATTGCTTGAACCTGGGAGTCGGAGGTTGCAGTGAGCCGAGACTGCGCCACCGCACTCCAGCCTGGGCGACACAGTGGGACTCCATCTCAAAAAAAAAATTTTTTTTTGCTTATTTTTCTCCTAGTACTCATTAATGTGATTTGCCATCGATTGCTAACTCATTCCTTCCACTACTCTCAGCAAATTACTTTGATTATGAATTAGCATGGCTGGACCCCAGGCTCTCTTTGCAGGAATGGAAAGTGTCATCCAATTTAAGAAATAATGATTCTCATCATTAAGCCAACCCTCCTCCTCCTACTACACCAACACACATACACACACGTGTCATCTCTTCCAGAGATTATTTTCAGGGGATTTATTTTAAGCCATCTGTGAAGTATCACCCCACAAATGAGGCTGTTTGGATGGGCTAGGCCAGCAACTACCACTGTATTCTCTAGGTTGCAGCAAACATCTAAAGGTAAAAGACCCCTGTCAACACTATACCTCAACAGAGTTGGCACTAATTCCCTATTTTTCTCACTTAACTGCTTATTTCTAATCTAATTCAGTTAGTAGGAAGGGAAAAACTCATTTTTCTCAATTCAACCAACATATCCCTAACTGCCTGGATCAGGAACACTAACAGAACCAAACAAATCTGAGGGGTTATAAATACGCTAACATTTCTACCAGAAGAACAGAGATTCAAAGGCAAGAACTAGCAAATAACATCTCACTTTCAAAAGAATGTTCATTTCTCTGAACCCCAACAGCCTTTCACTATAAACCAGTCATTTGTCATGTGACAAATAACAGTATCAACACTCACATCATTAACATGTACATATGTATACACAAACACATAACACATACAGAATTTATCAACTAAGAAAAAAACTAGAGAATAAGATCTTGCTATATTCAATGTTCATGGTATATTCAATACAGGCTTCTCTAAATTACCTTTTTATTCACCATTCTTCCTTCATAATATTACAGGCAGAACAAAAGCACCTACTCACAGAACGTCAACCACAGATAACAGAAGACCCATCAATCATACAAGCAAAAGTAGAGTACAGAATAATGTGAAATTAGAGATGTGATTTAAAAATGGCGTGGTATTTAGCAATCATTTAATCTCCGTGGGGCTCAGCATCAAAAACTATATAATGCCAATTTCATCCCCTTAACTGAATCTAAGAGTCAAAACTAAATCTCCACCTATGTCTTGTAAAGATACAGCAAATGGTCAACTTAATTAAAAGTAGAATTAAATTAATCCCTGTAAATATAACTTAAGCATTCTGCTAAATATATAAATTAAGTCTCCTCTCAAACCAAAGCAATGTCTCAGCCACAAACTAGCAATTTCTCAATTACATGCTAAATGGAGAAGCTGCCTCAGTGACAGAAACATACTCACGAAACTTTTATACAAGGTTGGAATCAGGTGATGTAAGCAATAGGGTTAAAAAAAAAAAAAGGGCACAGGAGCTCCCAGGTAGTTACTCTCTTGAAGTGATCACTTGAAATGCATAGTAGAAATAAGCAAAGGTGTGGCTGCATGCATGGCTGACGCATGCAATCCTAGCACTTTGGGAGGCTGAGGTGGGTGGATCACTTAGAGACCAGCCTGGCAAACATGGCAAAGCCTGTCTCCACAAAAACATACAAAAATTAGCTGGGCATGTTGGCACATACTTGTAATCACAGCTACTCTGGAGGCTGAGACAAGAAGTGCCTGAACGCAAGAGGCGGAGGTTGCAGTGAGCCAAGATCACGCCAAAGATGAGACGTACCAATGCAGTGAACATAGAACACACGCTACAAAAGATTAACTGTACTAAAAGATCTAGAACCGACTTCCCTCTATTGCACTGGAAAACCTACAACACGCCACTCTCCTTAACCTGTATTGATAGGAAAAAACATGTGACATTTAGAGTCTAAGAATTTATGTTTTGCGTATTTGTGTCCTGAGTCCTTAGACTGATACTAAGGCTGGACTTCAGAGTAATCACATTGAGCTTTACTTCATCATGCTCAGTAAACACAGCTCATCACAAATCCAGCCCAGGTCTTTCCCAGTGTCTTTCCTATCAACTAGTAAAAATATGTAAAAAAATAAATCCCTGCAGACAGTGTATCTCTACCCATAAGGACAGTCCCTGGCCTGGAAAAATAAATAAGAGTTTTATGTGACAATGGATATAAAACAACAGTAACAACAGTATCATTCAAAGCCCACAGAAATAAGGGGAATTATGAAGAAAAAGACACACAGCAATCTATGTGAAGGAAACACACACACAGACACACACACACACACACACACAGAGCAATCTGCCAGTAGGGTCTCATAGAGCTAAATATAGTAATTATTTCCACTAGCAAATTGTCCAAAGAACTGAAATGGAAATATCCTAATGCCACCACAAATAACTATCAACAACTTGCTATTCTCCCCAATAATTAAATGTAAACCAATTTTAGGACTAGAGTACACTGAAAATACGCATCAAAATATTTCAGAGTTAAGTGTAAACAAATGGTATAGAAAGACAGATAGACAAATAAAATCAAGGCTGGCACAACATATGAAATACAAAGTCCAAAGAAAGGATTCTGAAGGAGGTCTAAACTAACTGTAATTTCTCTGACAAGAAACCAAAGTAGCACAGCAATGCAATCCAAATTTTCTCATGAGAACCCACAGGATTCCTGATACATATCTCCTAAACATGAAACCATTAGAGTTCAGGAACTGTATCATTTCAGTTCAATTTTTGCTACCGAAGAACAAATGGTATAACATAAAATGAACACATCTATACAAACAAGACTTCCAAAAGATGGGAAACAGTCCAAAAAATTCAGATGTACAATCTAACTCTCAAGGTCACTGTATTCTCATTAGTTCAACAGAAAATAATTCACATGAACTAGACATCAAGTTCAAACACGAGGCTCCTTCTTGAATCTTGGACACTTAGTGTGGACCTTGCTTTTTAAGTTGAATCGGCTCAGCAAAGCAAATTAACCCAGCCAAGCTTTTCCTACCAATCATTTCTATGCTGCATTAGTTCTTAAAACTCATGGGCAAGCAGGCATTGGAAAAAGGATTCCAATGACTCACATGGTTGACGCTGAAAGTGGAAGAGCTAGAACTGTTTCTCCATGTCTGCAACCCCCTTTCGATTGTACAACCACCTCATCCCTTTATCAACATATACTTCTACAATATTCTCCACCTCTTTACTTTCTATTGGCTTAATAAATACATCCTTCGAACTTGATATCTTATTTTTTTTCCCCAGACAGAGTCTCACTCTGTCACCCAGGCTGGAGTGCAGTGGCACGGTCTTGGCTCACTGCAACCTCTGCCACCTGAGTTCAAGTGATTCTCCTGCCTTAGCCTCCTGAGTAGCTGGGATTACGAGCACACACCACCAAGCTCGGGTAATTTTTGTATTTTTGAGACAGGGTATTGCTATGTTGGCCAGGCTGGTCTCAAACTCCTGATGTCAGGTGATCCGCCCACCTCAGCCTCCCAAAATGCTGGGATTACAGGCTTGAGCCACCGCACCTGGTCTCAAATATTTATATCGAATTCAGTGTTCCCCATCTCACTATGCAAGAGAGGACTTCTCACTCCTGTAAACTCAAATAGCACTTGCTGATTTCTATTTTTTTTTTTTCTTGAGATGGAGTTTCACCTCTGTCACCTAAGCTGGAGTGCCAGTGGCGTGATCTCGGCTCACTGCAACCTCCACTTCCTGGGTTCAAGCAATTCTCCTGCCTTAGCCTCCCAAGTAGCTGGGATTACAGGCAGCTGCCACCACGCCAGACTAATTTTCGTATTTTTAGTAGAGTGTTTTGCCATGTTGGCCAGCCTGACCTCAGGTGATCCGCCTGCCTCAACCTCCCAAAGTGCCGGGATTACAGGCGTTTTAACAACCACCACCAAATAACCCCAAAACCATACCCAAAAATACACTGTAAATATCATTGCAAGGTACTAAACAAGTGCCGGTAAACACTAAATAACTCAAATGACCTCTATCTGGGAATGGCTGACTACTTCATGGGTGTAAATGTATGGACTCAGATATCAGATGGATCGAGATTCTGATCAGATATTCTGTCATAAGAAAGTAACTAGGAAATAGCTAAAAACTTGTTTTCTAACGTAAGAAAAAAATTAGTACCTGGCACAATGGTTCACACCTACAATACCAGCTGAGGCAAGAGGATGGCATGAGGCCAGGAGTTCAAGACCAGCCTAAGCAACATAGTGAGACCCCACCTCTAAAAAAATTAGAAAACTAAAATCAGCCAGGCATGTTGACACGTGACTGTAGTCCTAGCTACTCTGGAGGGTAAGGTGAAAGGATCGTTTGAGCTCAGGTGTTCAAGGCTACAGTGAGTTATGTTAATGTCACTGAACTCCAGCCTGGGCTGTGAGATACTGTCTCACTTTACAAAAATTAGCAATGCTGCCTCATTCATTCACTTAATATTTCTTCAACATCTGTTGTGTCATGGGCTCTGTGCAAGTCAATCAACTGCACACAGCTGAAGAAAAAAACACAAACAAAATCAACTGTTCTAAAACACCAACAGTATTCATTTAAAGGCATGTACTATACTCACTGTGTTCCACAATATATGCTCCATAAATATAATTCCTCCTCTTTCCTGGACATCACTTAGAACCCTAGAACTCTGGAACTTTTTTTTTATCCGAGAGGTGGTAGTCTCATTTTCACACATCCTTGTTTCCATCTCACCAAGTGCCTGTGCCTTCCATGATCCAAGGGTAAGTTTCCTTTTAGCTTTCAACAACGTACAACATGTGGGAAAAAAAAGGAACTCAGACTATACAAATAAAAAAGGGTATCTGAGCAACTAGCAAAGTGCAATAATACACCTGCCATTTTTAAGTATTCAAAGTTTTCACAACATTTTCTGCAGAAAATCTTGAAATCGAAAAGTCTAATGAGGCACACTGACTGGATTTCAGAGTGTCATTTTTAAGCTCAAATTTTGAAATCATTATGTTCAGACAAGGTCCTGTGTCATCATGAACCTAGCCAAGGCCTCTGCAATATAGTCTTACTTTTCTTTACAAGGTTATTTTACCTGAGCAGTTTACGTTTCTGTCCTAAAAGCACTTAACATGAATTTCAGCCTCGTTGTGACACTGCTGAGTAGGATCCACACTGACGACACGTCAGATTTCAGCGACCAGATTCTCTCTTCCTTTCAGAGGCATCAACTAAGTGGTCAAAAAACGGTATCACATGACGCTGAAAAAGTTACAACACAAATATCCTATTTCAGGCTCAGATGTCATTCTCCCACTACAAAAGTCCCATGAAAATATACCTTGCTTTATTACATAAAATCCATGTACTAAGCATTATTACGTGTATGGACAAGATGAAGAGAATTGAAATGCAAATATAAGACAGAATCAAGCAATGTATTATCGACCAGAAAAACATGCATTTAAAAACTTCAACCCATGGCCGGGCACAGTGGCTCACACCCGTAATCCCAGCACTTTGGGAAGCTTAGTCAGGCAGATCACCTGAGGTCAGGAGTTTGAGACCAACCTGGCCAACATGGTGAAACCGTGTCTCTACTAAAAATACAAAATTTAGCCAGGTGTGGTGGCCCACACCTGTAATCCCAGCTACTCAGGAGGCTGAGGCAGGAGAATAGCTTCAGACCAGAAGGCGGAGGCTGCAGTGAGCCAAGATCACACCAACCACTGTACTCCAGCTTGCACAACAGAGCGAGACTCTGTCTCAAAAAATAAATAAATAAATAAAAACGTCAACCCATGGATTATAACTGACTACCTGCTGAAATCAGTGAAGGTAGTGTCAGAGGTAAACATAACAGGTAAAGAGTGTTTTTGCTAAGCTTTGAAATGAGATCATGAAAATTCTAGTCAAGCAGCACTATTTCACATAATTATCTATGTAAATCATTTCTACTTGTAATACTCTATTACAAGAACCTATACAAAGCAAAATACCAGTATGTTAATAACAAACTTCTGAAATTTGACATCATAATTAAGGAATAATGAGTTCAGGAAAGCTGGGAGCCCCTAAGCAACTTTCAGAATCTTTTAATTCCAAGCCAAGATTACCTATCATATAAAAGACAATACCTCAAATACTTCATTACCTATTTTAAGTAGCAAAATTTTTATCCCAAGATTCTATTTGAAATTATTCTATAACCTACAATGAAAGCATATGTCAAACATGATGTGCAACATGAATATATTTATGGAGTCACTTAACGAAATGCATATCAGGAAATCAGAAAGTTGTTGACCAACCATGTTTTAGATGAGAAATGTGTGTGTGTGTGTATATAAATATATACATATATAGTTTGTTGTTGTTGTTGTTGTCGTTTGTTTGTTTTTGAGACAGAGTCTCGCTCTGGAGTGCAGAGGCTGGAGTGCAGCGGTGCTATCTCGGCTCACTGCAAGCTCCACCTCCCACATTCACGCCATTCTCCTGCCTCAGCCTCCCGAGTAGCTGGGACTACAGGTGCCCACCACCACGCCAGCTAATTTTTTGTATTTTTTAGTACAGATGGGGCTTAACTGTGTTAGCCAGGATGGTCTCGATCTCCTGACCTCGTGATCCGCCCACCTTGGCCTCCCAAAGTGCTGGGATTACAGGCGTCAGCCACCACGCCCAGCCACATGTATGTATTTAAATGCAAGAATGTAGGATGATTTTTAGGTAACACCAAGCATTAACTACCAAGAATGTTTTAAGACGGGTACGTTGATGTATGTCCCTAGTGGAAACACGCAGAAGCTTAGACTAGCATTCCATAACAAAAGATTCACCATGCTCAATTATACTATCTATATCCCAAGTTTTCTTCTAATATATCATCACAATCAGGATTCTCAAGAAGTCCAGGAAGCTCCAGACAAAAGAAAATGTATTATCACCAAGCAAAATAACTACAAGCAAGCATCTTGCAGAATCTAGAGTTCTTATAACTTACCTTTACCTCACGGAACAGGCCATATTTAATTAAAAAGGTCCTGAAAACAGGTTTTCTTCAAATATGCTGCATAATCACTCATGCCAAAATCTAAGGGCCATCCATACCAGCAAACCAATGCAAGGAGAAATGCTTCCCCTCCAAAAACAAACAAAAAAGTATAATTAGAAGTAGTTCCAGAGCAGTATGGGAAGAAATCACAGGTTGCTCTACATACTACCCCACGGTTTGTAGAGGAAAAGTGTTTGTCTTTTCATCAGTCAATTTGTGTGAACTGAGGAGCTCTGTCTTCAAAGATCCAGATAAAGTACTTTGGTTGTGGCTTTGGTAAATCAAGAAGTTTAACATTTCCAAATTCTGAGAACACTGATGTCACACCTGTATTCTATAACTCCTAAAGCAACTAGGCTTGGCCTCTTTATTTTCCTTACCTGAGAGTGGCCATTAATCCAAGAAGCTATTCGGGCAGAGACCATATCAAGTCAGTTACAGGAACTGTTGTTACTCTGATAGTTCCTTTTCCTTGAGTAATTACCACCTGCAAGGATGTGATTTAAAAGATGGAAAAGGTGACATTCACAACCACTCCTGGTAAATTCAAGAGAAAAAATGTAACTCCAATCAGTCTATCAGTATTATCATGGAGCTAACACCAATCTCTATAGTACCTGGTAATCAACTGTTACAACCACTATGAATCATTCCCTTGCTGCCTACTATAAACCTTAGCTGCAAAACCTAAAAATCTCTTCCGTTTTATGAATGGCTTCTTTGTCCTGTAACCAACTCGAACTGGACCTAGAGACTAGGGCATTCCTGAACTATTTACTCCCAGTTTGTCACTTAGTGACACCACTGAACATAACTGTAATTTGTATTTCAGTGCACCAAGTATGTTTTAGTGTGTCAGTTATCTCTATTATCAGTGATACAACTTATGAACTCAAATATGCAACCTCCTGCCTCCCAGTACCCAGGACCTTCCACTCATTTAGTAATTTATAAATAAATACTTACTCGGCCGGGCGCGGTGGCTCAAGCCTGTAATCCCAGCACTTTGGGAGGCCGAGACGGGTGGATCACGAGCTCAGGAGATCGAGACCATCCTGGCCTATACGGTGAAACCCTGTCTCTACTAAAAAATACAAAAAACACTAGCCGGGCGAGATGGCAGGCCCCTGTAGTCCCAGCTACTCGAGGCTGAGGCAGGAGAATGGAGTGAACCCGGGAGGCGGAGTTTGCAGTGAGCTGAGATCCGGTCACTGCACTCCAACCTGGGCGGTAGAGCCAGACTCCGTCTCAAAAATAAATAAATAAATAAATAAATAAATAAATAAATAAATAAATACTTACTCACTCAATGGTAGAAAATGATTATTCCAGTATCACATCCTCTACTGTGATGATAGGGCACTGTAAAACCTGATCAACTGAGGTCAACATCCCAAGAAAAAGAGTAACTGGTATTTCAAAAGCCTTGATACATAACAAGCATGACCGTGATTCACTACAATTTCCTTCAGTATATAGGTGGCTTTACAAGGGCTTTCATCCCATCCCCACTTCCCTTCAGACAACACGACTTAGTAACAGGAGAAGCAGGAGGCCACGTGTGAAGCCGCACAACCACTTAAAACCCCCGGGTCAGGAAAACATAATTAACCAACACCAGTCAATGCACAAAGTGAAAGTTAGAAAGCAGAAAACCTTTTTATCCTAAGAATGAAAGAGAATATGATTTGAATCTACTGCTTAATAGGTATCACCTCATCATCCACAGTAACTTAAGATCTCATCAAAATCAACAGGCAAAATAATATATACAACAGTACCTCACAGTTTAATTGCTCTATGCATTTATTATTAGCTATTATTAATGCAGAATGAGGGGACAAAAAGCTCACAAACACTCTACACAATTTCACAAGACGCATTGCAGGGGAAAAAGTGACTGAGATGGATCAACAGTATGCTAGGGTCTTGGTGGACGCATTCCTGGGGGAGGTGGACCTGGAAAGGAAATAGAAACATTGAGAAAAAGAGGATACACATATTCAGGGGCCTGGCTGAACCATCAAGCCCCTATGTTCCCACTCACCTCTAATTCCTGGTGGAGGGGGTCTCATTCCCGGAGGGGGCATGCCTATGGGCGTCCCTCGAGCAGGGGGAAGCCCAATTGGTGGGCCCATGGGTGGTCTCATACCAGGTGGAGGAGCCATAATGCCTGTGATGAAAAATGGTAGAAATAAAGGCCTCACAAACCGGCTTAGAAAAGCTGTTAGAATTTAGCCCAAATAATCCCTAAAGAAATGGGCCAGACAACAGTGATAAGAGTCAAATGATTCCCATAGGACAATTACTCTTCTATGTCTTTCATTAAACACCAGTACCTAGAAGAGGGAGGAAGCATATTCCCCAGATTCTGAGTGAGGCTCTCAGGCTGTGTCTTCAATCAGTAAGCCCTCTCTCGTCAGAGATTCAAATTCGTCTTAACGTTCACCAATCCCTTACCTGGAGGTGGGGTTGCTCTGCCGACAGGTGGGGGCGGAGTCCCCCGTCCTGGTGGGTACTGTGTTGGGGCTCCAGCAATGCTGGCAGTGGCAGCAACGGCAGCAGCTGCTACAGTGCCTCTTCCCTGTGGAGTCATTACCTGAGAAGGCAAGGCGAGAAACAAAGTGATACATACCTTCACGTTATTCAAACAGAAAATAAATGAGAAAAATGACCAATTAGATACAAACAACTGTTGCAATGTTGTACTTCTCTCATTATTCCCATTTTGTTTTTGAGAGTTTCACTCTTGTCACCCAGCTGCAATGCAATGATGCAATCTCAGCTCGCTGCAGCCTCCCACTCCCGGGTTCAAGCGATTCTCCTATCTCAGCTTGCTGGGTAGCTGGGATTACAGGTACCCCCAACCAGGCCCAGCAGTTTTTTGTATTTTCAGTAGAGATGGGGTTTTCACCATGTGTGCCGGGCTGGTCTCCAACTCCTGACCTCAAGTGATCTGCCCAACTTGGTCTCCCAAAGTGCTGGACTACAGGCATAAGCCACCGCACCTGGCCTATTCCCGTATTTCAAAAACTAATCTTAGTCCACTGACATCCACAAAGCCCTTTGATCTTTTCAACTGAGGTATATCCATGCATTCTGTTCACTCACCACTAGTGGCAAGTTACTCTTACCAAGAGTAACTCGGGTAATTTTAATCACCCAATGACCATTTTAAATAGCTAGTTTTATTCCCTTCTTCCTGTGTATCTGTCCGTTGGTTCCTCCTAGACCATATGCTGTTTACATAGTATGACATGTACACTCAGGTTTTTAAATCTCCTCAGCCTCTGGCTTAGTCACATTCTCCCAATAACCTAAAACACTCTTCTGGTTCCTCACCTGCTGGGATGGTCCCCCAACTCCACGGACAGGGCCTGCCAATCCAGCAGGGGCCTGGGGAATTGGCACACCAGCTGGTACTCCTCTACCAGCTGCCCTACCAACCCCAGGGCCTCCAGCAGCTCCAGCAAGTGGTACCCGAGCAATACCAGTCTGAAACAAGAAAATGTATAGCCTAAAACCAAACAATTTACAAGTTCTCAGTATTTTTATGCATCAGAGATCACTTCTGTCCACCATTTTCCCAGACACCTATCTCATATTAGTTCTGTATCCAAATGGAACAAGCAAGCAAGTATACCATGGAAGTATCTTGTGGATAAAACGCGCATTATTTGTCAAATTGTGAAAACGGCTCTTTTATAAACATACCAAGCAAACATGAATCAGCAACTCCTACCCTCACCTAGGTAATGCCCAGCACACAGAATAATTCACCAAAAAACACTTAATCCAAATAGCACAGGCAACCAACAATTGATATTAAGTGCTTGGCACATTTTGTTTGACAATCCATGTTGAACTGTGTCTGTGCTGTACCGTGATTGCAGACACCTCACATAATGTGATGTCCTTGCAAATTACAGTTCTGTCCTGCCCTACATCTTCCTTACATCTTTGGGGGGCGGCCCCTCCACAGTCATGGACACCAAGTTCTCCCCACGCAGCAACACCAGACCCAAAACCCGCTTTTCTTCACGCTCTGGTTGCTTCGCATTCTTTGGCCTACAAATCAGAATTAAATGTTAGTGAGATAAATGTTAGTGGCCCCTAGATCGCTCACTCATCAAAATACTTACACAACCTCAAGTATCAATTAAGGCAACCGATGCTAAACAGATATTGACTTATCACTGAAAAACAAACCCAAAAATTTCTGTAAACACAGTTAATATACAAGGGTAAATAGTAAAGCTGTTTTCTGATCTAACTTGAGTCTTTTACAGAATGCTCCTTTGATGTTACACTACAACAAGACTAATTTCTCTTGTAAAATGCCTTTTAAGGAAAACAAAGTTGAAACTTCGGTTTCCATATTAAAATGGAAATTTCTTTAAAAAATTAAATAATTAAATCATAATGACAGGGTGACACAACTGAAATAATGGGAACAGTAATAGGCAAAGAGAGGATAACAAATAGCAACCATATCCCAACTCCTCAACCATGAAGAACAATTATTCTCTA
This sequence comes from Rhinopithecus bieti, assembly GCF_001698545.2. Taxonomy (NCBI): domain Eukaryota; kingdom Metazoa; phylum Chordata; class Mammalia; order Primates; family Cercopithecidae; genus Rhinopithecus; species Rhinopithecus bieti. The sequence goes on along the minus strand of NW_016807505.1, from coordinate 323,271 downwards.
TTTCAACCAAGATTTATTCCATCTAAGACTGTTGCAGAAGCCAACCAATTAACAATAGCATTTTCTCAATTTTAAAATAAACGTAACTTCATATTTTGAGCATAGCATACACTTTTATTCCCAGTAATAAATCCATGATTGTCTCACAAACTTAAAAGAGTTTATATGCAGACTCTGACCTAATTCAGAGATCAGGTCAAGAGGTGAAATAATAGACTGGCTCTACCATAGCTTCCCTACCTACCTCAGTTACTCTTGGAAATCCCTTACTCCAGCTCTGGCCTTCCCTTCCCACTGTCTCTGCATCCAACCCCCATTTACCCAAATCAGCCTTACTTGATCTTTCTGAACTCATCACAATCACAGAGGATCAAATTCATATGCTTGTCAAAAGCCTTAAAGGTGCCAATGAAGATTCGGCCATCTTGTAGGATACATCTCATTCTATAGTCAATGTGCTGCAGCATCTTGCTACTCTTGCCCACAGTCTGGAAGCAGTAAGACAAGAGTCACGTTCAGCTTGCCAACACCCTAGTCTTCTAATCTTCTGTTTCTTCTCCACCCTTAATATAATCCAAGCCTGGTTTCCTTAACAAATACTCTCTCCTACTTTTTCACCAACATTCTTCCATATTTAGTATGGGTCGCTGGAGGACCACAAAGGATTATGAAGTATTTTTTCACATCTCAAGAACCAGTTTTCACCTCTTTAGGGGTGATTATTCTTCTCTTAGACAATGCATGCTGTAAACTGTCCACTCCCCTAACTAAACCAAACCACAATGATTAGGGTGTTCTCTCTCTCCAGACTGCTTTTCTCCGTACTATTAATGCCAAAACCCTTCCATTTTCTTTTTTTTTTTTTTTTTTTTTTTTTTTTTTTTTTTTTTTTTTTTTGAGAAGGAGTCTCAACTCTGTCACCCAGGCTGAGTGCAGTGGCCAGATCTCAGCTCACTGCCAACTCCGCCGTCCCCGGGTTTTACCACCATTCTCACTGCCTCAGCCTCCTGAGTAGGCTGGGGACTACAGGCGCCCGCCACCCGTCGCCCGGCTAGTTTTTGTATTTTTTTTTTAGTAGAGACGGGTTTCAGCCATGTTTAGCCAGGGATGGTCCGATCTCCCTGACCGTCTGATCCGCCCGCCTGCGGCCTCCGCAAGTGGCTGGATTACAGGGCTTCGAGCCACGCGCGCCCGGCCAACCCTTCCATTTTCAAAGTCCTCTTTATTTCTATTTTAATCTGACCTGGGAGTCCATCATCTGCAGGATAGTCCTTCACCACTGGTGGAATCATGACCAAATACTCCTGTATTTTCTCACATCATGAAACATTTCTCACGGCCAGGCACAGTGGCTCATGCCTGTAATCCCAGCACTTTGGGAGGCCGAGGTGGGTGGATCACTTGAGGTCAGGAGTTTGAGACCAGCCTGGCCAACACGGTGAAACCCCGTCTCTAATAAAAAGGCTGAGGCACAAGAACCTCTTGGACCCAGGGTTGTAGTGAGCCAAGACCACACCAGTGTACTTCAGCCTGGGAGACAGAGCAAGACTCCGGCTGAAGAAAATTAAAAAAAAATCAGCTCATCTCCAGCTGATACTCAGTGCAATGAGAACCTATATCCATGGACGTATACTAACATTCAGAACCCAAAATCACTGCACATGCTGGCAAACTATTTCTTTCGGCCCTTACATCACGTTTTCAACCCTCAACCTTATTGTACAGCTTACCATGATTGCTGTTCCACCAAATCCAATGTCCACAGTTAAAACTTGGTGCTTCTGAAGACCTAGGGGAAGGCTATAGATAAAGGTATGACGCAGGTTCTCCTAGAAACAATGCAAGCTGGGCAGAAGCTTCAAAGAGTAGACGGAGCCTGCAGAGGAAAGCATGTTAAAGCTGCACTGCAATCTACCATATTTTAAAACAGCCATGAAAATCACTGACAGACATATTCAGAAACATCCTTCCTCTCATACTAGCTTCCTCACCAAGGGACTGCCAAATTTCACTAGTCCCATTCTTAACTGTCACATTTGACACACTTAGGACTGATGAAACTCATTGAATTTTATTTTACCTAGTAATTCCTACATCTTTCAAAAACTAAGCTTTATTTTCCAAAATTTAGTATTTTTCTTTCCATCCTCATTTAACGTAATGTGTCTCTCTCTAGTTCAGAATTAATACCAAGTCATCTCTGTATCAACATCTCGGTTACTCTTTCATTCAGATTTTTCCTTTTTTCTAAAATATCTATGTTGTCATTTGCAATGTTCTTTCTTACCCTAAATTCACTTCAAGATGATGGCAGGTAATCTTTCCCCACTAAGAGCCAAATTTGTTACAAACCTGCCTAAGACTTCCCATGTCAAAAGAGGATACACAACTATGGAATATATATAGACTCACATAAACAACTTTCATACATCATGTAATGAAGGACAAAGTTATAAATCACGTTAACGACTGGGTTCGGTAGCTCATGCCTGTAATCCCAGCACTCTGGGAGGCCAAGGCGGATGAATCACCTGAGGTCAAGAGTTCAAGACCAGCCTGGCCAACACAGTGAAACCTCATCTCTGCTAAAAACACAAAAAATTAGCCAGGCATAGTGGTGGGTGCCTGTAATCCCAGCTACTCGAGAGGCTGAGGTAGGAGAATCTCTTGAGCCCTGGGGGGCAGAGGTGGCAGTGAGCCGAGATCATGCCACTGCACTCCAGCCTGGGCAACAAGAGCAAAACTCCATCTCAACACAAATCAGTCTATCACGTAACAATGGGGATACATGAGGAGAAATGCACTGGGTGATTTTATCATGGTATGAACAGTGTACTTACACAAACCTAGAGGATACACAGAGTCTACTATACTCTTAGGCTATATGGTAGATCCTAGACTACAAACCTGTACATCATGTTACTATCCTGAATACCATGAACACTCACAATACGATGTTAAACAGAGAAGAGGCTGGGTGTGGTGGTTCACGCCCGTAACCCCAACACTTTGGGAGACCGAGGTGGGCAGATCACCTGAGGTCAGGAATTCAAGACCACCCTGGCCGACATGGCGTCTCTACTAAAAATACAAAAATTAGTTGGGTGTGGTGGCGGGTGCCTGTAATCCCAGCTACTCAGGTGGCTGAGGCAGGAGAATCATCTGAACCCAGGAGGCAGAGTTTGCAGTGAGCTGAGATAGGCCACTGCACTCCAGCCTGGGCAACAGAGCAAGACTCCATCTCAGCGGGGAAAAAAAGAGAAAAGGTACAATAAAAACATGGTTTTGTAATCTTAAGGGACTGCCATCACACACGCAGTCTCTTGTTGACTGGAATTGTTATGCAGCTCATGACCGTAATCAAACATGCATACATAGTTTTCCTTTTCTCCATAATTTAAAAAATGCTATTAAATATGGCAACCAAATCTAGCCTGAATTGTAAAAGGTCTCAAAGTGCTTAACACACTGATTTAAAAATGGAACACAAATTACTTTTGAAAGGATTCAAAAGTATTCCTTTGAGCCGAGATCACACCACTGCATTCCAGTCTGGGCAGCAAGAGTGAAACTCCATCTCAAAAAAAAGGGAATACTCTAATGCCTGGCTGTCATTCAGTGGCCATGAATCTGATGTTTGTACATTTAAAAAAGTATTAAATAAAACTTGTAAAGATCTTAAAAGAACTTTTCAAATAAGCAAACAAAGACCCCCACAAAAATTAAACATAGTTTCTGACCTATATATAATGAGTGAGGGAGTTTAAGGCCTATAAACTTAGAAGTTTTGAATATTATGATTCTTTATAAAGCAGTCTAAATCCAAGAAAACATGGTATGTGAGACTCATTAGCAATATCCTTTTTTTTTTTTTTGAGACGGAGTCTCGTGCTGTCACCCAGGCAGGAGTGCAATGGCACAATCTCGGCTCACTGCAGCCTCCACTTCCCGGGTTCAAGTGGTTCTCCTGCCTCAGCCTCCTAAGTAGCTGGGAATACAGGCACCTGCCACCATGCCCAGGTAACTTTTGTATTTTTAGTAGAGATGAGGTTTCGCCATGTTGTCCAGGCTAGTCTCGAACTCTTGACCTCAGGTGATCTGCCAGCCTCGGCCTCCCAAAGTCCTGGGATTACAGTGAGCCAGCACGCCCGGCCAGCAATATCCATTTTTATAGCATTGCAACACTTGGGACCTTCAGCCATCCAAAGAGACAACGAGGATCATGACTGTGAATGAGCATGACAAATCTTACTGTGCTGATGAAAATGTTTCCTGAGTAGTTCATGTCAATGATTGCACAGTTCTATAAATTTACTTAAATCATTGCTTCATGTACTTGAATTGGATGGATTTTATGTTTATCAGCTCTACATCACTAAAGCTATTTTTAACCCATTTATGCCAGAGGTTGGAATTTTTTTGTGAAAAATCAGACCCTGGCCATGACCTTGAGCAATAGGATATAAATAACTCCCACAAGCTTAGCAGTCTATATGTATGAAAGACATCTAGGGATGTGAGTTATGGCCCAAAGAACCGAAGACCTAGAGAATTAGGAATAGATTAAAATAGAATTTAAATATATATATATATTTTTATATATTATATATGTTTTGCATATATGTGTGTATATATATCATAAACAATATAATAAAATAATAACCTGTATAGATAGAAAAGATACATGTTTCACTCACAATAGGAGTTGACCTCCTACAGCAGTTAAAAGGATTCCTTTAGGAGACAGATTTGAAATTTAGAAACAGTTCTCTCTCATCCCTAAATGTGATACAATGTAGTCATGACCTTGTAAGTGAAAGAAAATAAATCACTGCAGGGTGGTCAAATTTATCTTTACAGCACAAGAAAACAAAGCTTCAAGAGAAAGGAGCCAACAGTAGCAACATCACACTGCAAGGATGGACCAGCAGTCATAGTGTATCTTCGGAGATCAAAGGACACATAAGCAAATAAACCAACTGGTATCCCTCACGGAAGCACAAGTTCTCAAACTTTAGGAAACGGTAGATGTTCAAGTGATTAAACTGCATAAAAATGTAAATCTACTTTAATTCAAAAGTAAAATAAGATGACTAGGGTTGGCCAAGGTACACATAGCAAATGAGAGACACCACAGAGTATCGGTATTCATCTGTTAAAATTTAAAATTATAGAGGGTCTCCGTAGAGATCCTCCATCGAAGAGTATGCAAAAACAAGTGACAAAAGAAAACTAAATGCAAAATATTAATATGCAATAATTCCAACTAAAAACACAAGAAAACAAATTTCCTTTATTGGAAAGGTTTAACAAAACAGAAAACACCAGAATACAAAGGGTGTTACTGAGAAACTAATGGTCTACTAATTTTTAGTGGCAATCAATACTTCTCATGATGTGTTTAGAAAACAATGTAACAAAAACGTTTAAAAGTCATACTAACAGTACACCCTGCATCCCAACTACTAGGTAAGAATCCAATTGGATATGTACCCTAGTAAATACTTAGGTACCAAACAAAAATAGAACTTTTTTTTTTTTTTTTTTTTTGAGACGGAGTCTCGCTCTGTCACCCAAGCTGGAGCGCTGTGGCCGGATCTCAGCTCACTGCAAGCTCCGCCTCCCGGGTTCACGCCATTCTCCTGCCTCAGCCTCCCGGGTAGCTGGGACTACAGGCGCCGCCACCTCGCCCGGCTAGTTTTTTGTAGTTTTCGTAGAGATGGGGTTTCACCGTGTTAGCCAGGATGGTCTCGATCTCCTGGCCTCGTGATCTGCCCGTCTCGGCCTCCCAAAGTGCTGGGATTACAGGCTTGAGCCACCGCGCCAGGCAAGAACATTCATAACACAATGTTGTTTTTTGAGATAGAAGTCTTGCTCTGTTGACCAGGCTGGAGCACAATGGCACAATCTCTGCTCATTGCAACCTCTGTCCCCAGGGTTCAAGCAATTCTCCTGCCTGAGCCTCCCGAGTAGCTGGGATTACAGGTGTCTGCCACTATACCTGGCCAACATTTGCATTTTTAGTACAGACAGGGTTTCACCACGTTGGCCAGGTTGGTCTCAAACTCCTGACCTCAGGTGATCCACCTGCCTCGGCCTCCCAAAGTGCTAGGATTACAGGTGCGAGCCACCACACCCAGCCACATAATAGTTTATTTTCCTATTTCTCCTGGTCATAATGTGCCTTACATTTTTAATGAAAAAGGGTACCCAGTGTTTAAATGTCCTTAAGACTACCCATCTTCCTCCACAGCAGGCTTTAACATGACTCTTCGACTGATCCCTTCCCCAAGAAATTCATCTGACTGTCTACCCTGTCATGCATACTTCATACATACTTCTATAATCCATTCTTCATCACCTTCTATGACATTATGACTCTATTCACTGGCCCCCACTTTGGTGTTTTCTTCTTTGAATCTGCTCCTCTAAAACAAAACTCAGCCAATTTTTTTCTTTTAAATAGCAAGATACTAAGTATTTTACGCTTTGCCTGTCCTTCAATCTGCCACAACTACTCAAAGCTGCACCACTGTAGCACCAATGTGGCCAAGGATAACATAATAAATGAATTTAGCTGTGTTCCAATAAAATTTCATTTATAGACACAGGTAGTGGTCCAGATATATTACCAACCTGTGTTCTACAGGAATACTAGTAACGGGTACTATCTAGGTAGAACTAGCAGTTGAGACTAGAATAAGATATAAATAAATACCATAAAATTAGATGGTCCTACTTGCAGAGTATAATGTATGACTTAAATGTTTTATTTAAAATTTACAAAATCTGTGAACTGAACTGAGAAACTGAAAATTCCTAAAAGAAAAAAATCAGTTGTGCACACCTATTCAATGAAAAATTCCCTTACTCTAGGGAACAGCTTGAGACAATGATCAGATTCCAATCTGCTTATGCAATTACTAGAAAATGTTGAGTATAAAGGATTCAAGAAAGGAGGATTTCTCAGAAAATTTCTGTCTCCTTTGATTTAAACTCAAAATTGGCTGGGCACAGTGGGTCACGCCTGTAATCCCTGCACTTTCAGAGGACAAGGCAGGTGGATCACCTGAGCTCAGGAGTTTGAGACCAGCCTGAAGAACATGGTGAAACTCCGTCTCTACTAAAAATACAAAAATTAGCCAGGTGCGGTCGGGGGTGCCTGTAATCCCAGCTACTCGGAGGCTGAGGCAGGAAAATCACTTGAATCTGGGACGCAGAGGTTGCAATGAGCCGAAACTACACCACTGCACTCCAGCCTGGGCGACAGAGTGAGACTTCATCTCTAAATAAATAAATAAGTAACTCAAAATGGTGCCCATAAACAAGCCTCATTGATTCAAGTTGAAGAACGGTATTTCAAAAACAGACTTTAAAAAAAGGCTAGAAGAAATTTATCAGTAAACCCAATTCCTCTCTGCTCTTATTTTGTAAAAAGTAAACAGTAAACTCTCAGAAATGAGGGCATTCTAAACTTAAAGTAGAAAAAAAGAAAATCACAAAGGAAAACAAGAAAATAAATCAAAATCAACTGTGTAATAGCTTTTCCTAAAAAATGAAAGCAACAACATAAAAGAAACCAAATAAATCTATATCACGTTGAAAATTTATCATATTTTATTACATTGCTGATTCAAGTAGGAAATACATTGGTTAAAACAGAAAAGTGAGAAAAGACAAAACAAAAGAATTAGTAAATAAGCATGAGAAAGCATTTAGATTCTCTAATACTAATTGTTAATTATGTGTTGTGTATTTATAATTCACTAGACATAAACTCAATTCAAATTAAAATAATGCTGTGAAAGTGTGTTGTAACTGGCCTTTTATTTTTTGAAAGCAATGAATACTAATATAATACTTTGCAATAAATTTAGAAAAATGTCCCTTAAGTTCATATTCCTTGATTCAATTTATTTTTACATCTGTGTATCTGAAAAAATTATTCTACCTTAACTTTTATACAAAGCTATCTACTAAAGCTTTGTTCAAACTACTGGCAGAAAAAAATGACACCTCCCACAAAAGGAAATTATAAAACATTCAGTAACAGGGTATTTAAGAGCCATTTATAGTGAAATATTTTTATATCATTAAAAAAAAAACACAAAAGAAAACTACCTGAAAAACATGCACTACAATAACCGGAATACAGAAACATGACAGAAGTGTCAGGGCAGAAAATGTAAGGTCCTGCTTTTACTTTTTAAAACTTTCTGCAATGTGCTTATTCTATGAAGCTCTAAGGAAAAAATGTAATGTGTGACTGATAATTAAGAGAACCCTCAACACCCATTCTTTAATGATTCTTTATTCTTGATCATTGCTGCGTTAGTTCTAACCTGGTTTTTGCTTGGAATCAGATTCCTCGCTATTCCAATATGGCTTTAACCACCTCTTGGTGTCTCAGCTAAGAATGCCTGCCTCAGTTCAGCCTGGAAATCCACCACAGGTACTTGCTGCTGCTGAGAACGCCTCGGGTACAACTGACACCTACAACAAGAGCACAACATATATAAATGATAAAAGGACATTTGTCTTTATAAGAAACCATGTGAACAAAAACTAGGGACCCTTACATTTAAGAAGATATTCCTTTTTTTTTTTTTTTTTTTTTTTGAGACAGGGTCTCATTCTGTTGCCCAGGCTGGAGTACAATGATGCAACTTTGGCTCACTGTAAACCCCGCCTTCTGGGTTCAAGTGATTCTCCTGCCTCAGCCTCCCAAGTAGCTGGGATTACAGGTGCCCGCCACCACACCCGGCTGTTTTTTGTTTTTTTTTCCTTTTTTTAAATTGGAGATGGAGTCTCGCTCTGTCAACCAGGCTGGAGTGCAGTGGCGCAATCTGGGCTAACTGCAAGCTCCGCCTCACGGGTTCATGCCATTCTCCTGCCTCAGTCTCCCGAGTAGCTGGGACTACAGGTGCCCGCCACCACACCTGGCTAATTTTTTTGTATTTTTAGTAGAGATGAGGTTTCACCATGTTGGCCAGGCTGGTCTCCAACTCCTGACCTCAGGTGATCCACTCACCTTAGTCTCCCAAAGTGCTGGGATTACATGCATGAGCCACCACACCGAGGCAAGATCTTTCTTTAGGGTCAGAGCATGACACTCTTATGAGAAATTATAAAACAAAACAGGAATCTCTACACAGTGATTGTGCAAGGGGATTAGTGGATACTTAGATACTTACCAAGTCTAGAAATATTTCCAAAAGAACTAAAAGCACAAGAGCTGGTAGCCCTGAAGAAACACCATCAGTACCATATATAGTCACTAACTTTCAGTTATCCTATGTGAACAATCCTTTCTCCCCAGGGGTGAGGGGAGGGATATGCGACTAAAGCATTTGCAGGGAGATGTTCAGGCTGTCCTTCATACTGATCCTCCTGACAAATCACTACCTGAAATGTAAAACTTCCAGGGCTATTTAAGGGCTCTTAAAATATGTAAACCCATCATCTACTGGCAAGCAGGGGATTCCAGAGAAAAGCCCTCAACATACCCCTATGAATGGGTAACCTGGCTGTGAAATCTGATCATGAGAAGGAAGAGATACAGGAAATGACAGTTAGCTTGCCTTCAGGTGAGGAGGTGGGGAATCACCAGCAATGCTGCCCTTGTTGGTATGTAAGGATTTAGAAATTGGACTTTTTTCTACAGTTTTTCAGTCACATTTTAAACATGTTTCTGTATAATACAGAATTTAGCTGGTCTTTGCTCCTGGTTCCTGGGAAATAACCTATACATCCTGGGAATTTACCAAGTGAAAGAAATGTGCTTGTTATTCCAGGTGGGTCCCTAGGATCACACCTGAGTTCATGGTAATGAGATGTCTCAAGATGGTGACTAACCAGGCCACAAAAGATCAAACAAAGATTAAAGGGTTGGGGCTGTGAGCAAGCCCTCCTGGGAGGGCAGGAGAGCTGCTGACTGAATTCAGTGACACGTCCAATGATTCAATCTTGTCAACATAATGAATCCCCAACAAAAGTCCTGGACATCAGGAGTTCTGGTGAGCTTCCTGATTGGTGATATACACTAATGGGCAGATAATGCATCCTGAGGACAGGGAAGCTTTGTGTGGGACCTGTCTAGATTTTGCTCTATACATCTGTTCATTTGTATCCTTTATAATAAAACTAATATGTATAGCACTTTCTTGAGTTCTACTAGTCATTTAAAAAACCTTAGTCAATTATAAAATCTGAGAAAACAGTAGGACCTCAGACTCTATAGACAGTTGGTCAGAAGTGTGGGTGCCCTGCCAACCCTGGAGCTTGGACTTGGTGTCTGCATTGAGAGGAATGTTCTGGAAGGCATCTGCACAACTGTGAAATTTGCACTAACTCCAGGTAGTCAGAATTGCACTGCGCATACCTATAAATCTTCACACTCTAATTCATAGTCTACTTTATACTCTAATTCATAGTCTAATTGCTGAATAAATCTTAATTTGGGCATTCTCCATTCTAACCTTTTGTTTACAAATGACAACTAAGTCTCTGATTTAATAAAGGTCTAAAAAGTGTTTCAGTCAAAAAAAATCTGTTATCTTGAAACTTAAGAGAATTCCCTATTGCAGTGTTCCCCTCAGGTTTAACCTGTAACCCAACAGAAGACTAAAGACTGAGAAAATATGAAGCAGCCTATAGAGTATTTAATTCATAAACTGCAGAATATTAATTTGAAAAGACATTTGAAGCTTTGCATAAAATAGATTAAGACAGCCCTCCAGCTCCAATTTCCAATTTCCCTTCGAACTCACAATGCATCATCCAGCCCCAAAGAATAAGAACTGATTTAGTGACACATACACAGACAGAATAAATAAAAAAACTTAAATCAGTGAACTTTTACTTGATTTTTTTGAGATGGAATCTCACTCTGTCACCCAGGCACAGCCAACGGCACGATCTCAGCTCACTGCAACCTTTGCCTCCCGGGTTCAAGCGATTCTTCCACCTGAGCCTCCTGAGTAGCTGGGATTACAGATGCACGCCACCACATCTAGCTGATTTTTGTATTTTTCTGGAGATGAGGTTTCACCATGTTGGCCAGGCTGGTCTTGAACTCCTGACCTCAGGTGATCCGCCCACCTTGGCCTCCCAAAGTACTGGGAATACAGGCGTGAGCCACCGTGCCCAGCCTCCTTCATTGATCTTTAGTGCTAATAACCACACAGCTCCTCCAGGAACACTGCCTCCCAATACTACTTACGGTTTAGGAGGACGTAGGAGATGAATGGGTAAATACTGAACACTTCCAGTGTAATAATCTAAGTATACCAATCCTGAGAATCCTAAACACATGGATAATGAGGCAGTGCTAATCAATCCTGCTTACCCATTCCACAATCCAATTACTCTCAAAATGGAAAAGCACAACTGGGAAAATTATACTATTTCCCTAACTCTACACTTTCCTCAGATCATTCCCCCAACTCAAGACCCTGCAGTATTTGTACATATGTATGCAGTGCAGATTAGAAAAAGTCAAGTTATTTCTTCTTCAAAACCATCTAAATGTTTCCATAAATATGGACAAGATGCCTAGAAGGCTTACCTCATCCCACAACAAGATGAGGATGAGAATACCTGTTATTGAGTCCACAATGAGGCTATATAGGAAAAAAACTACAACAAAAATATAGCAAGATAGAACCTTCACCCACTTAACAGTCCTAAAACTAAGAGTCCTAACCCTCAGCCCTACCTCCACCACAATCTCTGAACCACCTCTAGAAACTCAGGGAATAGTAATGGCACTTCAAAAAAAATGTCAGAGTTACAAAATAATGAACAGAGAGGCTGGGCGCAGTGGCTCACGCCTGTAATCCGAGCACTTTGGGAGACCAAGGCAGGTGGATCATCTCAGGTTGGGAGATCGAACCCAGCCGGACCAACATGGAGAAATCCCATCTCTACTAAAAAATACAAAATTAGCCAGGAGTGGTGGCACACACCTGTAATCCCAGCTACTTGGGAGGCTGAGGCAGGAGAATCACTTGAACCCGGGAGGCGGAGGTTGCACTCCATCCTGGGCAATGAGAGCAAAACTCTGTCTCAAAAAAAAAAAGGAATGAAAAGAGGAAAAAAGAGATTACCATATCCAATAAAATGAATGATCGAATAACCTATTATAAAGGACAAATTATACTACACAAAATACTTACAAAATATGTATCAATAAACAAACAAAACATACATAAAATATGTCTTCCAAAGCAATTTTAAAAATGAAAAGTATATACTCACAAAAATAAAAAACAGCAAAATAAATCAGAAAAAATAAATCTTTACCCTCACCGTAATTTAAAACTTGCTAACAGATGTTTGACAACGTTTTTTTTTCTTTTTGAGACATGATCTCATACTATCACCCACTGGAGTGCAGTGGCACAAACATGGCTCACTGCAGCCTCAACCTCCTACGATCAAGTGACCCTTCCACCTCAGCCTCCCAGGTAGCTGAGACTACAGGCAGACATCACCACGCCTGGTTAATTTATTTTTCTGTAGAGAGGAGGTCTCCCTATGTTGCCCAGGCTGGCCTCTACCCGCTGTTCAGGTGACCCACCTCAGCCTCCCAACATGCTGGGATTAGAGACATGAGTCGCCACGTCCAGCTCAACTTTTCACATATAAAATGAGGAAATGACAAAGCACACACAAACTGCTACCCAGTCTTTACTGTGCGGAAAAAACTTTAATTTGGAAAAATAAATAAATTAGTATTCATACACTGCATTTTCTGTTTTTTTTCCTGAGACAGAGTCTGGCTCTGTCACCCAGGCTAGAGTACAGTGGCGCCATCTTGGCTCACTGCAACCTCCACCTCCTGGGCTCAAACAATTCTCCTGCCTCAGCCTCCCAAGTAGCTGGGATTACAGGCACGTGCCACCACGTTTGGCTAATTTTTGTATTTTTAGGAGAGATGGAGTTTCACCATGTTGGCCAGGCTGGTCTCAAGCTCCTGACCTTGTGATCTGCCTGGTTGGCCTCCCAAAGTGCTGGGGCCACGCCTGGCCTACACTGCGTTTTCAAAGTGATTGTTCTTTCCGTTGTTAATAGTCAAACAATTCAAACAAAATATCCAGCAGCAAGCTAATGATTAAAATAATAATGTTATCACACCACCCACACTTTGTAAAACAGATTTATGTGTACTGATATGAAAAGATCACCAAGACATATTGTCAAAATAAATACAGCATGGTATCGCATGCACACAAACTTCAAATGTGTCCCATGTCCTCCCTTCCTCTCTCTCCACTATACACACAATGCCTAGGACAAGGTCTGAAAGGACAGAGGGCTACTTACTTAAGGATTATCTTTGGGGAGGAAAAGGCCAGTAAATTCGTAGTTGCTTTAAACTACTTTTAAATTCGTAGCTGCTTTAAAATACTTTTATGCAAAACTGTTTTACAAAAGAATCATCTTCATGAACTATTGATACTTATAATTAATAAAATAAAACAATTGTAGCTAAGAAAAAAAATGCTATCTACTGACTGTCAAAATTTTAATGGCAATGACTAAATGCCAAAGTTTCAATGTAGACTAAATATGTATTAAGTCATTTAAAATGTTCACATATTTTTAATTAAAATTTCCCTTCTAGAAATCTAAATTAAAATGTGTCTGAGTGTCTGTGTATACATCCTATATATACATTCCACACATACATACTAAAAACAGAATAAAAAACACAAATGTATTTTAAATTTTAACAGAATGCACTAACCAAAAACAAACACCTAAATATCACAGAGCAAGAATGAATATGTAAATTAATCACTTCAGTGCACAGTACACATTCTGCAAGCATACAAAGTGATTTAATAATATAAGAATGCAGAAAAATTTAAATATGCTTATGTTGAAGGGTAATTACAAAATTGTAAAAAGATAAATGCACTTACACATGTATAGGAAAAAAATTATACTAAAATCTTTAAGAGTGTGAATTATTTTAGGACAATATGGTTAAGAATTTCACTGCTTTTTTACTACATGTTCTGTATTATATGTGTCTGCTTCTTCAATTATGTTCATTTTAATCCCCTCATTGCATGTTATTTTGTTCTACTCTGAAATGGGATTCTGACTTGCATTTGTACTCACTCTTGGTTGCTCAGTGAGGCAGTCCTTCTGCGTTTGACTTGGACTTCCACCTCTGGTACGTGCTGTTCTGTAGTTCGTCTCAGGTGTAAGCGATCCCTGAAACAGAAAAGAGAGGGATTTGTTTGGTAGACTGCATCAATCTATGAAATAACTATTTGTCAAGGTTATATTTAGAACTACATTTACTATAATGGATTTTTAAATCTAATTAAAACAAGTTAACATTATTACAAGATCTTCAACCTTCAAACAGTCAGAATCTATGATATAACCACTTCTTTTCTCCTTTTAGAAGCCCATGACATCAGAAAACCTGGTTTTAAAAAAATCAGGAAATTAAAATAATGTATCTACCTCTATTTGTAGTCATGTACATATAAAATTCCCACTCACGCAGAGATATATACACACATTACACCACTGCCCTTACTTACCTTCCCTCCAAAACTGTAAACCTGATTTCAAAATGGTTTCAAAAGTATTTTAGGATACAATAGACATACTTTTGTATGGTAGACTAGAACATAGTTTAAATTATAAAATATCTACTTAAAAAAACATGCAAATAGCGCTTTCTTTAGGATTTGAAAAGCAACAGAAGAGTTGCTCAGGCTAAAAACGATCCACATATCAAAAACAAACAAAAAAAAACCCGCCGTGTGATGTCTGCAGAACCCCTCACTAAATGGCTGCTCAAGGGAACAGAACACGAAATCAGAAACAGAAGCACTCGGACTAGCCATATTAAGGGCTGCAGAAACCACCTATGGACCCTTCAAGATGATAAATCAGAAAGATCAGCAAAGTAACACAAGTAACAACTCAAAAGCAAAATTCAAAATTAAATGCCAAAAGCTAGTAATAATTCTCTGAACCCTGATGTCTTTAAGTCACGTTAGACTTTTAGATTGGTAAAATAGCTTACCAATAACGCACAGCTGTTTTAGTCCTTCGGGAGTTTACATGTTCTAATCAAGCCATACACACATATTCGATTTCTCGATGGTAAACTTTTATACACTGATAACGTTTATTACTTCTGATTACACAATGGTCTATTAAATATAACACCTGATTTACAAACAGTATAAGAAGTAAAGAGGACTTCATCAGGCCGGACACGGTGCCTCAAGCCTGTAATCCCAGCACTTTGGGAGGCCGAGACGGGCGGATCACGAGGTCAGGAGATCCAGACCATCCTGGCTAACACGGTGAAACCCCGTCTCTACTAAAAAATACAAAAAGAAACTAGCCGGGCGAGGTGGCGGGCGCCTGTAGTCCCAGCTACTCGGGAGGCTGAGGCAGGAGAATGGCGTAAACCCGGGAGACGGAGCTTGCAGTGAGCTGAGATCCGGCCACTGCACTCCAGCCTGGGTGACAGAGCAAGACTCCGTCTCAAAAAAAAAAAAAAAAAAAAAAAAAAAAAAAAAAAAGAGGACTTCATCAAAAAAATAAAGTTCCGAAAACACTAAAGAAAGTGAAAGGATAACCAGAATAGGAAAAAATATTTGCTAAACATACAGCTGTTTCTAGTATCCAAAACAAACAACAAGAAAATCCAAACAATGAAAAAAAACACGGTAGGGAGAGGCAAAGGAAAACTTTTTCAGGTGATAGATACATTTATGCCACTAATTTTGATAAGACAATGATTTCAAAGGCATGTACTTATATCTTAGCATATCAACTTTTAACATTAACTATCTACAGCTTTTGTATGTCAATCACATCTCAAAAAAGTATTTTTTCAAGTTTGGTATCAGGAATATGTAAGGAACAACATACAACTCAACAATAAAAGGGCAAATTTTATTGCTACAATGGGTAAAACACTTGAATAGACAGTCTTCCAAACATATACAAATGGCTAATCTATATGAAATGATGCTGAACATTAGTCACTAAAAAAATGCAAATCAAAACCCCAATGAGGCAGGGCGCAATGGCTCATGAAAAGCTGAGGCCAGCCGATCACTTGGGCTCAGGAGACAAGCCTGGGCAACATCTGTAAGAGAAAATACAAAAATTAGCTGAGTGTGGTGGTGCATGCCTGTGGAGCCAGCTACTCAGGAGGCTGAGGTGAGAAGGCACTTCAGCCTAGGAGGCAGAGGCTGCAGTGACCTGAGATCATGCCACTGGCACACCAGCCTGGGTGACAGAGCCAGACCCTGCCTCAAAACAAAAAAAAAAACTACTGAAATGCCACCATCTGACACCACAATATTTGTGAAGGATGTGGGGAAATTGCTGGTGGAAACATAAAGTGGTATATATAGCCTTTGCCTACTTCCTAAAAATGTTAATCATGAAAGTAACATATGACACTAACTCCACTGCTAGATAGAGTAATATTACAAGACCCAAACTCAGCCTCCAAAGTAGCTGGGATTACAGGCGTGTACAACCACACTCAGCTAATTTTTGTATTTATAGTAGAGACAGGGTTTACCATGTTGGCCAGGCTGATGTCGATCTCCTGGCCTCAGGTGATCTGCCCACCTCAGCCTCCCGAAGTGCTGGGATTACAGGCGTGAGCCCCTATGCCCGGCCAGTTCATGTTCTTTCTATTATACCTGCAGCCTTTCCAGCTACCACTACACTCTCATACTTCCAAAAAGACAAACTTTCAAGAACCTGGCATATACTAGGGCTACGTAAAACTTTGTGAAACTAATTCTTTGTATTAAACATATTATACATGTTCCTAGTAGCATTATTCATAACAGCCAAAGAGTGGAAACAACTCAAATGTCCATCAACTTATGAATGAAGAAAATATGGTATATCCAAAGGAACGTCATTCAGCCATAAAAAGAAATTTAGTATTGATGAGTGCTGCACTATGGTGGCCAAACAAATATAGCTAATAATGTAGTACATTAATATAATACAATTAAACTATTAACTAAACCATGATTAATCTAATAGTATACAACTGCAAACACTGTCTTACCAAAAAACAAACAAAAACCAGCAGCTGCTCAATATGAAAGGTCTGAGGTCAACTGAGGAAACAGCCATCAAACCAAAATATTCTATTATCCTATTATTTCAACTTTCTGAATTTACCTTTTGTGTGTGTGTGTGAGACAAAGTTTTGCTCTGTCACCTGGAGTGGAGTGCAGTGGCATGATCTCGGCTCACTGCAACCTCTGTCTCCCGGGTTCAAGCTATTCTTCTGCCTCAGCCTCCCAAGTAGCTGGGGCTACAGGCACGTGCCACCACACCCGGCTAATTTTTATATTTTTATTAGAGACAGGGTTTTACCATATTGGCCAGGCTGGTCTTGAACTCCTGACCTCATGATCTGCCCGCCTCGGCCTCCCAAAGCGCTGGGATTACAGGTGTGAGCCACCACACCCAGCCCAAATTTACCTTTTTTTAAATGTAGAGACAGGTTCTCACTACCCAAGCTTGAACTCCCAGGCTCCAACAATCCTCCTGCCTTGGCCTCCCAAAGTGCTGGGATTATAGACGTGAGCCACCACACCTGGCTTAAATCTACTTATTTTTAATCTACATATAAAATGTCATCTATGACGTTTATTTTGAAAACACTGGTTTATTGAATGTTCTAGATACATACACACATGCATTTATCTAACTGCATCCCCAACACAGAAACCAACATTTTATGAAACTGAGGATATCATGAAGAAATCATCATATATAAATGGTATTAAATATTTGCCCTCAAATCACTTACACTGAAAGTAACAATCTGGAAATACATTGAAAAGCAAAAAGCAATGGGATCCCAACTTTATTATGGCCTAAATTTTCCATAAAATTTACGATGTCAAGAATAAAAATAAATAAACAAACAAAGAAAGCTGGCCAGGTACAGCAGCTCATGGCTGCAATGCCAGCACTCTGGGAGGCCTAGGCAGGAGCACTGCTTGATTTCAGGAGTTCGAGACCAGTCTGGGCAATATAAGGAGATCCCTCTCCACAAAAAAAATAACAAGTTAGCTGGGCACAGTGCCTCAAGCCTGTAGTAACAGGTGCTTCGGAGGCTGAGGCAGGAGTCTAGATTGATCCAGGAGTTTGGGGTTACAGGGACCTATAATTACACCACTGCACTCCAACCTGGGCAACATAGACCCTGTCTCCTAAAAACAAAAAAATAAGGTTAATGATAGCCTGATAATCTGTACCCCACGAACACAAGAAACCTCAGTGCCTCCAAAATAAAACCTGCAGAGGATTAACAAGAAGAGAATTTGGGCCAGCCACAGTGGCCAGAGAGAGACTGGGGAGGGAGAGGATATAGCTTGAGTCTAGCTGTTCGAGTCCAGCCTGGACAACATAGGGAGACCCTGCTCTATTAAAAAAAACAAAAACAAAAAAACTCTGAGCCAGCTAGCATGCCGAAATGGAGAGAGGCTGTCTTAGGTAGTAACAATTCTCACTCAAGCTTTCTGGCTCTGGGCCACAAAAAAAAAAAAAGGGGGGGGGGACAGGACCAGCGACAAGTCTTCGCTTGGAAGAAGTTAAGATTTTTAAACCTTCATTGTCCCAGTCATTGAGGGCAGTACTTACAACCTGCTTACTTAAATGATTCTTCATAAAAATAGCTATGTAACAGAGAGCAGTGGCAAAGGAGGTTATCTTGGAATCCTTGACACCTCATAAACTAAATTTTTTGGAAAACAAAAACGTTTATTAGGAAAAAGAACAGGGTAAGGGAAGCATCAAGATACAGAGTAACTACAAATGGGGAAAACATTCCAGCAATGACACACTGGTCAGACAGAATAGCGAAATTAAGATAAGGCAAGGTCTGTGAATAAACCCAAACCAGCTACTACCCTGCCTGAGACAACAATGTAAGGGTCTCTCAACCAAGCTTCCTTGCTCTGCATCACAAGAAGGGCTGCCACTCCCCGCCTCCAAAAAGCCCTAGCACACAGCCAATTCACTGAATAGGTCACAGACCTTGAAACTTCAAGAGGCCTTTCCAAAGGGATCTGCCATATTGGGATCCCGGGCCTGAATGCAAGACTACAAAATGGCGGACCAGACTAAATACTGAGTTTGCAAATAGCCAAATGACCAGAAGTTAAACCAAGAAATGCATGTATGTTAAGTGCTATCTTCATGCAAGCAGAAAAAAAGTGAATTATAAGTATCATATAAAATCCCAGACTCCTGCTATTTTTAAAACTACCCAAAAACAGATTATTCCAGAACAAGGCTTTTCGGGCTTCGTAGATGTAACTTTTTCTGTTACAACTCAGTGCAACCAGACATACCAGTTATGACATATACCAGTACTGGAATATAAAAATGCAGTTATTCATTAACCTTTCTCACCAAATTTTGTAGTAGCTCCAACTTCAAAATGATCATCATTAATTTAAAAATCCAAAAAAAGACATTAACTCTGATCCCAAGCACAACCCCACCCCAATAAGATCATCTCCACTTTTCTGCTTCTCTTTTATTTTCTTTGTGCAAACACAACTTGCAGCTTTCAAATCCCAGAAGATGAAGAGGTCCAGTGTTTGAAACACCTTTCAACCTTGGTTGGGAAGAGCTATCATGATATCCTCTCCCCCAACCCATTTAAGGGAAGTATGCTGTGCATCAGAATGGACTATCCAGAGATTAAGAAGGGTAAGTGAATCTTAAATAGAGTAAATTTGACATTTATCAAATGTGTCGAGTGGAAATCAAAGACTACAGGGAGTTAAAAAAGGGGTTAACAAGTCCACTCTGAATAGAGAATTAGCGCACAACACAACCCAGAGAAGAACTACAAAAATGAAAAGGCAGGATTTTCTAGGGAGTCAGAAAACCAATTTAAAATCTCTATCATTAATGGAGGTTTCCTGAAGCAGCACAGCAGGTCTTGGGGTGGCTGCACCTTTGATGGCCTCCAGACCTCCACCACTCCAGTTTACTGCAGAACAGAAAAGAAGGAGCCCAGTGCAGCTGCCATTCCACACAGGCGGAGGTGGTACAAATGCCTGGCCTCTAGCCACATTCCCCTCCAATCCTCTACTGCCGCACTGTGGGTAAGGGGTGGCTGCCAAGCTTGCTAGGCGGAGCCTGTGCCAACCCATCTCCCTCCTCCCCTCTCTACTGCGCCACAACCGGAAAGGAACAGCTGCTGTATCAGCCAGGTGAAGGGGAGGGCTGCCATCCCTTCCAGGCAAAAGCTGCATAAGCCCCTACTCCCCTGCTCCCCGTCTCGCCCCATTGCAAACGGAGGCGACTTTCACCTCTTCTGCGTCTGCGCAACCTGCATCCTTCCCCAGGCAGCACTTTGGGGAGGAGGCAGCCGCCCACCTTAGCCCGCCTCCTCTCCTTACCACTGCACCCTAAAGAGGGTACGGCTGAAACTTCAAAACAGCAGAAGCTGAGCAAACACACCAGCCGCCCCCTCCCCACTGGCGGCTCTATAGAGAGGAAGCGGCCACCCCCACCCTGAAGCGCTTGCGCAGATCTAAGCCGCTGCAGCGGCGGCCATCTTGAAGGAGCCGCACAATGGCAGTGACGCAACACAGACCCCCAGGCTGTGTCGACACAGCCTTCCGAGACCTGGTTCCAGAGAGAAACAATGAAAAAAAAGGTAACCCTCAGGCATCATCTGGCCTATCAGTCAAAAGATCTGTAAATGGAAATTCTGCACTTATACCAAAGCCTCAAAAGCGAGGGTTCCTAAAGGGTACACCAGGCAAGGATTCCACGCGTTTCTGCAGCCCCTGCGGCAGTATAGGCGTTGCGCAGTTTTAATAAAAAAGCACCATCACAGCAGACAAACCAGATGACCACCGCAGGTCACAGGAAAATTAAAGGCTGCTGATTGTGCTACTGCCCCTCCTTCTGATGCCCCCTCCCCGCCACAGCGATCATTCAGCGTCCCTTAGTCACTCCAGACAGCAACAGGCCCCGCGGCCGCCATGCCCACCGCCTCCATGCCATGCCCACCGCCGCCATGCCTACTGTCGCCAATGCCCACCGCCGCCGCCTTCCTCCTACCTCCCAGCCGCTTCCTACAGACCCTTCCCGCGCCGCGATCACCAACACAACCCCCACCATGGTCGCACCGACTCATCCCGCTGGTCCACTGCCATAGCCTCCTCGCCTCGGTCACTGCGACGGATCCCCCCAAGTCGCCCCACGTACCTTGCTCCACCACGCAGTGGCCACTTCAATACACCCACCTGCGCTCGACACCCCCTAAATACCCATCACTCCACGTACCTTCGCCCTGCCAAGATCACTCCAATATACCTATCTCCGCCTAAAATCCCGATGCACTGGTCCCCCCACGTACCCTCGCCACACGGAACTGCAATCACTCCGATGTACCCACCTCCGCCCATGTCCCTTGCTGGCTGCGGTTACCCCACATGCTCCCCGTCACCACCGCCCTTCCCACCGCAGACACCCGCAATAGGACCTGTCGCTGTCGCGACACCACAGTTGGGGGCGGATGGAGGACGCGCCCCAAAGCGAGCGGACAGGGTACCATCGGGGCAGAACGGCACAGCCACAAGCCTCTGAACATTCCGGATCTGGTTCTCCGGAACAAAGGACTTTAGGACCCAAATTCGCAGTTTATTGAGTACTCCAAGTCCTGAAAACTTGGAATATCTGATGAATAAAAGTGGCTGCTCCCCAGGCTGTCTCTTGAGAGAAGCCACCGGCACAGCTGACCTTGCTCGCTCCATCGCGTCACTGACCGCTCCTCAGACCGATGCGTCAGGCATCTCCGGCGGCCGCTCCACTCTGCGCCAGACTCGCTGCAGTAGCGTCAGGCTTCGCACACATCCCCGCCTGAGCATGCGCACTAGCCCGCCTCTGCGGCCGCGCAGGCGCGCTTGTTTGCCGCAGTGCAGGGGTCCCAGTGCCCTCCCTGACCGGAATGACCTGGGGGGTGGGGGCTACTGGACCCCTAGGGCCCCACAGCACTGCTGCATTGAGAGGGGGCCTCTAGAAACCATAAGCAACCTGGGATCAATGGACATGCCTATTTTTTTAAATGTGTAAAATACTAAAGAAATAATTCTTGGTTCTACAATAAATGTTTGCACACACCACTGGCCAAACAATCCTAATTTACACTCATCCTCAGGTCTTCCTATGTGCGGTACAGAAAAGCTGCTTTGGAAAAGTTAAATGCGCCATAACCACAATCAATGCAAACATGCCAGACTTGAAATGCTTCCAGAAGAAAATCTCCCTAACTCTAAAAACACGCTACATTGTTCAAATTTGGTGGGATTTTTCTTCCTTTTTTCTACTTTCTACATTTTGAGGGAGTAAATTGTGAAAAATATCTTCCCCAAAATCACAATATAATTAAACTGTCCCATACAGAATGGATAGATCATTCAATTCAAAACACTGGCTATTCAATTCTTGTAAAACAAAATATGAACTTAGACCCCCCCACCTAAGATCTAAGTAAGAGAGCCTTTCTTTGCCTATTAGACTCGGATACATTAAAATTTTTTACCAATAATCAATGATAGCTGGAGTGGGGAGAAACGGGCACTTTTATATAATACTAATGGACAAGTAAACATTATTTTTGACCTAATAATACTCTATCTGCAGAAATAACGGAAGCATCCGTAACTCCAAAATTTAGACACTGATGTAGGTTGGGAAAAGACACTGCTGGGAATAAGAAGGAAATAATCCTGAAACTGCATCTGCATAGTTTGTACACACATTTGCCCTTTCTCAATTGCCCATTATCAAAGAAGGGTGATAGGAGTGGAGGCTGACTAAATGGTTAAATCCCCTCTCAAGCCCTGTAAGCTACTGCTCAGTTCCCAATGATCCTACATTAAAACAGGTGCACAGAGGCTTATCAATGCTGACTTTTATCATAACAAAATCTCGCAAACTGTGTAATGTTCCTCACAGAGAACAGATAGGCTAAGTAAATAAACGTATATATAAACAATAACATGCAATATCGCTGATGGTAAAAATGATCTATTAGGCTGAACCATATAAAATTGTCAATATTCAATTTTTTTGACCTACAAAAACATTGCAATTTCTAATAGTTCATTGATACATATTCACATAAAATAACATGGGAAGTTGACTCTGGATCACGGGAGTGAATCAAAAAATAAAATGTAGGCTGGGCACAGTGGCTCACACCTGTAATCCCAGCACTTTGGGAGGCCAAGGCGGGCAGATCACGAGGTCAGGAGATCGAGACCATCCTGGCCAACATGGTGAAACCCCATCTCTACAAAAAAACAGGAAAATTAGCTGGGCGCGATGGTGCGTGCCTGTTGTCCTAGCTACTCGGGAGGCTGAGGCAGGAGAACTGCTTGAACCTAGGAGGTGGAGGTTGAGGTGAGCTGAGATCGCACCACTGCAGTCCAGCCTGGTGACAGAGCAAGACTCTGTCTCAAAAAAATAAATAAAATAAAGGCATACTGTATGTTTATTCGTACACTGAAAAAATTATGAAAGAATACACACCATTATAGTCCAGTGATAAAAACCATGCCTTTGGACTCAGGCTCTTTTGATTCAAATTCCAGCTTTGACTCTCCACAACAATGTTACTTTGAGCAAGTTACTTAACCCTCTGTGTATTAAATTCCTAATCTGTAGCAAAAGAAGGGATTCTATTTACTTTATACAATGGCTTAACAATTAAATGAGCTAAAATACTATTTAGAACAGGCCCTAATAAAAGCAGGGTAAAAATGTTGGCTCTTAGAACATCACCAAATGTTACAGTACTACTTCTTCTAGGAGTAGAAATTGGGTATTCATATTTTATTCTCATTGTTTTAACTAATGTCTGTATCTTATATTTCCTTTTTTTCCCTAATATCCTTTTTCCATTGTAGACACCAAACTTACATGCCACAAACATTATAATCATGTTTCCTCAGGTTTCTCTTGGCTGTCACAAGTTGAGATTGTTTTGTATTTTAATTTTTTACAGTGTTTCGTACTTTTTGCAATGATTATGAATTACTTTTACAATTAAAATATAAGTATTATTAAAAAATAAAACTATATTCAGTTCTCAACTTGCACTTATCTAGTTTCTTGGACCTATCTTCCATTGTTTCTGGTATGTTCTCTTTTCAAACTCTGACTGCCTTTCCTCATAATCTCCTGTATGTTCTACTGCATTAGGAAATTCGCTTTGGAGTTTGAGAAGTCATAATGGGTGTCCTGGGCTTTACAGAAAATCCAAAGAGAACTGCCATTAGGCTCACTCATATTTTATGCTAGTTAATAATAGGTCTGATTCAGCATATTCTACAACTGGGGAGTGAAGATACAAAGAAGGAGACATTGCCACTAAACTCCACTATGATATGCTAGTAGACCCTGATAGGCGTCCCAAAAATTCAATTTTCCCAAAGTCTACATTTATCCCCAAGTCAAACACTTAAGGTTATATACTTAAAGGACACTAAACCTGCAATAAAACTATTCTGTACAGAATAGACAAAGGAGACTAGAAAAACTAATCAGAACCCTTGCCTCATACCATGTACGAAAATTAACTCAAAATACATCAATAAACTATAAGTCACTTGTTATAGAGCATATATATACATGTTATATATGTATACATACACATATATACCTATGTATAAATGATATATAACATTTGTGTATGTGTATATTTTACATATATATTCCATGTATACTTATATATACATGTATAAATATATGTGTGTATATATATAAATCTGTGTAACCTTGAATTAGGCAACAGTTTCTTAGATATGACACCTAAAACAAAAGCAAATCAAAAATAATAAATAAACTGACCTTCATCACAGTTACATAAAAGTTTTTGCTTCAAGGGACATTAAGAAAGTGAAAAGACAGCCAAGAAAATGGGAGAAAATATTTGCAAATCATAAAGCTACTAGGAGTGTAGTATCCAGAATGTATAAAGAAGTGTTACTATTTGGCTGGGCGCAGTGGCTCATAAGTGTAATCCCAGCACTTTGGGGGACCGAGGCAGGCGGATCATTTGAGGCCAGCAGTTCGAGACTATTCTGGCTAATATGGTGAAACCCCGTCTTTATTAGAAATATGAAAATTAGCCAGGCATGGTGGCACATGTCTGTAGTCCCAGCTACTCGGGAGGCTGAGGCCAGGAGAATCCCTTTAACCCAGGAGGCGGAGATTGCAGTAAGCCCAGATCATGCCACTGCACTCTTGCCTGGGTAATAAGAGTGACACTCTCTGTCTCAAAAAAAGTGTTACTATTCAACAACAAAAGGACAAAAACATTTTTTTTAAATGGACAAAGGATTAAAATAGTTCTCAAATACCAACGTCCAATAAGCACATGAAAAGATACAATTGTTAAGTCACTAGAGAAATACAAATGAAAACCACAATGAGATGCCACTTGGGGCTATAATTAAAAAGACAATGACAAGTGTTGTGGAGGAGGTGGAGAAATTGGAACCCTCTAACACTGCTGATTGGGATGTAAAACAGCACAGCCACAGTGGAAGAGTTTGGCAATGCTTACAAATGTTAACCCTGAAGTTACCATGTGACCTACCATTCTACTCCCAAGCAGATCAGAAAGAAATGAAAACGCCAGGCGCGGTGGCTCATGCCTGTAATACAGCACTTTGGGAGGCCAAGATGGGTGGATCACCTGAGATCAGGAGTTTGTGATCAGCCTGACCAACATGGTAAAACCCCATCTCTACTGAAAAATACAAAAATTAGCCAGGCATGGTGGTGGGCGCCTGTAGTCCCAGCTGCCTGGGAGGCTGAGGCAGGAGACTCCCTTGAGCCTGGGAGCTGGAGGTTGCGGTGAGGGAGATGGTGCCATTGCACTCCAGCCTGGGCGACAGAGCAGGACTCCGTCTCAAAGAAAAAAAAATGAAATGAAAACATAGGGGCTGGGCACAGGGGCTGAAGCCTGTAATCCCAATCCTTTGGGAGGCCGAGGCAGGCAGATCGCTTGAATCCAGGTGTTCGAGACCAGCCTGGGCAGCATAGCAAGACCTGTCTCTACAAAAAAAAAAAAAAAAGCCAAATGTGGTGTTGCACACCTCTGGTCCCAGCTACTCAGGAGGCTGAGGTAGGAGAATCACTTGAGCCTGAGAGGTGGAGACTGCAGTAAGCTGTGGTCGCACCACTGCACTCCAGTGTGGGGAATGGAGCCAAATCTGTCTTAAAAAAAAAAAAGAAATGAAAACATAAATTAATGCAAAAACATGTCTATGCATTTTCATAGCAGCCTTATTTATAATACTTAAAAACTGGGGGTCAGGCGCAGTGGCTCACCCCTGTAATCCCAGCACCTTAGGAGGATGAGGCTGGTGGATCACGAGGTCAGGAGTTTGAGACCAGCCTGGCCAACGTAATGAAACCCCATCTCTACTAAAAATACAAAAATTAGCCAGGTGTGGGGGCATACACCTGTAGTTCCAGCTACTCGGGAGGCTGTAGTGGGAGAATCACTTGAACCCAGGAGGTGGAGGTTGCAGTGAGCCAAGACCATGCCATTGCACTCCAGCCTGGGTGACAGAGTGAGACTCCACCTCAAAATAAAAAGAAAGTTAAAAACTAGAAACAACTCAAATGCTCTTCAACTGATGAATGAATAAACAAAATCTGAGGTCAGGTGCAGTGGCTCACGTCTGCAATCCCAACACTTTTGGAAGCCAAGGCGAGAGGATTGCTTGAACTCAGGAGTCCGAGATCTACCTGACAGCAAGACTCCATCTCTGCTAAAAATTTTTTTAAAAATTAGTTAGTCATAGTGGTGCGCACCTCTAGTCCCAGCTACCCAAACTGAGGTGGGAGGATTGCTTGAGCCAGGGAGGTCGAGGCTGCAGTGAACTATGATTACACCATTGCACTTTAGCCTGGGCAACAGAGTGAGACCCTTTCTCCAAAAAAGAAAAAAGAAAAAGAAAAGAAAAGAAAAAAGAAAACAACTATGGCATGGTACTATGGAATATTCTTCTGCTAGAAAAAGGAATGGCGTGTTGATTCATGAAAAAACATGGATGAACCCTGACAACATTACGCTGAGTGAAAGCAGCTAGACAGAAAAGGCCACATATTTTTTTTTGTTTTTTGTTTGTTTAACAGTCTCACTCTGTCACCCAGGCTGGAGTGCATTGGCACAATCATGGCTTACTGCAGCCTCGACTTCCTGGGCTCAAGTAATCCTCCCACCTCAGCTTCCCTAGTAGCTGGATCTACAGGAATGTGCCACCATGCCTGGCTAATTTTTTTATTTTTTGTAGAGACCTGGTCTAACTATGTCGCCCAGAGAGGTCTCCAACTCCTACACTAAAATAATCGTCCCAGTTTGGCCTCCCAAAGTACTGGGATTGTAGGCATGAGCCAACATGTGAGGCAGTATTATGGTTCCTTTCATATGATATGTTAAGAATTGGCAAATCCAGGGCAAGTGCGGTGGCTCACACCTGTAATCCCAGCACTTTGGGAGGCCAAGGTGGGTGGATCACCTGAGGTCAGGAGTTCAAGACCAGTCTGGCCAACATGAAGAAACCTTGTCTCTACTAAAAACACAAAAATTAGCCGGGTGTGGTGGCACATGCCTGTAATCTCAGCTACTCAGGAGGCTGAGGCAGGAGAATCACTCGAACCCAGGAGGCGGGGGTTGCAGTGAGCTGAGACTGCGCCAATGCACTCCAGCCTGGGTGAGAGAGCGAGACTCTGTCTCAAAAAAAAAAAAAAAGAATAGGCAAATCCATATAGACAGAAAGCAGATTTGTGATTTTCAAGGGATGGGAGAGGAGTGAAAGGAGAGTAATTGCTGTTAGTTATGAGGTTTCTTTCCAGATGATCAAAATATTCTGGAATTTCTGGAATTAGATAATAGGTTCTAATTTTCCAACCATAGGATGGTTGGGAAACATTGTGAATATACTCAAAAGCACTGAATTATATATTTTAAAGGGGTAAATTTTACAGTATGTGAATTATAAATCAGTTTTTAAAAACCCTAATTCAGGGACATTCTACAAACATTTGACCAGTAATCCCCAAAACTGTCAAGGTCATCAAAATAAAGTGAGAAAATGTCACAACCAAGAACAACCTTGAGATGCAAGAGTACTAGCTGTACTGTGATTTCCTGGATGAGATCCTGGAACAGAAAAAGGGTATTTTAGAAAAACTGAAGACATCTGGATAAAGTATGTTATAAAAGTTAATAAAAATGTACCAATATTGGTACATCAATGACACAAGTGTAACATGTTAATAGGGGAAACATATGAGACACATGGGAACTCTCTACTATCTTTGAAATAATTTTGTAAATATAAACTGTTCTGAGGCTGGGTGCGGTGACTCACACCTGTAATCCCAGCACTTTGGGAGGCCGAGGTGGGCAGATCACGAGGTCAGGAGATCGAGACCATCCTGGCCAACACTGTGAAACCCCGCCTATACTAAAAATACAAAAATTAGCCAGCCGTGGTGGCGTGCGTCTGTAGTCCCAGCTACTCAGGAGGCTGAGGCAGGAGAATCACTTGAACCTGGGAGGTGGAGGTTGCAGTGAGCCAAGATCACGCCACTGCACTGTCCAGCCTGAGCAACAGAGCAAGACTCCATCTCAAAACATAAATAAAATAATATAAAATAAAATAAGATTTGTAATTTGAGTTTTCGATTACATTGTGAAACACTGATGCAACATTAAGAAATTCTAGTAGAAAAGTGAGTGGTAGATTAAGACCATTTTCCCCCTTAACTTATTGAGAAGTAGAGGTCTTTTGACTGATATAAATTACTTTCTTTTTCCTTAGTTTGAGACAAGTATAAGTACAGTCCAGCCAGGCATGGAAATAAGATGTGCTGCTACTTGGATAAAATACTTTTGGATGGGGTGGAAGGATATTTTAAAACAAATACAACTGTATGCCAAGACAAAATATAAAATCAGGTTTTTTTGTTTTGTTTTCTTTTCTTTTTGAGACAGAGTCTCACTCTGTCACCCAGGCTGGAATGCAATGGTGTGATCTCGGCTCACTGCAACCTCCGCCTCCCGGGTTCAGGTGATTTCCTACCTCAGCCTCCCAAGCAGCTGGGACTACAGGTGCGTGTCACCATGCCCAGCTAATTTTTGTATTTGTAGTAGAGATGGGGATTCACCATATTGGCCAGGCTGGTGTCGAATTCCTGACCTCATGATCACCTCCCAAAGCCTCAGCCTCCCAAAGTGCTGGGATTACAGGCATGAGTCACCGCGCCTGGCCTCAGGTTATGTTTTAAATACAAAATAACGTGAAGTTTTCTTTGCATAATTGCCACATCATCCCCAGTCCATCTTACCTGCCATGAGGAGTACTTTTGTGGCAGGGTCTTTTAAATATAATATTTGTCTTTTAAAAAAGCACCTCTACGAATAGTAATCTGAGATAATAATACACATTAAAATATTTTGAAAGCTGCATTTTGATATATTAGAACTAAAACAAATATAAAAGCATATGCATTATAAAATAATTTGAAGTAAATAATCTTAAAATTTATGGAACATATACAATATTGGAAATGATACTTTAGAGGGACTAACATCCTTCTTATAACAAAATTAAAAATTCAGAAGCAGAAATTCAGTGTAATAAAACTAGAAAGACTAGAGGGTTTGAAATCTGCACTCTAGGCCGGGCGCGGTGGCTCAAGCCTGTAATCCCAGCACTTTGGGAGGCCGAGGCAGGCGGATCACGAGGTCAGGAGATCGAGACCATCCTGGCTAACACAGTGAAACCCCGTCTCTACTAAAAAATACAAAAAACTAGCCGGGCGAGGTGGTGGGCGCCTGTAGTCCCAGCTACTCGGGAGGCTGAGGCAGGAGAATGGCGTGAACCCAGGAGGCGGAGCTTGCAGTGAGCTGAGATCTGGCCAGTGCACTCCAGCTTGGGTGACAGAGCGAGACTCCGTCTCAAAAAAAAAAAAAAAAGGAAATCTGCACTCTATGTGAGCAGCTCTCTTTATTTTTCATTTATTTATTGTACAAACCCATATCCTTACTATGCAGCAGATACTTTTCTAAGTACGTTAACATTAGTTCATTTAAAATCATGTTCTGGATTCAGGACTAGATCTATAAAAAGATTAAAAAGAAATCAGGCCGGGCGCGGTGGCTCAAGCCTGTAATCCCAGCACTTTGGGAGGCCGAGACGGGCGGATCACGAGGTCAGGAGATCAACACCATCCTGGCTAACACGGTGAAACCCCGTCTCTACTAAAATACAAAAAACTAGCCGGGCGAGGTGGCGGCGCCTGTAGTCCCAGCTACTTGGGAGGCTGAGGCAGGAGAATGGCGTGAACCCGGGAGGCGGAGCTTGCAGTGAGCTGAGATCGCGCCACTGCACTCCAGTCTGGGCGACAGAGCGAGACTCCGCCTCAAAAAAAAAAAAAGAAAAGAAATCAAAAACAAAAAATAAAAACCATGTGATGGCCACTGTAGGCTCATGCCTAAAACCCCAATACTTTGGGAGGCTGAGCAGGGGGATCACCTGAGCCTTGGTGTTAGAGATCAGCCTGCATAACATAGGGAGACCCCACCTCTACTAAAAATACAAAAATCAGCCGGGCATGATAGCACGTGCCTGTAGCTCCAGCCACTCAGGAAGTTGGGACAGGAGAATTGCTTGAACCCAAGAGGTCACGGCTACAGTGAGCCATGATTACGTCACTGCACTCCACTCTGGGTGACAGAGTGAGATTCCAAGACTTCATCTCAAAAAAACAAAACAAAACAAAAAACCGTGTGAGTTACTATTTCATTTCCATCTTTTCTTTTTATTTTATTTTTTTAGAGACAGGGTCTCACTGTGTTACCCAGGCTAGAGTGCAGTGGCACAATCATGGCTCACTGCAGCCTAGACCTCCTAAACTGAAGCTATCCTCCACCTCAGCCTCCCGAGTACCTGGGATTATAGGCCTAAGGAACCATGCCTGGCCCTATTTCCATCCCTTTTACAGATTAGGAAACTGATGCCCAGAAAACAGAAGAACTATACTCAAAGTCACGCAGCTCTCAAGCATTTGAGCCCA
The DNA here is from genome assembly GCF_001698545.2 of Rhinopithecus bieti. Taxonomy (NCBI): domain Eukaryota; kingdom Metazoa; phylum Chordata; class Mammalia; order Primates; family Cercopithecidae; genus Rhinopithecus; species Rhinopithecus bieti. The sequence continues at coordinate 292,110 of NW_016807505.1, read as the reverse complement.
GATTCAAGCCAAGCATTCTGGTTCCAGTACTGCCAGCTCTCAACCCCAACTCTATGCTGCTCCTCTTCATTATAATTTTATTCCATAAAAGTTTATATAAATGCAAATACAAAACCTAAAGCCAAAGCAGAAAGATGGGTAAAAACACAAAACAGCACACACACACATTAAGCACTGGAGCCCAGGAACTAACCCAACAGGCCTTTCTGCTCAAAGCACCAAGTAACAGGGGCAGCTGACATTTTCCAGACTTTTGCCTACAGGCACCATCTGTCCCACAGGAAAGCAGGCAAGGGACAGCCTTGATGAGGAGAGATAAATCTTTGCTGAATTTCTCCTCTCCCGCCTCAATCTAGGGAACAGCTGGAAAAAGACTAGACTAATAGCAACCTTCTTAGAAAATCCCAAGATAGGCTCAGGAAGAGAATTAGCAAGAAAAGAAAGTACCTACTCTTGAGAATGCACCAACTGGAACACAAGCAACAAAATAAAAAGCTCTTCACCCATGGCCTTTGCACATATTGTTACCACATCCATGTTTTAGAAAAGAGAGCCCTTGACGGTCAGCAAACTATGCCAAATCCTGCCTGCTGCCTGTATATTTTTTTTTAAAGAGATGGGGCCTCTCTATGTTGCACAGGCTGGAGTGCAGTGACACAATCACAGGCTTAATTATAGCACAATATAACCTTGCAGTCCTGGGCTCAAGTGATCCTCCTGCCTCAGCCTCTCAAGTAGCTGGGATTACAGGCATAGTGATATGCACAGGTACCTACCATTGCAACCTGCTGTGGTACTTTTTTTGTTGTTGTTGTTACATGGTGGGTGGGGGGAAGGAGGAAAGGATCCAAGTAAAAGTTTATTTTGTGATGTAAACATTATATGAAGTTCAAATTTTAGTATCTATAAATAAAGTGTTATTGGAGCACAGCCATGGCCATTTGTTTATGTATTGTCTATGACTACAACCACACAGTTGAGTAGTTTTAACATGAACCGTATGACCCACAAAGCTAAAAGTATTTGTTATCTGACTGTGAGAGTGATCTTATGTGTCAATGGGGCTAGGCCATGGTACCCAGGTATTTGGTCAAATGTCAACCTGGATGGTGCCATGATGGCATGTTTTTGAGATGGGATTAACGCTTAAATCAGTAGATTCTGAGTAAAGCAGATACCTTCTTTAATATGGGTGGACCTCATCCATTCAATTGAAAGCCATAAGAGAAAACAAACCAAAGAAAAATAAGATGAAATTGTCTCCAGACTGCCCTTGGTCTAGGGCTACAACATCAACTCTTCCCTGAATCCATAGCCTGCTCTAAAGATTTTGGACTAGCCAGCCTCCATAACCACATGATCAATTCTGAGAAAGAGAGACAGAGACTGAGACTATATACATCCCACTAGTTCACTTTGTTTTTCTGGAGAACCCTAACACACACAGATTTTGGTATCAAAAATAGTTCTATAGGAAACAGATCTTAAGAATAAATTTTCTGAGTTAGTTCTGGGGTTGGTTTCTGAAATTGGTACTCTAAATTAACTAGATTTAAAGGCATTAATTACAAGTAATCAGAAGAACACTAGCTAATAGCTTTTTGTATTTTTAGTACAGATGGGATTTCACCATGTTGGCCAGGCCAGTCTCGAACTCCTGACCTGAGGTTATCCGCCCGCCTTGGCCTTCCAAAGTGCTGGGAACACAGGCATGAGCCACCACTCCCGGCCCAGATACTTTAAATTAAATAAATATAAAAGGCAAGGTTCTGGATTAACGTGTATGATACCTTCAAACATTTTGTCAAACTAACAAGTATAATGAGACTGTCTAGTTGCTCCTAATTTCACTGAACAAAGTAGGGGGAAAATTGCCTCAGGGATTCAAACACCCAGCTCATGTGCTACATTCATGACCTGAAAAGCTGTAGTTTTGAGTAGATCCCAAAACAAGAGAAGCTTCTACAACAGGTTCAGGCTGCAACATAAATTTCTCTGTCTCTATGGTCACATGATTCTGCAAGAACCAATGATGCAGCCAGGTGTGGTGGCTCACGCCTGTAATCCCAGCACTCTGGGAGGCTGAGGCAGGTAGATCACTTGAGGTCAGGAGTTCAAGACCAGCCTAGTCAATGTGGTGAAACCCTGTCTCTACTAAAAATACAAAAATTAGCTGAGCATGGTGGCACACCCCTGTAATCCCAGCTACTCAGGAGGCTGAGGCATGAGAATTGCTTGAACCTGGGAGACAGAGGCTGCAGTGAGCCAGGATCATGCCACTGCACTACAGCCTGGGAAACAGAGCAAGACTCTGTCTCAAAAAAACAAAACAAAACAAAACAAAACAATAATGCTTGAAGTGTCAGTAGCAGACAGTAATGCTTTTAGGAGCTCTTTGCAGGCCCTCATTGGTAAGTTGCACCATAGGCCTTTAGGATATTGACACAAAGCCCTGCCATCCTCTGTAATTAACTACTCTCCTTTTGAGAAACAGCTGTTGGCCTGCTACTGGGCATTAATGGAGACTAAAAGCTTAACCACAGGACACCAAGTTACCATGTAACCTGAGCTGCCCTTCATGAACTGGGTGTTATCTTACCCGCCCAGCTGTAAAGTTAAGCCCACATAGCCAGAACATGATCTGAAGACATAATTAAGTTACATGAAGAAGTGGCTCAAATGTCCATGGCCCCCACTCCTGCTACACTGCTTTCTCTATCCCAGCTGCCCCTGTGGCTCATGGGGCGTTCCCTTCAATCAGATGATGGAAAAAGAAAAGACTCAGGCCTGGTTTACAGATGGTTCTATGTAATATGCACATATCACCCGGAAGTGGACAACTGCTGCGCTACAGAGCCTTTCTGAAGACCTCCCTGAAGAATAGCAGTGAAGACAAATCCTCCCAGTGGGTAGAGCTTGGGACAGTGTTCCTGGTTGTTTATTTTGTTTGGAAGGACATATGGCCAGACATACAATTATATGCCAATTTATAGGCTGTGGCCAATGGTTTGGCTGGTCAGGAATGTAGAAGAAGCATGATTGGAAAATTGGTGACAAGGAAGCCTTGGGAAAAGATAGATGGACCTATAGATAGACCTCTCTAAATCAACCAGGGAAAGAAAAAAAGGTAAAGACATTTGTGGCCATGTGAATGCCCACTTAGCAGAGGAGGATTTTATGACCAAGTGGACAGGATGACCTGTTTCATACATACAGTCAGGCTCATTTTTCTGTCATTGCCCAATGGGATTATGAACAAAGTGGCCACGATGGCAGGGATGAAGGTTACGCATGGGGCCAACCTAGCTATGGCCACCACTGAGTGCCCAATCTACCCTCAGCAGAGACCAACGCTGAGTCTCCACTATGGTACCATTCCCCACGGTGATCAGCTGGTGGCAGGCTGATTACTTTGAACCCCTCCATTATGAAAGGGTCAGTGTTTTGTCTTTAATAGAACAGACCCTTACTCTGGATACAGATTTGCTTACATTGCATGCAATGCTTCTGTCAAAAGCTCCCTCTGTAAAATCACAAATGCCTTATGCACTGTCATAGTATTCCAGACAACATTGCTTCCGACCAAGGAACTCACTTCATAGCAAAGGAAGTGCAGCAATGGGCCCATGCTCACGGAATTCGGTGGTCTTACCATGTTCCCTGCCATCCTAAGGCAGATGATTTCACAGAATGGTGGAAAGGCCTTTTGAAGATTCAGTTACAGTACCAGCTATTTGGTAATACCTTACAGGACTGGGGTAAGGCTTTTCAGGAGGCTGTATACTGTCTGGGTCAGTATCCAATATATTGCTGCTTCTCCCATAGTCAGGGTTGACAAGGCTAGAAACCAAAAGATAGAAATGGGAATGGCAGCCCTCCACAATTATCCCTAGTTGACCATCTAGCAAAATTTCTGTTTCCTGTCGCCATGACCTCATACTCTTCTGGTCTGGCAGTCTTAGTTCCAACAGCAGGAATACTTCCATCAGTAGAAACAGCAGTGATTGGACTGAACTAGAAGTTAAGACTGCCATCTAGGCTGGGCACGGTGGTTCACACCTGTAATCCCAGCACTTCAGGAGGCCGAGGCAGGTGGATCGTGAGGTCAGGAGTTCAAGACTGGCCTGGACAAGATGGTGAAACCCTGTCTCTACTAAAAATACAGAAATTAGCCAGGCACAGAGGCAGGCACCTGTAATCCCAACTACTGGGGAGGCTGAGGCAGTAGAATGCTTGAATCCCGGGCAGCAGAGGATGCAGTGAGCCGAGGTGCACCACTGCACTCCAGCCTGGGTGACAGAATGAGATTCTGTCTCAAAAAAAAAAAAAGACTGCTATCTAACCCTTTTAGGCTTCTAGTGCCTTTGAATCAACAAGGAAGGGAACCGTTGTGCTGGCTAGTGCTACTTGTCCTGATTACCAAGGGGAAACTGGGCTTCTGCTTCATAAAGGAAGTAAGGAAGAATATATGTGAAGTACAAGGGATCCCTTAGGGTATTTTTTTTTTTTTTTTTTTTGAGATGGAGTCTGGCTCTGTTGCCCAGGCTGGAGTGCAGTGGTGTGACCTCGGCTCAGTGCAATCTCTGCCTCCGGGGTTCAAGCAATTCTCCTGCCTCAGCCTCCCTAGTAGCTGGGATTACAGGCGTGAGCCACCACGCCCAGCTAATTTTTGTATTTTTAGTAGAGACAGGTTTCACCATGTTGGTCAGGCTGGTCTTGAACTCCTGACCTCATGATCTGCCCAGCTCGGCCTCCCAAAGTGCTGGGATTACAGGCATGAGCCACCATGCCCGGTGTCCCTTAGGGTATTTTAGGATTAACCAAGCTCTGTGACTAAAGCCCATGGAAAACGTTAACAACCAAATTCAGGCAGGACTATGACTGGCCTAGACCCTTCAGAAATTGAAGGTTTGGGTCACCCCACCAGGTAAATAATCACAACCAGCTGCAGTACTTGCTGAGGACATGATGAATAGTAGACAGAGTTAATTACAAATATGAGCTGTGACCACCTGACCAGTTACAGAAATCAGAACTGTAATAGTCTTCAGTATTTCATGTTTTATGAATAGGTCTGTGCATGTGCATGTGTGTATATAAAATGTCATTGCTAGGCCGGGTGCAGTGGCTCACGCCTGTAATCCCAGCACTTTGGGAGGCTGAGGCAGGCAAATTGCCTGAGGTCAGGAGTTCAAGACTAGCCTGGCCAACATGGTGAAACTCCATCTCTACTAAAAATACGAAAAAATTAGCTGGGCGTGGTGGCGTAAGCCTGTAATCCCAGCTACTCGGGAGGCTGAGGGAGGGTAATGGCTTGAACCAGGAAGGTGGAGGTTTCAGTGAGCTGAGATCGTAACACTGCACTCCAGCCTGGGCGACAGAACGAGACTCTGTCTTAAAATAAAAAAAATTTTTTAAAGTTTTCTTTCCTCTCTTATCCCCTTACCACATAACATATAAGATATATTAACTTTATGTTATAGTATTTCAGTGTTATTAACTTCATATTATAGTTTTTATGTTACAGGATAAAAAGGAAAAAAGTGACTATCACCCACAGACTTTGTATCCTCTTCTGTTTGCACTAAAACGTTGGTGTGTTTTTTAGTTGTACACAAGGTGGTATATCATGTTAGGCAAGAGTATGATCTTGTTAATATCTTTTTTGGAGAGTAAATAAGGTTCCAGGAGATGCTTATGGCATCCGTGTTGACAATAGGTAAACTTGTGACGTTTAACATATATATATATAT
>NW_016807505.1:253237-286179 GCF_001698545.2 Rhinopithecus bieti | reverse complement strand
TTTTTTTGTGATAAGAAGTCTCGCTCTGTCACCCAGGCTAGAGTGCAGTGACATAATCTTGGCTCACTGCAAACTCCACCTCCTGGGTTCAAGTGATTCTCCTACCTCAGCCTCCCAAGTAGCTAGGATTACAGGTGCCCGCCATCACACCTGGCTAATTTTCGTATTTTTAGTACAGATGGGGTTTAACCATATTGGCCAGGCTGTTCTCGAACTCCTGACCTTGTGATCCACCCGCCTTGGCCTCCCAAAGTGCTGGGATTACAGGCGTGAGCCACTGTGTCTAGCCCCTGATGTTTAATTTTCTTTTTTAATTATTATTTTTTTTGAAACAAAAATTTTTTTTTTGAGGCGGAGTCTCACTCTGTCACCCAGGCTGGAGTGCAGTGGTACCATCTCGGCTCACTGCAAGCTCTGCCTCCCGGGTTCACACCATTCTCCTGCCTCAATCTCCTGAGTAGCTGGGACTACAGGCGCCCACCACCACACCAGGCTAATTTTTTTGTATTTTTCTTTTTTAGCAGAGACAGGGTTTCACCATGTTAGCCAGGATGGTCTCAATCTCCTGACCTCATAACCTGCCCGCCTCAGCCTCCCAAAGTGCTGGGATTATAGGCGTGAGCCACCACGCCCCTGGTTGGTCCCAGATACATGGCTAAATACCACCCTGAATATTGTCGTGAAGGTACTTTTTGGATGACGTTAACATTTATGTCGGTAAACTCTGAGTAAAGCAGAATACCCTCCAAAATGTGGGTGAACCTCAACCAATCAGTTGAAAACCTTAAGAGAAAACAGATTAAGGCCAGGCGCGGTGGCTCATGCCTATAATGCCAGCACTTTGGGAGGCCAAAGCAGATGGATCACCTGAGGTCAGGAGTTCAAGACCAGCCTGGCCAACATGGTAAAACCCCGTATCTACTAAAAATACAAAAATTAGCCAAGCATGGTGGTGTGCACCTGTGGTCTCAGCTACTCAGGAGGTTGAGGTAGGAGAGTCGCTTGAACCTGGGAGGCAAAGGTTGCAATGAGCCAAGATCGTGCCACCGCACTCCAGCCTGGGCTGCGAGACTCTGTCTCCAAAAAAAAAAACAAAACAAAAAACAAACAAAAAAAAAGAAAACAGATGAAGATCTCTTGAGGAAGAGAGGGAATTCTGCCTTCAGACTAGTTTCAGACTTAACACTTAACACCACAACTCTTCCCTGGGTTTCCAGACTACCAGCCTACTCTGCAGATTTTTGGCTTGCAAGACTGTACCATCATGTAAGCCAATTTCTTAAAATAAATTTAAAATACATCTCACCCTCTTTTTCACTCACACACACAAACATACACACACAGCCCTTTAGAGGAGAATTTGCTGACACCTGCCTTAGACACTTCGCCTACAGCAGCAAAGTTGTCAGAACTCCTGGTCAGAATAGGATGATTAACCATCTTCCTCACTGCACGTAGTCCTACAAGTCACATTTGAAATGCTGATTCTGAAATGTAAAGACCAAAAATATTTTTTAAAAAGAATGCAAAACATAGACAACTGGAATAGAATAGAGAGCCCAGAAATAAGCTCTCCCATATGGTCAAATGATTTTCAACAAGTGTGCCAAGACCTTCAATGGGGAAAGGACAGCCTTTACAACACATGGTACTGGGAAAACTGGATATCCACATGCAAAAGAATGAAGTTGGACCCTTTCCTTACATCATATACAAAAATGAACTTGAAATGGATCAGAGACCTAAATATAAGACCTAAAGCTATAAAACTGTCAGAAAAAAAGCTTCATAACTTTGGATTTGGCAATGATTTCTTGACTACAACACCAAAAGCTAAGGAAACACAAAAATAGACAAACTAGAGTATATCAAAATCAAAACCTTCTGTGCATCAAAGGACACAATCAACAAAGTGAAAAGGCAACACACAGAATGGGAGAAAACATTTGCAAATCACATATTTGATAAGACGTTAATAGAACACATAAGATATAAGACTCCTCAGCCAGGCGCGGCGGCTCATGCCCGTAAGCCTAGCATTTTGGGAGGCCAAGGTGGGTGAATCACAGGAGGCCAACGGTTTGAGACCAGCCTGGACAACAAGGTGAAATCACGTCTCTACTAAAAATACAAAAATTAGCTGGGCGTGGTAGTGCACATCTGTAATCCCAGCTACTTGTGAGGCTGAAGCAAGAGAATCGCTTGAACCCGGAAGGTGGAGGTTGCAGTGAGCCAAGATCACGCCTGGGCGACAGAGCGAGACTCTATCAAAAAAAAAAAAAAAAAAAAAAAAAAAAAAAAAAAAAGAATTTTTTCCACAAAATAAAAAAAAAAAAAAAAAGTGATTTTAAAATGGGCCAAGCCAGGTGCAGCGGCTCACGCCTATAATCCCAACACTTTGGGAGGCCGAGGTGGGTGGATCATTTGAGGTCAGGAGTTCAAGACCAGCCTGGTCAACATGGTGAAACCCCGTCTCTACTAAAGATACAAAAATTGGCCAGGCATGGTGGTGCACATCTGTAATCCTAGCTACTCATGAGGTTGAGGCAGGAGAATTGCTTGATCCCAGGAGACAGAGGTTGCAGTGAGCCGAGACTAGGCCATTGCATTCCAGCCTGGGCAACAGAAAGAGACTCCATCTTAATAAATAAATACATACATACATACATATATAAAAATGGGCAAATGTCTTAATGAGAATTCTCCAAAGACATACAAATGGCCAAGAAGCACATGAAAAGATGCTCGGCATCACTAATCATCAGGGAAATCAAAATCAAAATCACAGCGAGATACCACTTCACACCCATTTGGATGGCTACCATAAAACAAAGAAGAAACAGAACATAAGTGATGGTGAACATCAGATGAATTGACAACCTTGTAGAATGGTAGTAGGAATGGAAGATTTTGCAGGCACTATGCAAAACACTACGTGGTTTCCTCAAAAAATGCAAAAGAAGTTTTACCATGTGTTCTGGGTTTTCTTAGCTTCTGTGTTTGTCTGTTTGGGATCCATTCATCACTAAGCCAATTATATTAACTATATCTTATTTTCTGTATTTTTGTTGCTCTGGCTTTCGAGGGCCTTGCAAATCATGGGACAGAATGCCCCTCCCAAAGCTAGCTAATTCCCAAATATAATAATTTGTCTATAAGCATGTCTTTTTTTTTTTTTTTTTTTGGACGGAGTCTCTCTCTGTCGCCCGGGCTGGAGTGCAGTGGCCGGATCTCAGCTCACTGCAAGCTCCGCCTCCCAGGTTTACGCCATTCTCCTGCCTCAGCCTCCCGAGTAGCTGGGACTACAGGCGCCCGCCACCTCGCCCGGCTAGTTTTTTGTATTTTTTAGTAGAGACGGGGTTTCACCATGTTAGCCAGGATGGTCTCGATCTCCTGACCTCGTGATCCGCCCGTCTCGGCCTCCCAAAGTGCTGGGATTACAGGCTTGAGCCACTGCGCCCGGCCTATAAGCATGTCTTTCGTATGCCAAACAACCAATTCCAGTCTGAAGCCCAGCCAACTCCTTAGCTAACTTTCACTGGCCGCTATTTCCCATACTCTATATACCCAGGCCACAAACCAAGCCACTAGAGACCATCCCTATAGCCCAAAGCCAACCAGAATTATTTAAACTAACCCACCCTATGCTCAAACTTGCCCTGTTTCCCTTGGAGTTCCCAGTAAAGGCTTTACCCTAGATTTTCCCCTTCACTGCTATCTTCTGCCTCCAGACCAAAACCTAGTGCTCCTCACGTGATGTGGTGTAGTGTAGCACGCCCCTTCCTGGAAAATGTAAGTAATAAAAATCTTCAATTGGCCGGGCGTGGTGGCTCACCCATGTAATCCCAGCACTTTGGGAGGCCGAAGCAGGCAGATCACGTGAGATCAGGAATTCAAGACCAGACTGGCCAACATGGTGAAATCCTGTCTCTACTAAAAATACAAAATATTAGCCACGCGTGGTGGGTGGGAGTCTACAAGCCCAGCTACTTGGGAGGCTGAGGCAGGAGAATCGCTCGAACCCGGGAGATAGAGATTGCAGTGAGCCGAGGTCACACAGTTGCACTCTAGCCTGCAAAAGAGCGAAACTCCATCTCAAAAAAAAAAAAAATTCAGTGGCATTGGTCTCTCCATGTCATCACTCAGTCATCTCCATAAATTAAGACCTGGGCACAGAACACTATAATAATCTAGCATCATCACTTCAGGGTTATATCTAAAAGAATTAGAAGCAGAAGGCCAGGCATGGTAGCTCACACCTGTAATCCCAGCACTCTGGGAGGCCAAGGCGGGTGGATCGCTTGAGTTTAAGAGTTCGAGACCAGCCTGGCCAACGTGGTGAAATCCCAAATCTACCAAAACGATAAAAAATTAGCCTGGTGTGTTGGTTTGAGCCTTTAATTCCAGCTACTTGAGAGGCTGAGGCAGGAGAATCAAGTGAAAATTGCTTGAACCTGGGAGGCGGAGGTTGCAGTGAGCCGAGATTATAGCGTGGCACTGCAGTCCAGCCTGGGCAAAAGGGCAAGCCTCCAGCTCAAAAAAAAAAAAAAAAAAAAAAAAAAAGAATTAGGAGCAGAAACTCAAAGAGATATTTGCACACCCATGTTCATAGCAGCATTATTCGCATTACCCAAAAGGCAGAAGCAACCTAAATGTCCATTGATGGATTAATAAATAAAACATAACGTATACATGCAACGGAGTATCATTCAACCTCAAAAAGAAAGTACGTTCTGATGCATGCTACAACATGGATGAATTTTGGAAACATTACACCGAGTGAAATAAGCCAGACACAAAAGGACAAATACTGTATGATTCCACTTATACGAGGTATGTAGACTAATCAAATGTCATGGAGACAGGAAGTAGAATGGTGGTTGCCAGGGGATGGGGTCCGGGGAGGAGGAAATGGAGTTATTATTTAATGGGTAATTTTCACTTCTGTAAGACAAAAAGTTCTAGAGCTAGATGGTGGTGATGGCTGCACATCACTGTGAATGCACTTCATGACCCTGAGCTGGACACTTAAAATGGGGAAGATGGAAATTTTATGTATTGTTTTTACCACAATTTAAAAGTGCAAAGCATTATCAAAAGTAGCAAATATACTAGATTCACATGAAAAGCAAGTCAAGATGAATTTTTTTTTAATTAAAAAAATTTTTTTAGACACAGTCTTGCTCTGTCATCCAGGCTAGAGTACAGTGGTGAAATCATGGCTTGAACTTTTAGGCTCAAGCAATCCTCCCACCGCAGCCTCCTGGGTAGCTGGGACTACAGGTGCACATCACCACACCTGTTGGTTTTTGTCTTGCTTTTTTGTTTTTTTTTTTTTTTAGATACAGGGTATCACTGAAAATTTTTTAAATACTAAAAAGTGTCAATACATTATACATTTCCAGGGAAATTGTTTTGGTTTTTTTGTTTTAGATGGAATCTCACTCTGTCACCAGGCTGGAGTGCTGTGGCACAATCTCGGCTCACTGCAAGCTCCGGCTCCCTGGTTCAAGCTATTCTCCTGCCTCAGCCTCCCAAGTAGCTGGGATTAGAGGCATGCACCACCACGTCAATTTCTGTATTTTTAGTAGAGACAGAGTTTCACCACGTTGGCCAGGATGGTCTTGATCTCCTGACCTCGTGATCCACCCGCTTCAGCCTCCCAAAGTGCTGGGATTAACAGGCGTGAGCCATCGCACCTGGCCGGTTTTATTACTTTGTAAGTTATTGGCAAGATGCATTTATTTCTCATCAGCAGTAAATTCCATTGATAACTGAAAATAAGTAAAATATTTCTTTGGTCCCTGATGTGGTTTGAGTCTGTGTCTCCATCCAAATCTCATGTCAAATTGTAATCCCCCATGTTGGACGTGGGGCCTGGTGGAATGTGACTAGATCATGGGGGTGGATTTCCCCTTTGGTGCTGTTCTTGTGATATATCACAAGATCTGGTTGTTTGAAAGTATATAGAACCTCTCCGCCTTGCTCTCTCTCTCCTGCTCCTGCCATGTAAAGATGTGCCTGCTTCCCCTTTGCCTTCTGCCATGATGCAAGTTTCTTAGGGACTCCTCAGCCGTGATTCCTTGAGAGCCTGTGGAATCATTAGCCAATTAAACCTCTTTTCTTTATAAATGACCCAGTCTCAGGTAGTTCTTTATAGTAGTGCAAGAATGGACCAATACAGTTCCCAACTTCCTGACCTGAATCATCACTAGTCCCTTGGTCCAAACTTGTACTATGTTCAAAGCTGACTCCGTTTCTGCCAAGATTCTGGTTTCCAACACCTTCAGCACCACCATCCCTACCAGATCGGGAATATGGGCTTTCTGCAAATTAACACGGGAGCCTAACTTGGCCTCCTCACTCTGGATGCAAAGCAGCAAATTAAGCTTTCTCCAATTCTCACCACAAAGTTTTACACAAAACCATGGAATATAAAGAAGTATCTTTTGGCGGCAGGTTCAGAATTCACAGGAAAGTTGCAGTCATCTTCAGTGGGAGATTAGGTGCAAAAGGGAGAAATAACAATTTTTTTTTTTTTGAGACGGAGTCTACCTCTGTTTCCCAGGCTGGAGTGCAGTGGTGTCATCTCAGCTCACCACAACCTCTGCCTCCTGGGTTCAAGTGATTCTCCCGCCACAGCCTCTCAAGTAGCTGGGACTACAGGCATGCGCCACCATGCTCAGCTAATTTTTGTATTTTTAGGAGAGACGTGGTTTTCACTATGTTGGCCAGGCTGGTCTCGAACTGACCTTGTGATCCACCCACCTCGGCCTCTGAAAGTGCTAGGATTACAGGCGTGAGCTACCGCACCCAGCACATAATTTTTAACTCTTCTCTGTCTGGCCCCAAAGAGTGAGCACCCGCAGTCCACTTTTTCCAGAAGCAGGAAGGACTTTCTTATGCTCAACCTTATTTTAGGGCAACTTTTCAGACTCCACTGCTCTAAAACTCTCCTTTTAAAACTTCCCTTGACTTCATTTGCTCCAAATAGATCACGCACGATTGAGATGACATGTTTGAAGCAAATAACGTGCAGTCCAGGCTTCTTGGTGTGGGCAGGACTCCTTGGAAACATTGGAGCCTCCTCTCTCTTCCTCACCCTGTTCCCAAAATGCTTCCCACTTCCCACTCCAGAAACAAAACATTCCCTATCCGCTCATGGTCCTGTCACATCCAAATCTTAGCTGAGACTCTTGCCTCCTAGCTTTCAGAATATCTCTTTCTCCATTCTTCCGTTTTCAGCCTGAACCCTTCAGAAAGCTTCTCAGGAATGTTTTGCAGGCAGAGACTCATTCACAAAGCACAATCCGTACATCAGTACTTATATCTATGTTTCAAATGATCTCACCTATTACACAAAAATCGAACTTTGGTTTTTGTTTTTTGAGACAAACTCTCACTCTGTCGCCCAGGCTGGAGTCTAGTGGCCGGATCTCAGCTCACTGCAACCTCCACCTCCCGGGTTCAGGCAATTCCCCTGCCTCAGCCTCCCAAGTAGCTGGGACTACAGGCGCATGCTGCCATGCCCAGCTAGTTTTTTGTATTTTAGTAGAGATGGGGTTTCACCGTGTTGCCCAGGCTGGTCCCGAACTCCTGAGCTCAGGCAATCTGCCTGCCTCAGCCTCCCAAAGTGCTGGGATTACAGGCATGAACCACTGCACCCGGCACAAAAATTTAACTTCTACTAGACTGAAACCTCTGTGATGAAAGCGCTTTTATCTTGCTAACTCGTGATCTCCAAACAACATATGCACAAGCAACTGAGTACCTGTCCCCACCTGGCCATATAAATCAGAGGTCAGCCAGGCATGGTGGCTCATGCCTATAGTCCCAGCACTTTGGGAGGCTGAGGCAGGCAGATCACTTGAGCTCAGGAGTTTTAGACCAGCCTGGGAAATATGGTGAAACCCTGTCTCTATCAAAAATACAAAAGATTAGCTGGGAGCGGTGGCACACGCCTGTGGTTCCAGCTACTTAGGAGGCTGAGATAGGATTGCTTGAGCCTGGGAGGTGGAGGTTGCAGTGAGCTGAGATGACACCACTGCATTATAGCCTGGATGACAGAGTGAAACCCCGTTTCGAATAATAATCAATCAATGAATCAGTCAGAGACCAGCAGCCTTTTTCTGTAGAGAGGAGAGCCAGACAGTAAATATTTTAGGCTTTGAGGGCCATCGCTTACAACCACTCAACCTTCGTAGTGTGAAAGCAGTCACAGACAATACGTAAACAAGTGGGCATGAGCGTATTCCAATAAAACTTCACTTATGGACTGTGCCATTTGAATCTTATGTAATTTTTATTAAATGGTATTCTTTTGGTTTTTGCAAGTATTTATTTATTTTATTTTTTGAGACAGAGCCTCGCTCTGTTGCCCAGGCTAGAGTGCAATGGCAGGATCTCGGCTCACTGCAACCTCCGCCTCCCAGGTTCAAACGATTCTCCTGCCTCAGCCTCCCGAGTAGCTAGGATTACAGGTGTGCACCACCACACCTGGCTAATTTTTGTTATTTTTAATAGAGATGGGGTTTCAGCCAGCCTGGACATCATGGTGAAACCCCGTGTCTACGAAAAATACAAAAATTGGCCAGTTGTGGTGGCAAGTACCTGTAATCCCAGCTACTCGGGAGGCTGAGGCAGGAGAATCACTTGAACCTGGGAGGCAGAGGTTGCAGTGAGCCAAGATCGCGCCATTGCACTTCAGCCTGGGCGACAAGAGCAAAACTCTATCTCAAAAAACAAAGAAACAAAGTTGGTCTTAACCTAGGCCTGTAAATATTTGAACAAAATACTAACAGATTCTAGCAGCTCAAGGCCACATCCCCTGGTTGACCCTATCCCTCTTAACCTGCCTGAAAAAAGTGAAGGCTCACAAATGAATTTCCTGTTTGTTCTAGCCAACACCAGAAGATAGGGTCCCGTCTCCTGGCCTCTGTGCGAGGGTCAGAGCCTAACTTCAAACAGCATCAGTTAGCAATCCCAGTTGGGTTTTACGTGGACCAGCCACTTTTGGTAAATTTGTATTTCCCTGACTGTCAAGCATACCCTGCCCCCCAACTCAATCCCCTCCTACTCCCTCATTTTCCATTTGTGGGTGAAGCAAAGTCCTTTTTTTTTTTTTTCCCCGAGACAGGGTCTCACTCTATAGCCCATGCTACAGTGAAGTGGTGCGATCTTGGCTCACTGCAAACTCTGCCTCCTCAAATTCAAGGGATCCTCCCACCCAAGCCCCCTGAGTAGCTGAGACTACAGCCACATGCCACCATTCCCTGCTAATTTTTGTATTTTTTGTAGAGACAGTCTTTCACGATGTCGCCCAGGCTGGTCTCGAACTCCAGAACTCAAGCCATTCACCCGCCTCCACCTCCCAAAGTGTAGATTACAGGCATAAGCCACCCCGCCCAGCCTAAGTCTTGATGTATTGCCCATGCTGGTCTCAAACCCCTGGCTCAAGCAATCCTTCTGCCTCAGCCCCTGTAGTAGCTTCATCCCAGTGTCTAGTACACACCCAGCTTCATTCTTCCTTTAAAACACCCAGTCACCTCTGTACACACCAAAGTTGAGCTCAGATCATGCTGGACTCTCTTCACTATTACAATAGTTATTAGTGATTAAAATGTGTCCTTATCACTATAACTAATATCCACCTTTTGTTTTTCTTTAACATAATTAAGGTAGAAAATACTGGAATAAAATCATTCAGTATATCCTGGTAGCATTATTAACATAGACAGGGGCCAAGGAGGGAAATGTTGTGCCAGGCAAAAATAAAAATCAGAAGCAGCAAAACAAATTGCAAGTTCCTAGTAATCAAAGAATATGACCTTTTTTTTTTTGGAAACAGAGTCTCATTTTGTCACCAGGCTGGGGTGCATTGGCATGATGTCCGCTCACTGCAACCCCCACCTACCGGATTCAAGTGATTCTCCTGCCTCAGCTTCCCAAGTAGCTGGGACTACAGGCATGCATCACCACGGACAGCTAATTTTTGTATTTTTAGTAGAGATGGGGTTTCACCATGTTGGCCAGATGGTCTTGATCTCTTGACCTTGTGATCCACCCGCCTCGGCTTCCCAAAGTGCTGGGATTACAGGCATGAGCCACCGTGCCCAGCCGGAATGTGACTTTTTTAAAGTTAGCTTGTAGCAATGTACTCTCAACTAGAAAAAAGTTTTATAAAATTAAAGCTCAGTGTTTTGTTTTTTTTTGAGACAGGGTCTCACTCTGTCGCCCAGGCTGGAGTGCAGTGGTGTGATCTTGGCTCACTACACCCACTAGGGCTCCCTACCTCAGCCTCTTGAGTAGCTGGGACTGTAGGTGTGCACCACCATCCCCGGCTAATTTTTTTTTTTCCCCGAGACAGAATCTTGCTCTGTTGCCCAAGCTGGAGTGCAGTGGCGTGATTTCGGCTCACTGCAACCTCTGCCTCCTGGGTTGAAGCGATTCTCCTGCCTCAGTCTCCCGATTAGCTGGATTTATAGACACTCACCACCATGTCCAGCTAATTTTCATATTTTTAGTAGAAACGGGGTTTTACCTGTTGGCTAGGCTGGTCTTGAACTTCTGACCTCATGATCCACCCACCTCAGCCTCCCAAAGTGCTGGGATTACAAGCGTGAACCAACGTGCCCAGCCTTTCTTTTTTTTTTTTTTTTTTTTTTTTTTTTTGATTTTTGTAGAGACAGGGTTTCACCATGTTTCCCAGGCCGGTCTCAAATTCCTGAGCTCAAGCAATCCTCCCTCCTCATCCTCCCAAAGTGCTGGGATTACAGGTGTGTGTACCACACCCAGCAAAGCTGAGTTCTAATAAGGTACAGGTAAATCTAGATTGATTTCTGAAGACAATAATGTATATTCTGAGGATTGAAACTAAGGACATAGGCAAAATAAAAAAATATCTATGCATAAAATATTTTTTTGGCTTTTATGTAAATATACTTCTCCATTATCTGAAATAAAAGAAACCCGGCCGGTGCGCTGGTGGCTCAAGGCCTGTAATCCGCATTTTGCGAGGCCTCGAGACGGGCAGGATCACGAGGTTCAGGAAGATCGAACCATCCTGGATACAGGCGACACGGTGAACCCGTCTCTACTAAAAATACAAAACTGACGGGCGAGGTGGCAGGCGCCTGTAGTCCCAGTCCCGGGAGGCTGAGGCGGAGAATGGCGTGAACCCGGGAGGCGGAGCTTGCAGTGAGCTGAGATGCCGGCCAACTGCACTCCAGTCCCGCGACCAGAGCGAGGACTCCGCCTCAAAAAAAAAAAAAAAAAAAAGAAAAAAGAAACCATACAATCATCTAATATTAAATTTGCCTCATAGGCCAAATCACTATGAAAGATGAAAGATTTTTTTTTTTTTTTTTTTTGAGCGGAGTCTCGCTCGTCGCCAGGCTGGATGGGTGCCGGATTCCTAGCTCCACTGCACCAGCTCGCCTCCGGTTTACGCACATTCTCCTGCCTCAACTCCGAGTAGCTGGGACAGGGCGCCCGCCACTCGCCCGTAGTTTTTTGTATGGTATTTTTTTTTGATTAGAGACGGGGTTTCACGTGTAGCAGGATGGTCTCGATCTTCACTGACCTCGTGATCGCCCGTCTCGAGCCTCCCCAAAGTGCTGGGATTACAAGCTGAGCCACCGTTGCCCAGCCGAAAGATTCAATCTTAAAAACAGTTTTTTGTTTGTTTGTTTTGACTGTGGTATAATTTTACATTTTAATCTGGAAAAATTTTTTTTTATTGATACACAATAGATATATATATATGTTCAGGTTGATTCTTTGAGCAAACTTGTTACTGCCTTAATTGCTTTTATTTGAAAACTATGTAACTGTTGCTCTTGCAGAAAGAAACTATTACTGGCAGAAAAATCATCACACGGACCCTGCCCTCATGCTGTCTACCATTCAACAGGAAAATAAAATATGCTGGACTCCACTTGGAAGAAAATGCGTTTCTGCCTTTTTAGGAAGTGGTGTGGCAGCCCTAGAGGGTTGGCTGGGCCTCAGCCCAGGGTCCTGGGCTGCTGCTGCCACCCAGAACTCAGGGAGACAGTCTGCCACCCTCATGACAGATACCCAATTGACAGGGTGCCTACTGCTTCCCTGAGCTTCCCAGGTGCCTGCAAGTATTCCCCATCTTCCCAGACCTAGCCCCTTTCACTGCAGAAGCCTGCTTACATTTCTCTGAAAATTTTAAAAGTTTAATATTAAATCTATGATGTGTGCATGATGCTCCTCTTGTCTGACAACTGATGAGAGGAAAGGGGACCCTAGGAGGCAAGGGGCAGAGTAGGGAAAGAGATGAGACAGAAATGGGGTGACACTCACTGGGAGATAAGGTTCTCAATGTGGAAGGAAGCTCTACAAATAGGGAAGGCAAGGAAAAACTCTGCGGCGTAGATTGGGATGGCAAATATCACTGAAAGTACATGAAGATATATATACACATACACACATATAGTTATATACATATATACACAATAGAGTTACATGCATACAGCTATATCTTTATATCCTGTATATTTGAAAGGTCCTAAAAGCAATAACATACCAGTAGCACCAAGACCTTGGTTTCTAAGTACCTTTCTCCACAATAGAAATCAGGATTCCTTGGAAAAAAAACAGCTGATTCAAAAGTGGGGACAGGCCGGGTGCGGTGGCTCAAGCCTGTAATCCCAGCACTTTGGGAGGCCAAGGCAGGCAGATCATGAGGTCAGGAGATCAAGACCATCCTAACACGATGAAACCCCGTCTCTACTAAAAAATACAAAAAATTAGCCGGGCAGGGCATGGCGGGTGCCTGTAGTCCCAGCTACTCGGGAGGCTGAGGCAGGAGAATGGCGTGAACCCAGGAGGTGGAGCTTGCAGTGAGCCAAAATCAGGCCACCGCACTCCAGCCGGGGCGACAAAGCAAGACTCCGTCCCCCCCCCCCCCCCCCCAAAAAAAAAAAAAAAGTCGGGACAGGAGAGGTACAAGACAAGCTTGGAATGTGTTCTGGGGTCAGTATCTAAAAATTGGAGCTGGGCGTGATGGCTCACACCTGTAATCCTAGCACTTTGGGAGACAACGGGAGGATTGTTTTAGGCCAGGAGTTTGAGACTAGCCTGGGCAACATGGTAAGACCCCATCTTTATGGAAAATTTTTTAAAAATAGCTAGGCATGATGGCATTGTGTCTGTAGCTACTCCAGAAGCTGAGGCAGGAGGATCGTTTAAGCTGCAGTGAGCTGTGATCGTGTCATGCCTGAGTGTACAGGACAAGACCCTGTTTCAAAAAAAATAAAAGAGGGAAAATTACAGCTAGATAGGAAAAACAAGTTCTAATGTTCTGTAGTACTGTAGGATGACAATATTTTTTGATACTGACCATTATTTATAATTGTGATTATTAATTACAATTCTGCTCTCTACTTCTATGAGGTCAACTTTTTAAGCTATTTATCTTTCTGTGCCTGGCTTATTTCATTTAACATAATGTCCTCCAGTTCCATCCATGCTGCTATGAATGACAGGATTTCATTCTTTTTTATAGCTAAGTAGTATTCAATTGTGTATATGCACCACATTCTTTTAATCCATTTATCTGCTGGTGAACACTTCGGTGGATTCCATATCTTGGCTATCATGAATAATGCTGCAATGAACACAAGAGTGCAGCTATCTCTTCAATACACTGATTTAACTCTGGACAAATACTCAGTAGTGGAATTGCTGGTTCCTAGGGTAGTTCCATTTGTAGTTTTTTGAGGACTCTGCATACTGTTTTCCATATGGACTACACTAATTCACATTCTCATCGAAAGTGTGGGGGAGCTCCCTTTCGTCTGCATTCTCACCAGCATTTATTTTTATGTCTTTGTGATAACAGCAATTCTAACTGGGAGGAGATGATATCTCATTGTGGTTTCGATTTACATTTCCTTGATGATTAAATGTTGAAAGAATGCTTTAGCCATAAAACATCATTTTGACGACCACACTGGTAAAAACTGTGTTGTGCCAACCAAAACAGCATTAGTAGAATCCAGTCTTAAGAACACTTCAGATGGACTCAAGCTGAGGGCATTCTGTAACATACCTAGCATGCATGCTTCAGAAGTCACAAACACATGAAAGGCAAAGGCAGGCAGAGGAACCATTCCAGAGTAAAGATATTAAACATTATGGCAGACTGATAAGATATATAGTGTTAAACAAGATACTTAACATGAAAAAGCCATAAATAACATTATTGGGGCAAATGAAGAAATTGGGTTATAGCCTGTAGATTAGACAAAATAACTGTATTAATGTTACATTTCCTCAATTAATATCTTTACTATGGTTATCCAAATGTGTATCCCGGTTCTCAGGAAATGCTGGGGGGACATGATGTCTGCAACCTTCTCCCAAAGTGGTCAAAAGTAAAAAAACAAAATTAAAAAGTTTATAAGCGGGGGGAAACAGAAGGTGCAGAAGAAGAGGGAAAGGAGGCCAGGCTTGGTGGCTCATGCCTGTAATTAGAACACTTTGGGATGTCAAGGTGGGAGGATCACTTGAGCCCAAAAGTTTGAGACCAGCCTGGGCAACATGGCAAGATCCTGTCTCTATAAAAAATTTTTTAAACTAGCCAGGTACAGAGACATATGATGATAGTCCCAGCTACTCTGGAGGCTCAGGCAGGAGGTTTCTTGGAGTCCAGGAGTTTGAAATGTCAGTGAACTATGAGTGTGCCATTGCACCCCAGCCTGGGTGACAAACCAAGACCCTGTCTCCACAAAAAAAAAGGGGGGGGGGAGAGAAACGAAAGAGGGAGGAAAGGAGAAAAATGTATAAACTAATGTGAAAATATATTAGTATTTGTGAATCTGGGTAAAGGGTAGGGTTTTTGGTGTTTTTTTTTTTTTTTTAACATTCTTTTAAGCAACAGGGTCTCACTCTGTCACCCGGGCTGGAGTGCAGTGGTGTGATCACGGTTCAGTGCAGCCTCTAAGTCTGGACTCAAGTGATCCTCCTGCCTCAGCCTCCTGAGTGGCTGGGATTATAGGCATGTAACACCACACCCAATTAACTTTTACTTTTTTTTTTTTTTTTTTGTAGAGAGGAGGTCTCATTATGCTGCCCAGGCTGGTCTCGAACTCCTGGCCTCAAGCGATCCACCCATCTCAGCCTCCCACAGTGCTGGGATTATACCTGTGAGCCAGCATACCTGGCTAC
Organism: Rhinopithecus bieti; assembly: GCF_001698545.2. Lineage (NCBI taxonomy): Eukaryota > Metazoa > Chordata > Mammalia > Primates > Cercopithecidae > Rhinopithecus > Rhinopithecus bieti. The sequence continues at coordinate 270,984 of NW_016807505.1, read as the reverse complement.
TAATATTCTTTTAACTTCTGTAAGTTTAAGGTTGTTTCAAAGTAAAAATTTAAATTAAAACAGCATGGATACATCCATTTCTTTAAAAGTGCAAAAAAACAGAATTCATGTATGTACTTATAAAATACAAATAAAATTCCTCTGGAAGAGACATAGGCAATGATACCACATTTGCCTCTGAATTGGAGGGAATATAACAGCATGGTGAAGAAGCAAGGATATAAGCAGAATGTCTGTATAATTTATCATCCAAACTAGCACACTTCTGACAGAAAGTAGGATTATTCATAATCATGTCAGGACAATAATTTATGTGTGCATCTACGCCAGGCAAAAGGGGATATATTGTCATTACGGGTGGAAAGATGACTTCTCACTGTATGCCTTTTGTATATTTTGATTTTTTAACTATGTAAACATATTATTCAAATATATAAAAATTTACATATATAATTTAAAAAGGAATCACCTAAATCCTCATTAGTATAATAAAAGTTGGAAAATGGGAAAATTCTTAAAATATCATCACAATAGAATCTAAAGTAGCTATTTAAAGAATGAGGGGCCTGGCACAGCAGCTTATGCCTGCAATCTCAGCACTTTGGACAGAAGGATTGCTTGATGCCAGGAGTTTGAAACTAGATTGGTCAACATAGTGAGACCCCATCTCATTTTTAAAAGATTAAAAAATTAGTGGGCCGGGTGCAGTGGCTCACGCCTGTAATACCAGCACTTTGGTTGGCCGAGGCGGGCGGAACATGAGGTCAGGAGACCGAGACCATCCTGGCTAACATGGTGAAACCCCATCTCTACTAAAAATTCAAAAAATTAGCTGGGCAATGTGGCAGGCGCTACCACTACTCAGGAGGCTGAGGCAGGAGAATGGCGTGAACCTGGGAGGCGGAGCTTGCAGTGAGCCGAGATTGCACCACTGCACTCCAGCCTGGGCAACAGAGCAAGACTCCATCTCAAAAAAAACATTAGCTGGGCATGGTGGTATGCACCTATGGTCCCAGCCACTGGGGAGGCTGAGATGGGAGGATCGCTTGGAGACTGAGGCTGTAGTGATCGCACAACTGCACCCTAGCCTGGGCAACAGTGTGTGACCCTGTCTTTTAAATAAACAGTAATAAATTCATAAAAAGGAAAAGGAGGACTCTAGAAAGGCAGTTTTTGAAAGCTTCATAGAGTAAGACACAGCAGAAATGAGAGCAGAGGAATTGGGGTTTGGAGCCAGGGAAGTGTTGGGGAGTGGTGGGGGGAAGCAATCATACATTTTTCTTTATGTAGAGATGGGGTCTTGCTATGTTACTCAGGCTTGTCTCGAACTCCTGGTCTTGAGCAATCTTCCCATCTCAGCCTCCCAAAGTGCTGTACAAGTGTGAGCTACCATGCTGGCCACAATCCTACTTTTAATAACCAAAGAATTACAGCTTATTTTCCTATCACTGACATAAAACACTGGAAATGTCCTTTCTTCCAGGGGCCCTTTATAAACTAGTAAGCAACATATATACTATGGATTTGGAGGCATCAGTATTTTTCTTAAAAGAGGTTGAAATTTAGCTTTTCCTGACTCAACCCTGAATAACTTCAGTACAGCCTTCATACACAATTCTATTTAAGTCAACAGATAAAATCATCATGATTGTGTACTTACAGTGTTCATAGTCCAATAAAGAGTTTAAACCAGCTAATAGAATTTGGAGTTAAGTAGATGGAAAAATCACCACAGCTGAATCAGAAGCCAAACCTTCTGTCAGACATGCAGACATTTATCATCCCAGTTTTCACGTGGTTGGCTGTAAGTTTCTATTCTGCCAAGCATAAGTTCAACAAGACTTGGCTGTGGACAGGGGTATTTTTTATTCTTTCTGCCTGCACATTTCCCAAGAGGGCTGAAGGAGTTCAGGAAACGCCACCCCTAGCCTGAGCATGGTGACTCATGCCTGTAATCCCAGCTGTTTGGGAGACAGAGGTAGGAGGATCACTTGAGGCCAGGAATTGGAGACCAGCCTAGCCAATATGGTGAGACTCTGTCTCTGGAAAAAAGTTTTAAAAAAATTAGCCGGGCATGATAGTGCATGCCTGTGGTCCTAGCTACTCAGGAGACTGAGGTGGGAGGATCTCCACCCCAAAATATGATGCTTTGGTATGCTGATTACTTTGAACTGAGGGTATGTGGGGAGCAGCTCATACAGGCAGAGGTTTTCTCTGAGCTTCCTTATCTAAAGAGATTATCCAAAAGGAACTTAATTGTCATGAATCCCCTCCCCAGGAAACTCACCAACCAGGGAAGACTGGCTCCTATCACAGGAAAAGAGAGCAGACCTTGGCAACACATGCAGACTTTGTCACCGGCTGTTACCTGTTCTTCTGACAGTCCGTTTATCTTTCCCCCAAACTGTTTACTCTCCCCTAAGTTACCTAATCATCTATACCCTCTGTCCTAAGAAGAGGGTACATAAGCTTCTGGATCTCACTGGGTTCTAGGACATTTGCTTTTCTTTCATGTGATGTCCCTGTGTCCATATCTAATTTGTGTACCTTTTCTCCTGTTTATCTGACTACTGTCAATTTCTTTCATGGACTCAATTATTGAATTCTCAGAAAGCAGAAGAAAGGTCTTCCCTCCTGTACAGAAGGAAAGACTCCTGAGCTCAGGAGTTTGAAATCAGCCAGGGCTACATGCTGAAACCCCGTTTCTACTAAAATATAAAAAGCCAGGCATCCAGCCTGGGGAGCAGAGCGATACTCTGTCTCAAAAAAAAAAAAAAAAAAAAAAAAAAAAAAAGAAAAAAATATATATACTATATATATAGTATATATAATAATAGGTAGTATATATACCCGTATATACTAACTGGGCAGTAAAAAGAAACAAACCCTAAAATTTATGCACTAGTGCACAGTGAACTCCAGCAACTGAGAAGACCCAAGTGAGCCCTTCCCAAAACAGCCTCTCTCCTGTTCACAGGTAACCACCATCCTGACTTTTCACACTGACTTCTGAATGTTATAGAGATGAATTCAGACAGGTATATTTTTGCCTAGATTATTTTGCTCAACTTTGTGTTTATAAAATTCATAGGCCGGGCGCGGTGGCTCAAGCCTGTAATCCCAGCACTTTGGGAGGCCGAGACAGGTGGATCACGAGGTCAGGAGATCGAGACTATCCTGGCTAACACGGTGAAACCGCGTCTCTACTAAAAAATACAAAAAACTAGCCAGGCGTGGTGGCGGGCGCCTGTTGTCCCAGCTGCTCGGGAGGCTGAGGCAGGAGAATGGTGTGAACCCGGGAGGCGGAGCCTGCAGTGAGCTGAAGTGAGCTGAGATCCGGCCACTGCACTCCAGCCCGGGCGGCAGAGCGAGACTCTATCTCAAAAAAAATAAATAAATAAAAAATAAAATTCATCAAGGTTTTTACATGTAGATACGGGTCATTATTTATTATTTATAGTTGAATTCCACTGAATTTATATACCACCATTTACTTACCCACTTTGCTTTATTTCTAGTTTTTGGCTATTACAAATAATGCTGCTATAAACATTTAAATACTTGTCTTTTCATCAACTGTGCATGTATTTTTCCATGGCCTACTCCACACAGTAGAATGGCTGGTGCATGTGTAAGGTACACATGGTTTTCTAGGTAAACAGCAGATAGTTTACCAAAGTGCTTGTTATAATTAACCCTGCCATGAGCAACATTTGAATTGAAGATCCACCAATTCCACTTCCAGTAACAGATCCCTGAGAGATGTGTACCTATGTAAATCAGGATACACATACTTCAGTGATTACGATTGCAGTGTTGGTGATAACTGCCGACTACACACAACCCAAACAATCATCAGGTATAGAAGGCATCTGCAGTCGAGCACGGTGGCTCACGCCTGTAATCCCAGCATTTTGGGAGGCTGAGGCGGACAGATCACCTGACGTCAGGAGTTAGAGACCAGCCGGGACAACATGGTAAAAGCCTGTCTCTGCTAAAAATACAAAAATTAGCTGGTGTGGTGACGGGTGCCTGCAGTCCCAGTTACATGGGAGGCTAAAGCAGAAGAATCACTTCAACCTGGAAGACAGAGGCCGAAGTGAGCTGAGACTGTACCACTGCACTCCATCCAGCTTGAGCGACAGAACAAGACTCCATCTCACCGGGTGGGGGTGGGGGGAAGGGATCTGTTTACTGTGGTATACATACGGAAATACTAAGATACTAATACGTCTATATAGTGATACACATACACTCTGTATACATACATAGTGAGAAAGATACATACTACATGCTGTATATGTTATATATAATGAGGTAACACTATCAGTAAAAATTAAGAAGTTGGAATTACAACATGGATAAATACAGAAAATGAAATACCAAATGGGAAAGACAAAAAAAATACATACAGGTAAGCATAAGCAAAACCATACAAGATGTATTCCTGTAGCTTAAATATGTAATCACGAGGAATAAAATTACAAACAGCAGCATGGAGGACTCATCTCAGAAGAAAAGGTCAAGATGGGGAAGGGATACCCACAAGTTTTGAGGAGTTCAGGATCATTTCTTTCTCGACTTGGGTATTAGATTACATATTTGTAAAGCAGTACTGTATTGTATGCAATTTTTTTCCTACATATACCTCACAAGAAACAAGTTTGAGAAAAAATAGTTCTGGGTTCAAGGTAACAGACCTGAAATTTCTGGGTTTCATGTCAGTGAAATGTGTAAAGGATCTGGACTATGAATGCCTGAATTAATACCCTAGCTCTGCCACTCTCCTGTGTGAGGCTGAACAAGGCTCTTAGCCTTTTTGTATGGCTTTTTCTCTTGAGATGGAGTTTCACTTTTGTCGCCCGTGCTAGAGTACAATGGCACAATCTTGGCTCACTGCAACCTCCGCCTCCCAGGTTCAAGCAATTCTGCTGCCTCAGCCTCCAGAGTAGCTGGGATTACAGGAGCCCGCCACCGTGCCAGGCTAATTTTTGTTTAGGTTTTTTTTTGTTTTTTGGGGTTTTTTTTTTTAGTAGAGATGGAGGGGTTTCACCATGTTGGCCAGGCTGGTCTCAAACTCCTGACCTCAGGTGGTCCACCTGCTTTGGCCTCCCGAAGTGCTGGGATTGCAGGCATGAGCCACCGCACCCAGCCTGTATGGCATTTTTATCGTCACTAATATATAACAGGTGGAAATGGAAAGCAAGAGGAACAGTGACTGATACAGAATAAGTACTCAATTGATGGTGACTAATACTGGTAACTTACATCCTCTGCTGTATTTAATCCGCAACAATACTAGGCTTTGCTCAGAAGAGCAAATGTTTCAATAGGCCAAGTGAGTGAGTTGGCCTGAAGGACTGTGCTCTCTTCCCTTTCTGCACTGGCCATTTGACTGGCAAATTCAAACCAAGAACCCGGTCCCGTGCCTCGGTTACGACATGTTCACAGGCCAAGGGCTGATAATAAGGTCATTTGCCAAGCCCTGGGTGGCTCCCTTTCCTAGGGTGGAGCCCTTTAACCACAGGATGACTTGGAGAACCTGACCCTACATGTTGCCTGGATGACAACTAGCCCCCATGCCTCAGGATTCTGTATCACAGTTGCTTCCACTCCCTTACCTGGGAAATAAGTTGGGCCTCCTTTATACAAACAAAAGGAAGATCTTTCTTGAATGCAGACAAACACGTTTCCAGGACTACTCCGCAGGAACAGCTTCTGAGAAGGACTACAACTCCTCAAAAACTGTGCTTTTCAGGCCGTGAAGGAATGCACCTGCAGCCTCATGAATTCCCTGGGTGAACCTCAAGCAAACTCTGCTCACCTGCTTAAAGTCAATCTTCTTGAACAGTGGCTACATCTGAAGCCTTCACAAAGCTGAATTTGCAGCTTCAGTTCTGTTGATTCTGGGTCAGATCTGATCCTGCATGAACATGAGCCTGTCAGAAGAGCCTTGGCCAAGTGGAATATTATGGCTGTCCTTGAATATATGCCACTTCCAGAATTTTTTAGTATTACACCAGACAATTCATGGACTGTCATTGACCCATCAGAAAAACGTGCTGAAGTGGATGGAAAATATCATACACCTGCAGGACATACTCTTTCAATCATTATCTACTTGAAAGGGTACTACACCTGGGTAACTTTCTGAACCAAACCTTTAACAGCTGACTTAAAACACAGAAAGCAATAGCCATCCAAATGCTGTCTGAGCTTCGCTTTGCTGCTAGGACAAGATTTTGGAGGCAATTTGGTCCAGTCATTCTCAAACTGTAATAAACACACAAAACACTGGAAGTATTATTAACACGTGATTCTCAATCCATAGGTCTGGGATTGAGTGTATGCCTCTGTGCACGCCCCTGCCCGCCCGCTCACGTTCTCCCTTACTCCCCAGCCCTTGAAGGGGTTTGAGTGTATAAAGCACTCATTCACATATTGAAACTGGGCTTCAACTCTGCTCCCTCCTCAGATTTGGCACACTACTGTAATTTTCTCTACCCCAGGTTAGTGAACCCGAATCCCGCTTCTCTCAACGTGCATTCCTCAGACCAATCCTGGCACTTGTTAGAAATGCAAATTCTTATGCCGCAAACCAAACCCTGACAATCAGAAACCCCGGGATGGAGCTTGCACAGTTTAACAAGCCCCCAGGTGATACTAATGCACACTCAAGTGGGGAAACAACTGCCCTTGCCAGAGGGATATACTAGAACAAAGTAGAACCGCTGGAGAAAAGCAAACACTATATCCAAAAAATGGGGAAATTAAATTATGCAGTTAAATTGTAATTAAAGTGAACACGGCTTGAGCAATACAACACGTTTCTGATTCAGAAAAAACGTTTTATAAGCATTTATAACAGAGGAGGTCATGGACTAGACAGGGTGTGCACACAAGTGGCAGGCAAGGAGGAAGAGGCTGGAGATATGTAACATTTCTACTTACATAAGAGAAGGTAGCTTCAGCCACTGGTAAAACGGGCAGTAAAAAATCTGTAGAGGAGATTCTGGTGGAAGAGTATGTTCAGGGAATGTTCCCTTCTAAGTTCCACTTATGTATACTGAGGCTGAGAATTGTAAAGAGAAGATACATCAGGTCATTCAAAATACATGTATCTAGAAGTTATGCAAAACGTGCTTTGTGTTCCATGAAAAGGGGAGATACAGATGCGCCAGAGGAATATTTTATAAAAACGTAGTTTTCTGTACACTGACAAATATTCTTTGCTTGATCAAACTTTAGTCAGGCACTTGAACCTTCTGTGGTCTGTGCACTTCCCTTGTGAAATCCAGCTTTAGCAAGAGCCTCCTTACCTTTGATATCTTACCAGGTTCAGGGGCCCGGCGCGGTGGCTCACGCCTGTAATCCCAGCACTTTGGGAGGCCGGACCATCCTGGTTAACACGGTGAAACCCCGTCTCTACTGAAAATACAAAAAATTAGCCGAGCATGGTGGCGGGCGCCTGTAGTCCCAGCCACTCCGGAGGCTGAGGCAGGAGAATGGCGGGAACCCGGGAGGCGGAGCTTGCAGTGAGCCGAGATTGCACCACTGCACTCCAGCCTGGGGACAGAGCGAGACTCCGTCTCAAAAAAACAAAACAAAACAAACAAACAAAATCTTACCAGGTTCATTATCCTGCACCATTCCCCAAGAGATGTTTGATCACCCTGGCCTGTCTTCAGCAAAAATCCTTTTAGGCTGGTTTCCCCATAATCCCCCTAACCTTTGAGGTTTCTCCTTGGTAAGTTTCCATTCACAGACCTCCCAGGCTGCTCTTTGGTTATAAACTCCCACTTGCCCAGGCTGTATTTAGAGTTAGCCCAATCTCTATCTGCAGAGGTCCCTGTATCTATCACCATGGTGACCTTTACCTTGCTTTAACAAGCATAATTGAATTATTTATATATTTATTTATTTTGAGACGGAGTCTCACTCTGTCACCCAGGCTGGAGTGTAGTGGTGCGATCTCGGCTCACTGCAAGCTCCGCCTCCTCGGTTCACGCCATTCTCCTGCCTCAGCCTCCCGAGTAACTGGGACTACAGGCGGGCATCCGGCTAATTTTTTGTACTTTTAGTAGAGACGGGTTTTACCACGTTAGCCAGGATGGTCTGGATCTCCTGACCTCGTGATCCACCTGCCTCGGCCTCCCAAAGTGCTGGGATTACAGGCAAGAGCCACCGCACCCAGCAATTGAGTAATTTTTTAATGCACACACACAAAATAAACCAAACAGCTATATGTTTTATTTATATATATGTTTTTATGTTATGTTATATATATATATATATGTTTGCACATATATGTTATGCAAAATCCATACCATCTTTTAAGATAAAATGTGTGGTACTGTGGCAAATTTGCTGTGCTTCTCTGGCCTCTGTCCATTAGAGATATTTTGGTAGAAAAGTGACAGGATAGAATCAAAAGCAAATTCAATATACACATATGCACACGCAGATATGTACTTTATAAGAGGAGTCTCATTAAAATAAATTCTACCCTCAAACTTACTGAAAAATATGTAAAGTATTTTGAAAATCTATTAAAGACAACACAATATTTTAAAAGTAAGGCACGTGAACAAATTTGCCCACAAATGATTTTTGGAACCATAAAATTCATGTAAAACGATGTCTGTATTGTTCTACATAAAACCAAGTGCTCTCTTCAGGTCACATTTGTAAAGCCAGAACTAAAAGAAAAAAGTCTAAAATTAAGAGGGAAAGTAGAATCCTTTAAAATCTTATTTTATAGGGTACATTTTAAGACTGTAGAGGAACATTTATGTTTTTTAAAAAACTAAATCCACAACATAAAAACAAGAGAACATAAAAAACAAATATGGAACACTGGCTTCCCGCGGCCGCGGAACGAAAACCCTGCGGACCAGCACCAACATCCTCACCGCGCACTGCGGCCCAGACCAGGGCGGGTTTGGCCCCTGCGAGCGGCCACTGTGCCCCGACACGTCACCTTCCCAGAATACCCAGGGGCCAGCCGGCCGCGCTGAAATGATGGCATATTCCCTGCAGGCTGCTACAATGGTGGCGGGTAGGAGGAAAGCTCCCTCATTTTCCCCTGGTGGCAGGCATGGAACATCCCCTGAAACCTTATGCAGTCATCTTGGTTTTTCTTCCCTAGCCTCAAAAAACACTTCAAAACTACTAAATTCTCTCCTTCAGGAGAGTCTAGGAATAGGAGTTTTAAAATAATTAAGACAACATAACATCTACTATAAAACATACATCCATTTAAAAACTATTTGATCCAGAAGGAACTAAATCATTGATGGAGAAAAAAAATGACATCATAGATCTCAAAGGAAATGTTCGTTTCTTCTATTCCTACTTGCCTGGAAATTTATGGCCTTTAAAAGCTGATTCTGAGAGGTGAAGCCAGCTGCACTTCCTGGGTCCGGTGGGGACTTGGAGAACTTTTCTGTCTTACAAGAGGTTTGTAAAATGCACCAATCAGTGCTGTGTAAAAACGCACCAACTGATGCTCTGTAGCCAGCTAGAGGTTTGTAAAATGCACCAATCAGCACTCTGTAAAATGGACCAATCAGCACTCTGTAAAATGGACCAATCAGCAGGATATGGGTGGGGACAAATAAGGGAATAAAAGCTGGCCACTCCACCCCAACCACCAGGGGCAAGATGCTGTGGTTCCCTTTCATGCTGTGGAATGTGGAAGTTTTGTTCTTTCCATCTTCACAATAAATCTTGTTGCTGCTCACTCTTCAGGTCCTTGCCACCTTTAAGAGTTGTAACACTCACTGCAAAGGTTCTCAGCTTCATTCCTGAAGTCAGCAAGACCACAAACGCACCCAGACACAATTCTCAATTGAAATTTGAAACGTGGCCAGGCGTGGTGGCCCAAGCCTGTAATCCCAGCACTTTGGGAGGCTGAGACGGGTGGATCACGAGGTCAGGAGATCGAGACCATCCTGGCCTATACGGTGAAACCCCGTCTCTACTAAAAAATACAAAACCTAGCCGGGCGAGATGGCGGGCGCCTGTAGTCCCAGCTACTCGGGAGGCTGAGGCAGGAGAATGGCGTAAACCCGGGAGGCGGAGCTTGCAGTGAGCCGAGATTGCGCCACTGCACTCCAGCCTGGGCGACAGAGCGAGACTCCGTCTCAAAAAAAAAAAAAATTTGAAACGTAGTGCATACTACTTCCTGAACAAATGCTGCTACCTAATTTAATACTGTTAGCATTATATGATCTACCTATAATCCATGTACACATATACTAAGAAGCATATGTAGAAACAAACACCAATGTTTATATGTATATACATATTTTTCTTTTTTTCTAGAGATGAGGTCTGGTTCTATCGCATGGCCTGGAGTGCAGTGTTACAATCACTAATCACTGAAAACTTGAGTTTCTGGGCTCAAGTGATCCTCCTGCCTTAGCCTCCTAAGTAACTGGGAGTACAGGGTGACTCACTAAGCTTATGTACCTATCTGATCTCTCTCAATATCTCTCTGTCTCTTCCCCCCACTTTCCCCCAAGTTTTTAAATTTTTTCACCTTGAAACATCAACCCACATTGCTCCTTAAAAGAATAAGTTGGCTGGGCGCGGTGGCTCAAGCCTGTAATCCCAGCACTGGATGTGCGAGGAGGGCAGATCACAGTGTCAGGAGAAGTCGAGACCATCCTGGCTAACATGGTGAAGCACGCGCCGTCTCTACTACAAAAATAAACAAAAAAATTAGCCAGGTGAGGTGGCTGGGCGGCCTGTAGCCCAGCTACTTGGGAGGCTGAGGCAGGAAAAAGAATGGCGTGAACCCGGGAGGTCGGAGGCTTTGCAGTGAGCTGAGATCCGGCCACAGCACTGCCACCTCGGGCGATAGAGCGAGATTCCGTCCGTCTCAAAAAAAAAAAAAAAAAAAAAAAAAAGTCACCCAAGGCCAGACGCGGTGGCTCATGCCTGTAATCCCAGCACTTTGGGAGGCCAAGGTGGGTGGATAACAAGGTCAGGAGTTTGAGACCAGCCTGGCCAATATAGTGAAACCCCATCTCTACTAAAAATACAAAAATTAGCTGGGCATGGTGGCGGGTGCCTGTAATCCTAGGTACTTGGGAGGCTGAGGCAGGAGAATCACTTGAATCCGGGAGGCAGAGGTTGCAGTGAGCCGAGATTGCGCCATTGCACTCTAGCCTGGGCAGCAGAGTGAGACTCCATCTCAAAAAAAAAAATGTCAACCTGGCCAAAAAAACCCACAATGTGTGTTTATAATCAGATGTATATCTCTGATTAATCAAGGAATAAAAAACTATAGAACTAGCTGAATATCATTCCTAAATTTGTCACAAGGAGTTTTATAATTTTGGAATTATTCCCTGCCACCCCTTAAAATTTTTATAATAGCAACATTCTTCTATAATTACATAGATTTTTAGAAAGTCAAATTACAAATAAAGAGGTGAGTAATTTATAGTTTTGGGAACAATTTGTTATATTGTCAGGCTTATGTTGTATAATGCAACAAATAAAAGTTTATGCTATATTTTTGTAAGATGAAATCAGAACATCAACACTAGGAAAACTGATTGATTGGAAAATAATGTCAAGTTGGAAGAGAGCTCCATTGGAGAAAAGGGAGCATAATGCATACAGGAGGGATGACAAAGTTTCTCTGCTTAACCAAAATCTACTCAGGCTTCTCCTCCACCCATCTGTGGACCTCATTATAAAATCTAGTTTTAACATGGAAGCCTGTTTATCAAGAACTCTCTTCTCAGCCAGGCAAGGTGGCTCACCCCTGTAATCCCAGCACCTTGGGAGGCTGAGGCAGGCAGATCACGAGGTCCATGGCAAAAACAAAAGGTTGGTAGAGGAAAGAGGCAAGAAGATAGGGGTAACATGTCCCACATAACTTCAAACCCAACAAGGCCAACAAAATTTAATCTTGAGGTGTGAGAATCAGCTTTTTTGATTCTACCTCTCACCTTACAGAGACACTGGGGTAGGGCTTAGGTTCCCAAGCCTCCAAGGGACTCTGCTGCCATGACTGCTGGAGTCAGCCCACGCCACAGTTCTGCAGGTTGTAGTCAGGTGTCTATGTCTATCACAGGTTGGAATTACGCACTAGTGAATCTACAGGTCTGGGTCTGGGAACTCAGGGGTGGCCCTGCCCACGTGGCTCCACTGAGTATTGCCCTAGTGAGGGCACTCTGTAGTGGCCCCAACCCAACAGTTCTGCTGGACATTGCCCTGGTGGGAACTTTCTATGGCAGCCCTGCCCCTATAGCAGTTTTCTGATTGGGCCCTGAGGCATCCTTCAAGGCTTCCTTGGAAATTAGGTGGAGAAAGCCATGCCTTCACAGCTGTAGATTTAGCATGCCCGCAGTTAGCACCGCATGGGAGCTGCCCCATGTTTTGCTCCTTGTGTTTTCTGGAGGAGTGATCTGAGCTGTACCTGGGCCCACTTGAACCACAGATGGGGAAGCTGGGGAATGCTTTGCTTGACTTCAGGGAGGAGATACATGAGGCAGCATAGTCACTGAGCCCCAAGTTCCCACAGGCATCCTGGGTTTCACTGGGACCCTGGGCTCCTTCCTTACAATTGTTATTCCCTCAAGGACCTGGCACTTGAGTATGTGATGGTTGTGGCATCCTCAGTGTTCTCTGAAATGTCTTCAGGGTCACCCTCCCATTGTGTTAATGAATAGTAGCTGGTGTCCTAGTCATACTAACCTCCTTATCAAACGGTCAGTTGGCCACACAGTTGGTTTTCTCTCCTGAACACATTTTAAAAATTCTTCACAAGGCCAGGCTGTTAATTTTCCAAATCTTTATGTTCAACTTCCCTTTAAAAATAATTTTCTTTGGCCCTTTCCGGCAGTGACGACCTACCCACGAGAACATGTCTCTTGCAAAGGATCTCCTTCATCCCTCTCCAGAAGAGGAGACGACGAAACACAACAAGAAACGCCTGGTGCAGAGCCCCAATTCCTACTTCATGGATGTGAAATCCCCAGGATGCTATAAAATCACCACGGTCTTTAGCCATACACAAACGGTAGTTTTGCATGTTAGCTGCTGCACTGTCCTTTGCCAGCCTACAGGAGGAAAAGCAAGGCTTACAGAAGGATGTTCCTTTAGGAGGAAGCAGCACTAAAAGCACTCTGAATCAAGATGAGTGGGAAACCATCTCGATAAACACATTTTGGATAAAATAATAATCATCATCATCATCATCTTTGGTCAGGCGAGGTGGCTCACACCTGTAGTCCCAGCACTTTGGGAGGCCGAGTTTGGTGAGTCACGAGGTCAGGAGTTTGAGACCAGCCTGGCCAATATGATGAAACCCCATCTCTACTAAAAATACAAAAATTAGCCGGGCAGGGTGGCAGGCACCTATAATCTCAGCTGCTTGGGAGGCTGAATCAGGAGAATCACTTGAGCCCAGGAGGCAGAGGTTGCAGTGAGCCAAGATCACGCCACCATACTCCTGCCTGGGCGACAGAGCAAGACTCCATCTCAATAATAATAATAATTTTTATTATCTTTTTTTAAAGATGGGGTCTCACTCTGTTGCCCAGACTGTAGTATGATCATAGCTCATTACAGCCTCGACCTCCTGTGTTCAAGCAACCCATCCCGGCTAATCTGCTTCCCTTTTGATTACAAGTTCTATCTTTTTTTTTTTTTTTGTGACGGAGTTTTGCTCTGTCGCCCAGGCTGGAGTGCAGTGGCGTGATCTCAGCTCACTGCAAGCTCCGCCTCCCAGGTTCATGCCATTCTCCTGCCTTAGCCTCCCGAGTAGCTGGGACTACAGGTGCCCGCCACCACGCCCAGGTAAGGTTTTGTATTTTTAGTAGAGATGGGGTTTCACCCTGTTAGCCAGGATGGTCTTGATCTTCTGACCTCGTGATCCGCCCGCCTCAGCCTCCCAAAGTGCTGGGATTACAGGCATGAACCACCATGCCCGGCCTATAAATTCTATCTTTAACTTGACTTTCTCTTCTCACAGTTTACTATAAGCATTTAAGAGAAGCCATGCAGTACCCTGAAAACTTGGCTTAGAGATTTCTTCCGCCAAATATCCTAGTTCATTGCTCTTACATTCTACCCTCCAAAAACTACTAAGGCACAGAAATACCTCCACCAAGTTTGTGGCAGGTAGGCTCCCATTAGCAACCAGAACAGTCTGTTTCCACTGACCCTCTATTATAATTCTAATGAATGTATAATGTAAACATTAAAGAACTGGAGAAACTGGGGCCTGAGCGTAGGGGCTGGAACATTAAAATAAACCCATTAAGACCTCACGTGGGCTTTCTTAGCCTAAAGTCTGGTTGAATAATAAAAGCATTTTACACATGTACCTTGTTCCAGGTACCCACTTAAGATTAAAAAGCTTCCCAAGACTCTAGAGAAAGATTTCCAGACTCTAGGTCCTACTTAAAGATAAGATATAGATTGAAGGAAACGCTCCTCTTTGGAGATGCAATTCCACTCGTAGCATGGAGCTCAGAATGTATATAAGCACTAGAAAAAAACTTGTAATTTTGCGTTGGTATGGTGAATTACTCCGGCCTTCTCCCTGTAACCAGCTGCAGAAATAAACTTCCGTCTTTCCCAAACCTTGTTCTTTCCAGGAACAAATCCTCTGCCACTTTGTAACAAGGATGGCTTTTCCTCTAGTTTCCAATAAGATATTCCTCATTTCCATCTAAGACTTCATCAGAATGGCCTTTACTTCTATATTTTTTCCAACATTCTGTTCACAACCACCTAGGTAATCTCAAAGATGGAGGCTTTCTCTGCAGCTTTTCATCTTCTTCTGAAACCTCACCAGAATCGTCTTAATGCATGGCAAACCAGGCTTCTTCTAGCGTGCACTTCCAAACCCCTCCAGCCTCTACCCATTACCCAGCTCCAAAGCAGCCTCTACGTTTTTAGGTATTTGTTATAGCAACGCCGCCACTTCTCAGTACCAATTTCTATCTTAGTCAACTGTGCTGCTAAGCATAATATCTGAGACTAGGAAATCTACAAAGAACAGAAATTTGTTTCTCACAGTTCTGGAAATCCAATCATGTCAATTCAATTATTATGCCATCAAGTCACTGGCATAATTGGTTAATTGGAGTCTGGTAAGGGACGCTCTGTACTTTCTTTCTTTCTTTTTTTTTTTTTTTTAAATGGAGTTTGACTCTGTTACCCAGGCTAGAGTGCAGTGGTGCAATCTTGTCTCACTGCCACCTCCACCTCCGGGTTCAAGTGATGAAGTGATTCTCCTGCCTCAGCCTCCTAAATAGCTGGGATAATAGGTGCCCACCACCATGCCCAGTTAACTTTTGTATTTTTAGTACAGACAGGGTTTCACTGTGTTGGCCAGGCTGCTCTCAAACTCCTGACATCGTGATCCGCCCACCTCGGCCTCCCAAAATGCTGGGATTACAAGCCTGAGCCACCACGCCTGGCCTACTCTGTGCTTTCAAGGTAGTGTGTGGCCAGGTGTGGTGGCTCATGCCTATAGGGCCAGCATTTTGGGAGGCCAAGGTGGGAGGATCACTGGAGCCCAGGAGTTTAAGACCAGCCTGGGAAACATACTATCGCACTGAAGATTACATTTCAACATGAATTTTATTTTTTATTTTTATTTTATTTATTGATTTTTTTGAGACAGTGTCTTGCTCTGTCGCCCAGGCTGGAGTTCAGTGGTGTGATCTCAGCTCACTGCAAGCTCCGCCTCCTGGGTTCACGCCATTCTCCTGCCTCAGCCTCCAGAGTAGCTGGGTCTACAGGCGCCCACCACCACACCCGGCTAATTTTTTTTTGTATTTTTAGTAGAGATGGGGTTTCACCGTGTTAGCCAGGATGGTCTAGAAATCCTGACCTTGTGATCCACCTGCCTCAGCCTCCCAAAGTGCTGGGATTACAGGCATGAGCCACTGCACCCGGCCTCAACATGAATTTTTGAGAGGTCACCATCATTCGAACCACAGCAGTGAGGATTATTCCCTGGATACTTGGCCTGGAATTCTTTCCTTCTTGGCTTTCTTTCCTCTATAGGTATTCCCTGACTTCCTGGGCTGCAAAGCTTGTATTCCTAGCTCTATTTAAGACCCCTCCATTCTCTATATTGGATTCTGCTTCTCCCTTGGGATTTCTCTGTCATCTGAATCCCCTCTTCTCAAATCCCTGCTTACGATATGCTTTGCCGACTCTGTCCACCTCTTTCTTGGCATTATTTTACCCTTCGGTTCCCTTGCATCCTTTGACATTTCCCCCTTCAAGCCCCTACCTGCTTCATCATTCCTCCCTCTGCCCTCCCCTGCCAGCCTTTTATCTCCTCCAGTACTGCAATCACTTGCTTTTTAGGGCCCTCTTCTCCTAAGGGACGGAAGATCCTGCAAAATCAACTACCTGAGTCAGAAAAGAAAAAAAAGCTCATTGGAAATAGACTGGATGACAATTGCTAGATGTCTGCTCAGCCATTTACCTAAAATTTAGTTAACAGCCTCCATAAGAATGACCTCTGATAATAGGCACTTACATCCCCCTGAGTCTCTGTAAATAATGCCCCCTAATGTGGCACTTCAGAAATTGAGATAATAGATGCAGGAAGCACACTCTTTGACCTCTCTCCCCTGAGGTGGGTCATAAAAGAATTCTCTGACCTACCTCCCCTGAAAGTAGGTCATAAAATCCTCATTCAGGAGGGGTCCTTCTCTATACCCAGAGACCAAGAAAAATCTGAATAGCTCTTGCTAAGTTCTCCCCAGATTATTGCCACTAGGTCGTACCCATTTGTTTTCCAATCACACATCTGCATAGCTGTCTGTAAAAGTGGATTTTTCCAGCCATGCTCGGTGGCTCATGTCTATAATCCCAGCACCTTGAGAGGTCAAGGTGGGTGAATCGGTTGAGCTTGGGAGTTCAAGACCAGCCTGGGCAAAAAGGCAAAACCCCATCTCTACAAAAACAAAACAAAACAAAACAAAAATTAGCCGGGTGTGGTGGTGCCCACCTGGAGTCCCAGCTACTCGGGAGGCTGAGGTGGAGTATGGCTTGAGCCCAAGGAGGTGGAGGTTGAAGTGAGCTGAGATCGTGTCACTGAACTCCAGCCAGGGTGACAAAGCCAGACCTTGTCTCAATCAAAAAAAAAAAACAGGGTTCTCCCTGGTTCTTTTGGTCTTCATTTCTAAAAGCTCCCATGTCACATAATACTTTTAGTAACTACATTTGATACGATTTTTTCTTATTACTATGTCTTTTGTTATACGCGTCTCACTCATTAACCTTGTAACAGGTGATGAAAATATATTACTTTCTTATTCCTACAATTTCAAACAAATCAATTTGTGTCTGTTGGTGGGTGGGCCACTCAGGAAGTTCACCAGAACACTGGATGTCATCACCAAAGACATACGAACTGTAAACTAGGAAAACTCATTAGGCTGTCACTGCCTTCCTAACTTCACCATCTAAAGACAAGCTCAAGTTTAAACAATCTTGACTGGTTGATCTCTGGACTCAGAAGCTGAGTTTACGGTTTATTCCAAATATTAATCTTCGTTTTTCTTTTATTTTCACATAAACTAAACTCCTCTCATTAAAAGCCTGACAGCTATGACCACCTAGCAGTTATCTTCTACCAAGTCCCAACAAATGTTACAGCTGGTTCTTAATGAACAAAAAGCAACTCAACAACAACAAATTGACTAACATCATTCAAATGAAAAAATGTGTCTTTTTTTTTTTTTTTTTTTTTTGAG
>NW_016807505.1:246584-251417 GCF_001698545.2 Rhinopithecus bieti | reverse complement strand
AAAAAAAAAAAAAAAAAAGGATTGTAAATACAACAATCAGGGCTCTGCCTCTAGCTAAAGGTTTGTAAACGCACCAATCAGCACTCTGTAAAAACGGACCAATCAGCGCTCTGTAAAATGGACCAATGAGCAGGACATGGACGGGGCCAAATAAGGGAATAAAAGCTGGCCACGGGAGCCAGCAGCACCTGCTGGGGTTTCTTTCCAACTTGTGGAAGCTTTGTTCTTTTGCTTTTCACAATAAATCTTGCTGCTGCTCACTCTTTGGGTCTGCACGACCTTTATGAACTGTAACACTCATCATGAAGGTCTGCAGCTTCACTCCTGAAGCCAGCAAGACCACGAACTCACCGGGAGGAATGAACAACTCTGGACGTGCCACCTTTAAGAGCTGTAACACTCACGGCAAAGGTCTGTGGCTTCACTACTGAAGTCAGCGAGACCATGAACCCACCGGAAGGAATGACCAACTCCGGACACATCTGAACATCTGAAGGAACAAACTTCGGACACACCATCTTTAAGAACTGTAACACTCACTGCAAGGGTCCGTGACTTCATTCTTGAAGTCTGCGAGATCAAGAACCCGCCTGAAGGAACCAATTCCGGACACAGTTCCTGAAATATTTTGTCATCTGTTCATACTTAGTTTCCTCCCTGGCACCAAAATCCATTTTTTCTTCCCTGATATATTTTTCTTTTCTTTTCTTTTCTTTTTGAGATGGAGTCTTGCTCTGTTGCCCAGTCTGGAGTGCACTGGCACAATCTTGGCTCACTGCAAGCTGTACCTCCTGGGTTAATGCCATTCTCCTACCTCAGCCTCCTGAGTAGCTGGGACTACAGGCGCCTGCCACCATGCCTGGCTAATTTTTTGTATTTTTAGTAGAGACGGGGTTTCACCGTGTTAGCCAGGATGGTCTCGATCTCCTGACCTTGTGATACGCCCGCCTTGGCCTCCCAATGTGCTGGGATTACAGGCGTGAGCCACCGCACCCAGCCTCCCTGATATATTTTTCTTGTTACTACTACTACTACTATTTTTTTTTTTTTTTTTTTTTTTTGAGACAGAGTCTCGCTCAGTCGCCCAGGCTGGAGAGCAGTGGTGCGATCTCGGCTCACTGCAAGCTCCGCCTCCCGGGTTCCCACCATTCTCCTGCCTCAGCCTCCCTAGTAGCTGGGACTACAGGCGCCCACCACCATGCCCAGCTAATTTTTTGCAGTTTTAGTAGAGACAGGGTTTCACCGTGTTAGCCAGGATGGTCTCGATCTCCTGACCTCGTGATCCACCTGCCTCAGCCTCCCAAAGTGCTGGGATTACAGGTGTGAGCCACCGTGCCCGGCCAACTACTTCTTGTATCTAGTTATAATTTTCTTCCTCCAGATAGCATTCCCTAACCACTTCAATTTCAACCACATTCCTATACGTCTGAAATTCCCCAGTAGAGTGCACAGTCTAAATCACAAATTTTCTATCCAGAATTAGTTGCTTATTTGTTTGTCTGAATTCCCAATTCACAGATGCCCCAAGTGCAGGAAGAAAGCTGAATCTTTCATTCTCCTGTCCATCTACTACATGCAAGAAAGAAGGTGATCAATCAAATTTTGTTCAAAAAAATGCAATGGAAATGCTATTTCCGTTTTCTCCTCCCGAAATTAGGAACAATTCAGCATTTATGGAATACCATTCTTGACGTCCAAAAATATTATTAGATCTTGTCTTACAATTCCTCAGTTTCCCTTATTTGCATAGAAGTAAAAGAACTTCAGTCTTGCTTATCTGTTCCTCATTTCTTCCTCCACAACCCCATTTACAACTCTACGCACAGATCATTCTGATTCCTTTGTAATTAATCAGTGTGCCATGTCCCTTCTCACCTCATTACACTTGCGAATTTTTCTGATTTGCATGTCCTTTCCTTCCTATGTTCTGTGCACTTGAAATCTGAATTTGCCCTTGAAAATTTAACTGAGTCATTATTTTACTTCAGAAACTGATGTTGACTCCTTATGTTGTTTAAAGATAGTCAATCTTCATTAATGTCAGGTTACATATTCGCAAATATGCCCACTCACTAAAGTTTATGTGTAACTTTAAAATCAATACCTGCGGTACCTTTATGGTCATGCACAGAGTGGCAACAATTTTGTCACCAATTGAACATATTCCCAGGTAAGCTAGAACAAGATGACATTCTTCTTTCTTGTCTCAGTCATACAAACAAGTGTTCTTTTCATGGTCCGTGTAGTACCACACTGCATCTGTGAATTGACTTAGGATTGAAAGCTAGGTAGGCATCTGTTGAACATTTGACTACCAGACCCGGAACTTTTCTTCACATAGAGATCAAACAATACTCTTAAGTACAAGTCTCGGCTATTTCATTCTAGGGATCCTGTGATTAGTTAGCTACCACCAAAGTCTTCTGTTTGCCAAAACATTCTGATTACTGGTACATCCTCCTCTGGCCTTTAAAACAAATTGTACATCCTGTCTTTGGCAAAGTTATCCCATGAGCAAGATGCTTGAGTCATTTTCCTCTACATAAGACAGCACAATCAATCCTTATATTTTTGTTGTTTTTTGTTTTTGGAGACAGGGTGTCTCTATTGCCCAGGCTGGACATGATCAGAGCTCACTGCAGCCTCAACCTCTAAGGCTCAAGTGATTCTCTGGCCTAGTCCCCCAAGTAGCTGGCACTACAGGTGCACACCACTGTCCATGGCTAATTTATTTATTTATTTTTTGTGGATACAGGGTCTCATTAGGTTGCCCAAACTGATCTTAAATTTATGCACTCATGTTATCTTCCCGCCTTGGCCTCCAAAGTGCTGGGATTATAGGTGTGAGCCACATGCCCGCAGCACAGTAAATCTTGAATCCCCAGTAATAGCACTGAGGTTAATTAACCCAATCTACTGTTATATTTTGTCCTCCTTAGTATAACGACCTTAGAATGCTCTTCCAACCATCCCCAGGTTTCTTCCAATACATGTTACAATTTCTTTTGCATGTAGCTGTTTCCTACAGGTCATAGTGTGTACCTGTCCCTTAGGAATAGGTTGATATTCAGCCCTAGTTATGGGGTCTAGTCATGCTACTAGCAAAATGTAATGATTTGTGGGGGACTTTAAGAAAAACGGGCATCCCCTTTAATGGTATCTAACCCAGCTTTTGTGCAGAGGAAAGACGTTTTCTTCAAACAATAGAGAGAAGCTACTTCCACTGGTAGGAAAGGCTCAGCCTGACTTTCTGTTTCCAGATTGTCAGTTTCAACCGAGTCTAAACAGATTCCCCCATTCCAAGTTTCAGGATCTCATTCTTGGTTTTGATGTTCAACAATATCAGCCCTGCAGCTACAAGAAATGAGTTTCCTTCATAGTCGCCATGGAAGTTCTCAGGTTTTCAAACCGTGGCTTGAACTGAGATTTAAGGAACCTGAGCTTGTTATTTTCTCTTCATAATCATTCAAGGACCCTCAACTGAATGCATTCCACCCCACAGTCCTTACAGTTATCTTGACTACCATCACATTCGGTGCAGCAGTCACTTGGACTCCTAAGGCACATGTTTCAGTTGGTACTTTGTCACAATCAACCACAGGTCATTGCTCGATTAATTGTGATACCACTGCATGTCATAGTTACTAGTATCCCATTGCACATAAATTGGCAAGGAGCTGCAAAATGTGCTCAAACATAAAGGAATGACCAACACAACTTCCCAGACTCATCTCTGTGGAACTGTCTCGGAACAACGCCAGTATTAATTCTTTCAGGGAGGGTCCAATCAGCAGGCAGACAAAGCACGAGAATTTGAGGAGGGAGTGTTTGAAATGGACATTTGTTTACTATAAGTGGATTGCAATCCAGAGCTTGTTAGAGGGTACACAGAATGGTCACAGTGTGTGGCACCAGTGGAACTTTCCAGAAATCTTCCCGCTTAGATGCCAGGGAAAGGTGTTCACAGGTAGGTGTCTCATTGGAAGCACTACACTAGAAACCACCTAAGGGTAGGGGATATGGGAAGTGACTGACAACCAGTGCTGCTGACTGTCATGCATTGTAGGAGCCTGATGCTAGAAAAGCCATTGTTGCCGCAGGATTGCCCATGCATACTGTAGAAACCTAGTGCTGGAGAAAGGCATGCATGCTATGGGAAACTGTTGAGAGACCACAGTGGAATCAGAAAGGAAAATCTCTTTTTACAATGTCCAACCACCTTCGACTACTGACAAAGCTTACTGTTGCAACACCATATATATATACGTATATATATACGTATATATATTTTTTTGAAATGGAGTCTTGCTCAGTCACCCAGGCTGGAGTGCAGTGGCACAATCAGCTCACTGCAAGCTCTGCCTCCCAGGTTCACGCCGTTCTCCTGCCTCAGCCTCCCAAGTAGCTGGGACTATAGGTGCCGCCACCATGCCTGGCTAATTTTTTTTTTTTTGTATTTTTAGTAGAGACGGGGGTTTCACTATGTTAGCCAGGATGGTCTCGATCTCCTGACCCCGTGATCCACCCGCCTTGGCCTCCCAAAGTGCTGGGATTACAGGCGTGAGCCACCGCGCCCAGCCAACACAATATATTCTTGAGGGTATCTGACTCAATTTTTACAGAGCAGGCAATGAATGATTAATTTGGATCTAAAAGGCAACAGTTTATTAATTGGCATACAGTTCTTCTAATTAAAGGAATAATAAAATATTAAAACATACCTTCAAACATAGTGATGCCGGGCGCGGTGGCTCAAGCCTGTAATCCCAGCACTTTGGGAGGCCGAGACGGGCGGATCACGAGGTCAGGAGATCGAGACCATCCTGGCTAACA
>NW_016807505.1:220277-243195 GCF_001698545.2 Rhinopithecus bieti | reverse complement strand
AAAATAAAATAAAATAAAAAAATATAAAATAAAATAAAATAAAATAAAATAAATGGCTCATCTGATAAGGGGAGGTTCACATAGGCTATTCTGCCTTTTAATGAACTCAAAGTCAACTGATTACTTTAATTACATCTGCATTATATCTTCACTTTTGACATTTAACATAGTATAAACACAGTAACGATATCCTTTGCCACATGCTATTGGCAGGTTCTTCCCACACCCAAGGAAACGGGATTGCATAAGAGAGTGACTAATTGTGGGTCACCCTAAAGTGCTTCCACTTCTGTCACCATGCTTCAGTCACCATCTACTGTACTTTAGGGCCACATCCTATCTCCCATCAGACCAGCTGGTAATTTCCTGCTTCACCAAGTTTTTCCTGTTGTAACTTGGGTTGCAATTCTGCTCAGCTAAGGATGTACCTAGAAAGAACTTATGTGTTCTGTGTGTCCTTAACTTCTACCTAACAGCTTGCCCACGCAAGTAGAACTCAACATGAATCTTTCATAGCTGAATTATTATTAATATTATGTCTTAAGGTCTTACATGGGAATAACACCTTTAATACAAACATAGTCCCAATCTGGCTTGAAAGACCTTGTTCTCATACCTTCCTTTCCACGTGCATCGCTGTGACTATGTGGTGTTCTGCAAATATAGTCTGTCTTGTCATTCCTACCCTTGGCTTAAGGCTCTACTGGAGCAGAGGATATTCAGGAAGGCCAAGAGTAGATGTAAACAAATCTTCAATGTATGGACAAAGGATAAATTGCTACAGGGCTGGGAGAGAATGCAGAGTAACACAAAGAGAATACCTTTGTAATGGCAGAATGTTTTCATATTGAGGTGTCTTGTTTATACAGTTTAGCATTCTTATCTCATGGGCCAGATATGTAACTAAGAAATGGGTGTTAAATGACCAGCAGCCATCAATTTCCAATACCAAATGCCATCTTTCAGCTTGACCAGATATGCGATGGCAATTTCAATTCTCTTTTTGACTCAGTCATCCAAAATTAAACGTTTGAGGTTAATCAACTTTAAGATAGTCATAGGGAATGTGCTGTCCTCGTGTGTGTGTGTGTGTGTATGTGTGTGTGTGTATTTTTTCCGTAATGCTCTGACAATATGTTCAGGACATGCTACCCCAAGGTATGGAAACTTGGCGTAATTAACATTTTAAGCTGAAGGAATTTTAGAAACCAAATGTGTAGGAAGGACTTTCTCACCTTTCCCTGAAACAGGTCATAAAACCTGGGAAGGGCTTTTTGACCTTCCGCTGAAGCAAGTAGTAAAACCCTCCTAGGAGAGCTGCCCTGCTCTACCCGGAAGAAAAGATCTCCATCTCTGAAGACACAGGGACACTGAACGAATAGCCCTTGCTGTTTTCCCCCATGTATGACACTTAGCTGACACCTTTTGGTCCCATTACATTTCTCCATGACCCTTCACTCTTCATCAAACCAGCAAAAAAAATACTCAGGTTTAACTGTTTCTTTTAGGCTTTGTTTTCTTATGAAGACTCATGTCACATAAAACATACAGTAAATCAACTTGCATGCTTTACTCTCATTAATCTGTCTCTTGTTACAGGGGTGCAAGCAAAGGAATGAGAAGGGTAGAAGTTTCTGGCCATGAGAAGGGGACAGGTGGGACACTTCACTCTGGAGTCTGAGGTGGGATTCTGGAAAACAGACACAAGCCTGTGCAAGGTGAGAATTTTCACCAAAGTCAGCTCTCCCAGATCTCTGTTAGTAGTTCCTGGTCAAGAGAAGAAAGTAAAACCTTCTTGTCCCTTATTTTCCCAATGCAGATGGACAGGAAAAAAATTACAAAATTCGTTATCTAGATTGTGACTAGTTTGGTTTCGTGGTGCCTATTGGTTATTGATCCCTTCCCTCCCAGGAGCAGCTATTGCTTTTCTGTTTCTGTCATTTTGTGTCAAGAAATTGTGTCAAGTTTTCCACTTTACAGGACATACGAGTTGTTGGTTCGTTTTTTCTTTTTTTTTTTTTGAGATAGAGTCTTGCTCTGTCGCCCAGGCTGGAATGCAGTGGCCGGATCTCAGCTCACTGCAAGCTCCGCCTCCCGGGTTCACGCCATTCTCCTGCCTCAGCCTCCCGAGTAGCTGGGACTACAGGCACCCGCAACCACGCCCGGCTAGTTTTTTTTGTATTTTTTAGTAGAGACGGGGTTTCACCGTGTTAGCCAGGATAGTCTCGATCTCCTGACCTCGTGATCCACCCGTCTCGGCCTCCCAAAGTGCTGGGATTACAGGCTTGAGCCACCGCGCCCGGCCGAGTTGTTGGTTCTCGTGTGTGCCGGCAGCCAACCATCAGGTTGAGGGGCTGTGGGAATACAGCTGGACAGACATGTGGGTTGCAACCCATTTGCAGCTAACATCTACTGCCAGCTCTCAGGGGGACTGTCTAGGCCTGCCTTTCTTTCGGCTACCTTTGAGAGTAGTGTGGCATCTTCAGAGGGCTACATTTTTTGCACCCTCTTTGAAGATGCCTCTGCATTTATGGGTAACTCATAAAAGTCTTATGGATTTGGTTTTTTTCCTTTTTCCTTCATTTTTTCTTTTCTTATTTTTTACATTTCTCCACCTTTTTTCTCTTTTTCTTTTTGTCATGCTAGATACATAATGATGTCATAACAAGGACTGAGGGAGGCACATCTCACACATGAATATGAAAACCCTATCACCATATCAATAAAGAACCATGAAAGAATCTATGAATTTTGGTTCCAAGTCTCTTGTAATGGGTACATTTTTTTTTTTTTAATGGGACTGTGCTATCAGGAATATTTACTTTTTCTCTTGACCAAAACCTGGTAAGATATTTGAAAAATTTTATATATGTTTGAGATGGTGTCTTGCTGTGTCACCCAGGCTGGAGTGCAGTGGTGCAATCACAGCTCACTGCAGCCTTGACCTCCTGGGCTCAGGCGATCCTCTCACCTCAGCCTCCTGAGTAGCAGAGACTACAGGAGTATGCCACCACACCCAGCTAATTTTCTCTATTTTTAGTGAAGATGAGGTCTCGCTACGTTGCCCAGGCTGGTGTGGGCTCAACCAGTGCTACTACTGCCTAGGTTCCCAATGTGCTGGGATTACAGGCATGAGCCACAGCACCCAGCCTGAAAGGATTTTTTAAGACCTCTATGATCCATAGTTGTCCTAATGGGAAGCTGATAGTTATAGACTTATAGGAACAACTTTCTTTTTTCCTTTCTTTTTTTTTTAGACAGAGTCTCACTCTGTTGCCCAGGCTGGAGTGCAGTGGCTTGATTTCGGCTCACAGAAACCTCTGCCTCCCAGATTCAAGCAATTCTCCTGCCTCAGCCTCCCGAATAGCTGGGATTACAGGTGTGCGCCTCTACGCCCGGCTAACTTTTGTATTTTTAGTAGAGATGGGGTTTCACCATGTTGGTCAGGCTGCTCTTGAACTCCTGACCTCAGGTGATCCGCCTGTCTCAGCCTCCCAAAGTGCTGGGATTACAGGCGTGAGCCGCCACACCCAGCCAATAGGAACAATTCTCTTAAGGCCTCTCTGTTCTCTCCTTTTGATCCTGATCTTCCCATGAAACTTATCAATTGACAAAAACCCTTTTCTTGAACCTCTGTTGGCTATATGCTTTCACAACTCTGCTTACCTCCCTCTTTTTGGCATGATTTTGTTAAGGATATTTATTTATTTATTTTTGAGATGGAGTCTCATTCTGTCGCCTAGGCTGGAGTACAGTGGCGCTATCTCGGCTTACTGCAGCTTCCACCTCCCATCTGGAAGGTGGGATTCTCCTGCCTCAGCCTCCTGAGTAGCTGGGATTACAGGCATGTGCCACCACACCCAACTAATTTTTGTATTTTTAGTAGAGATGGGGTTTCACCATGTTGACCAGGCTGCTCTCAAACTCCTGACTTCAAGTGCTCCTCCACACCTGGCCTGATTTTGCTAAGGATAATTTGGAATTTCACTGGCCTCTTTGGGGAATTTAATATCTCCCCCCGCTGGTTCCTTTAAGACCTCTTCCTTCCCACACTTTCCGTTCCTCCTTCCTACTCTTGCCGCCTTCAATCTTCCATTCGTTCCCTTGAATCCTGGATACGATCCCTTCAAACTCCTACCTTCTCCATCTCTCTCTCTTCCTCCCCTGTCAGACTTCTTCTCTTAAACTTTAGTCCACCCTGCTGTCAAGGGACTCAGAGTCCTCCAAAAGTAAGTACCAAGGCTGAAGAGGAAAAAAAAGATGATTTGGAAATAGACTGGATATTTTTATCCACTCAGACGGGTGGTGGCGACATTCTGATAGCTGTCAGATGTCTTTGCAGTGACTCATTTAAAATTTAGCCCACAGCCTTCCAAAGGGCTTCACAAGACAAATGAAGATCTTAAAAACCTTCTCCACGAATACTGGTAAAAAGCATTAGGCCTAATATTTAGTAGGTAGCCTTAATTTGTCCTGTTTACCAGGGACAATAGGGAAAAAATATGAAATGGAGAAAATACGAGAGATAATTGTTTCATATAAAACAGTGACTTCGTGTTACTATGTGTTTCTAATTCATGGCTAAGATTTTAGAATGATAGCTAGAAGATCTGTTTTGATATTTGCCTGTATGTTTATGTATGTCTCTCTGTGTGAAATTTTTCTACCTCTGATGGTATTACCAAATTAATTAATAAAATATCTTAAAAGACATTTGCCTGGTACGGTGGCTCATGCCTGTAATCCCAACACTTTGGGGAGGCTGAGGCGAGTGGATAACCTGAGGTCAGGAGTTTGAAACCAGCCTGATCAACATGGTGAAATCCCATCTTTACTAAAAATACAAAAATTAGCTGGGCGTGGTGGCGGGTGCCTATAATCCCATCTACTTGGGAGGCTGAAGCAGGAGAATCACTTGAAGGAAGGTAGACGTTGCAGTATTGCACTCCAGCCTGGGTAACAGAGCAAGAATCCGTAAAAAAAAAAAAAGAAAGAAAGAAAGAAGAAGAAAGGAAGGAAGGAAGGAGAGAGAGAGAGACAGGAAGGAAGGAAGGAAGGAAGGAAGGAAGGAAGGAAGGAAGGAAGGAAGGAAGGAAGGAGGGAAGGACTCTACTTGGCTCAATGATACTACCAAATTATAAAGTTCCTTAAAAGAGGATTTAATTGACTTAAAGGGAAGTACATGCTTATATAACTAAGTATTCCTAAAACTTCGAAATATAGAAATTAACCCAAACATTATTTTAAGTTCACATAATCTTGTATAGTTTTTGGTAAATAAAGCAAAGACCCTGTCTCAAAAAAAAAAAAAAAAAAAAAAAAGCCATTTTGAGACTTTGTCTCAAAAAAAAAAAAAAGGCCATTACACACCTGTAATCCCAGCATTTAAGGAGGCCAAGGCGGGCAGATCACTTGAGGCCAGGAGTCCCAGGCTAGCCTGGCCAACATAGCAAGACCCCATCTCTACTAAAAATACAAACATTAGCCAAGCATGATGGTGCATGCCTGTAATCCCAGCTACTGGGGAGGCTGAGTCACAAGAAGTGTTTGAACCCAGGAGGTGGAGGTTGCAGTGAGCCAAGATCGTGCCACTGCACTGCAGCCTGGGTGACAGAATGAGACTCTGTATCAAAAAAATAATAATAATAATAATTTTTAAAATGGCATTTTATCTATTTCTTCACATGTTGTGATTATTCCTGACAACCCAAAATACATCATGGCTGAGATCCTGATAACAAAAGACAGATTAACAAAAGAAAACATAATATGTTTACTTAATGCAAGTTTTACATGACCTGTGAGTCTTCAGAAATCAAGATGCAAAGGCCAAGGGATAGGTGTTTTTTGTTTGTTTGTTTGTTTTGTTTTGTTTTGAGACAGAGTCTCACTCTGTTGCCCAGGCTGGAGTGCAATGGCATGATCTAGGTTCACTGCAACCTCCACCTCCCAGGTTCAAGGGATTCTCCTGCCTCAGCCTTCTGAGTAGCTGCGATTGCAGGCTTGTGCCACCACACCCAGCTAATTGTTTTTTTGTATCTTTAGTAGAGACGGGGTTTCACCATGTTGGTCAGGCTGGTCTTGAACTCGTGACTTCATGATCCATCTGCCTCAGCCTCCCAAAGTACTGGGATTACAGGTGCGAGCCACTGTGCCCGGCTGGATAGGTGTATTTTTATGGACAGTTTTGAAGAAATAGCTTTGGGAACAAAAGGTATCATCTAATAGTAATTATCTGGGGAGAAATTCACAAGACCTGTTTGTTCAGATCTTTGTTGGCATCCAGGTATAGGGCAGAACTCCTCCAAAATAAGGGTCTCATTATGACCTACTTTTAGGACAGGTAGGGCAGTTAATTCTTTTGACTTATTTCAGGGGAGAAAAGTGGGAGCAAGTCAGAGAGTGGCCTTCCTGCTTCTGTGGTTTTCTCAATCTCCTTCAGCTTAAAACACTCAGTATGCGAGGGCACTGCAGTTGGGGATATCTTTTTTTTTTTCTTTTTTTTGAAATGGAGTCTCAATCTCGCCCAGGCTGGAGTGCAGAGGTGCAATGTCAGCTCACTGCAATCTCCGCCTCCCGGGTTCAAGTGATTCTCCTACCTCAGTCTCCCAAGTAGCTGGGACTACAGGCATGCACCACCACACCTGGCTAATTTTTGTATTTTCAGTAGAGACGGGGTTTCACCGTGTTGGCCAGGCTAGTTTCAAACTCCTGACCTCAGGTGATCCACCCGCCTTGGCCTCCCAAAGTGCTGAGATTACAGATGTGAGCCACCACGCCCGGCTGGGGATATGCTATTCTGATCGCCTGCACTACCTATGAAACAACAACATGAACATGTAGGGATGCACTTTCACTATGGAGGAAATGAAGCCCAGAGGACTGGGTCTTTGCATGATTGACCCACAACTCATCCCTGGTTCACCTCTCTAAAGAATTCATGTTAGGGCCGGGCACAGTGGCTCACACCTGTAATCCCAGCACTTTGGGAGGCCGAGGTGGGTGGATCACGAGGTCAGGAGATCAAGACTATCCTGGCTAATACGGTGAAACCCCGTCTCTACCAAAAATACAAAAAAATTAGCCGGGCGTGGTGGTGCCTGTAGTCCCAGCTACTCAGGAGGCTGAGACAGGAGAATGGCCTGAACCTGGGAGGCGGAGCTTGCATTGAGCCGAGTACATGCCACTGAACTCAGCCTAGGTGATAGAATGAGACACCGTCTCTCACACACACACACAAATTCATATTACTTGCTATTGTATTTTAAAATAAATCAAATTTTCTTTTTTCTTTTTTCTTCTAGTATAAGAAACTTCTCGGCCGGGCACAGTGGCTCACACCTGTAATCCCAGCACTTTGGAAAGCTGAGGTGGGTGGATCACGAGGTCAGGAGTTCGAGATCAGCCTGGCATGGTGAAACCCTGTCTCTATTAAAAATGTAAAAATTATCCAGGCGTGGTGGCGGGCGCCTGTACTCCCAGCTACTCAGGAGGCTGAGGCAGGAGAATCACTTGAACCCCAGAGGCTGAGGTTGCAGTGAGCCAAGACTGTGCCACTGTACTCTAGCCTGGGTGACAGAGCAAGACTCTGTCTCAAAAAACAAATAAAAGAAACTTCTCATAGACACATAAAATTTCACAGAAACAGAAAAATGTCAAGGATCTTAGTAAATTATGAACTTACTTGCTGCTTCTCAGAACTTTAAAAGCCTGTATCTGCCTATATTGATTGCAGTACATTGTTGTTCTTGTGTATACAAGGAAACTAAGGTTAATTGTGCCAGGTTCCATATATTATAATTAAGTCAGTAAGTGGGGTAACATGGTTGACTCTTCGTAGGAAACTTCTCTTCTGTATTTATAGTCGCCTCCCTGGCTGATTGGTGCTTTTACCATACCAAGAAAGGGACTGAATGCAGCAACATCTTAGAAAATAAGGTACCTGGCCGGGCGCGGTGGCTCAAGCCTGTAATCCCAGCACTTTGGGAGGCCGAGACGGGCGGATCACAAGGTCAGGAGTTCGAGACCATCCTGGCTAACACGGTGAAACCCCATCTCTACTAAAAAATACAAAAGCTAGCCGGGCGAGGTGGCGGGCGCCTGTAGTCCCAGCTACTCGGGAGGCTGAGGCAGGAGAATGGCGTAAACCCGGGAGGCAGAGCTTGCAGTGAGCTGAGATCCGGCCACTGCACTCCAGCCCGGGCCACAGAGCGAGACTCCATCTCAAAAATAAAAAAAAAAAGAAAAAAGAAAATAAGGTCCCTTTTTGTTAAGGTGTGATAAACGTCTGATTATTACTTTTGCATTCTTACACACTGAAACAAGGTACTTCTTTCTTTACAATAAAAGAAAAAAATTACAAAACAAAACGAAAATAAACTATTACAAAACTGATGTTGTGTAGGAATACATAGTTAAGAAAATATAGTTGAAAGTCATTCCTGGCCAGGTGTGGTGGCTCACACCTGTAATTGCAGCACTTTGGGAGCCCGAGGCAGGTGGATCACGAGGTCGGGAGTTTGAGACCAGCCTGGGCAAGACGGTGAAACCCGTCTCTACTAAAAATACAAAAATTAGCTGGACATGGTGGCGGGTGCCTGTAATCCCAGCTACTTGAGAGGCTGAGGCAGGAGAATGACTTGAACCCGAGAGGCGGAGGTTGCAGTGAGTCGAGATTGTGCCACTGCATTCTAGCCTGGGCAACAGAGCAAGACTCCATCTCAAAAAAACAATTAAAAAAAAGTCATTTCTAATATATTTCTCATTTTATATTATGGTAAAATATATGTAACCTAAAATTTACCTTTTTTAACCATTTTAAGTGTACAGTTCATTGACATTAACTAATAAAATGATTAATATTTTGTACATTGTTGGGATTACATTATGCTTGGCTCTTACTTTATCTACTGTCCTATGACTTAATATAAGTCCTCGGGTCAGTCCATCCATGAGCCTGGGGGGGTCCTCTCTGCCTGTCTCCACCCTCCCTCTTTCCCAGACCCTATCCCTCCTGGCAACATCCAGGGACCTCCTCACTCATTCGGCTTCCTGGCATGCAGACCTCATAGGCTGGGGTACCATTTCAAGGAACAAGAGGCCTCCCTTGTCTATCCCAGGTCTGATGCCTGTCCTCTCAGCCCCCAAAGGCAGCTATTCCACCTATCGTTTAATTCTAGGTTACATTTTTCTGAATCTCCAATGTACACAAATCTCGGAGAATGTGAAAACTTCGTCTAAGTTGTTTACCTGTGAGCCTGCCTCGGCCTCCCAAAGTGCTGGGATTACAGGTGTGAGCCACCACACCCAACCCAGACCTGTTATAATACATGGACTGATGCTCATGCCCAGAGACAAAGTTCAAGTCAGCATTAAGACTCAGTGAGGCCAGGTGCGGTGGCTCACACTGGTAATCTCGGCACTTTGGGAGGCCAAGGCGGGAGCATAACCTGAGGTCAGGAGTTCAAGAACAGCCTGGCCAACATGGTGAAACCTTGTGTCTACTAAAAATACAAACATTAACCGGGCATGGTGGCACACGCCTGTAATCCCAGCTACATGGGAGCCTGAGGCAGGAGAATTGCTTGAACCCGAGAGGGAGAGTTTGCGGTGAGCTGAGATCCACTGAGTGCCACTGCACTCCAGTCTTGGCAACAGAGTGAGACTCCGTCTCAAAACAAACAAACAAACAAACACCTCAGTGTGTGCTCGTGTGGATGTATTGCTACAGGACCAGAAGATGATACAGGGAACAAAGGCGACGATAAGACGGAGAAAGGACATTTAAGGGGTCAGCAACTATGCCAATTGCTTTGAGATGACAATGATACTTAATGATTAAAAGCCAGTTTGACAGTCTCTGATTATGTCACTTTACATCCCATTCCTGCCACTTTGGGTAGGGTCCCAAGTAAAGAGGATGCGGCTACAGTTAGTCTTACTTTGTTCATATCTAACATGTGAAGAAGAAATGTAACATTAGGGGTTTTGGAAAATGGAAATCATAAATGCATATGAGAAATCACTAAAATGAATGTTAATTTTAATGGAGTCCCTTTTCAGGTGTGCAACTCTGCTCACAGTCATTGTCATAAACGATGTCATGTCACAGCTAATGTGTGCTATGGCTGAACCCATCTGATGGGTGACTGAATATCAGATGGGTATCTCCTGAAGAAAATGGTAAAGCCTGACACTGAACCTACCATTTTACTGACAGGAATGTAAGTGAAACAGGGACAATCCTTACCTGGAGAAGTACCCCACGTGGCTGCCAGCTGCGTGGAGTTTTGATGGGACTCCCAATTGCCTTCGTCAAAGTATCTGTTAAAGAAAAAAATAATTTTCAATGATACTTGTTAATGCACAGTAAGGAAACCTTTATTCAGGACCACTGCAATAGATGTAGGGACTGCCGTAATGGGGCCGTGCAGTGTGGGAGAGAGTTAGACTCAACTCTTTAAGTAACTCTAAGTACAGCATGGGCACATGGCAATTTATACCCAAGGAATAGGGTGGGGACTAGTGGTTGGAAAATTACTAAGAATTAACATCAGGGGCAAGAGGGATTCTGGCTAAACTGATCTAACAGGATTCTCGCTGAAGACAAGCTGGGATGATCACTTAAGGGATGGTGGAGGATGAGGAACCTGATAAGATATTGAAGGTGATCAGTTATCTAAGGTGTGGGAGTCTTGCTAAACTAACATAGCAGTGTTCTTGCTAAAACTACATTTTACAAGAAAGTGCATGGATGGAGTTAGGAGAACGTTCCGCAGCCTGACTAATGTTTGGATAAGAAGAGAATTTTTGACACATCCTCCAAAATTGGAGAAAGAGAAGTGAGGCTATCCAATGAGAATGCAGAAACAGAAACCAGACGGTTCGGATGCTGGATCCATGAGGACATTCTTCAACTTTGAAGAAGAGTTCTGGTCTGTTCACACTATTATTTTGAAATGCATATGAAAAATAAACTCATTTCATCTGTATGCAGTTGTAGTAAGTGTGTTCTATATCCTGATAGTAAAAATATGGCCATGCAACAGGTGGGCGACACTCTAATAACAATACTCACACCCCAGACACACACACACACACACACACACACACACACACACACACAAGCGTGGCCTCAGATTCCTTCCTTGAAAATCCTTCCTTCTCATCAGCCTCTGCTCTCTCCACTGGCTTGCCTGTCCCTCTTTGGTTTTAGGTGTGGGAAAGGAAATGCTACAATGTTGCAGAGATGTGGGAAAGACTCTGGCAAGGAAAATAGAGAGTAGCAAAACAGCCAATGAAAGCAAAATGGTTAAATTATTCAAACAAATTTATAAATGAGGTGATACATATTTATAAACATAAAACTGTCTCCAAGTCTATGTAGAAAAATGAGCCAAAGATAATCATGCAATTTGGCAATGTCTAGGAAGATTTTAAAGAACACCTTTTGACCCTATTGTTAGAGAAGCAGGAGCTAGTTAGAGTCAAAGTAATGGCATTTTAAGTTCAGCTCCATCTTGAGATTAAGGCACATTCCTTGCTGGTCACAACCCACAGTCATGTTTATAATTGAGGAAACAGCTTAACAATACCTAGGCTACTGGTGCAAGGACACACTCCTACAACACAAAATCCAGATGTCCCAATACCCGTAACAATATGTGCTTTCAAATTACTTACAGTTATGGCTTTGATGTACTTAATAAAATGTCAAGGACCATTTTCTTTAAATCAACAGAATAGTAAATTTTGTCATGCTGTCAACCCACCTGCACGTAGACACAGTTTAGTCTTTACATAGACAAGACGCTTACATAAGAAAAACTTAAATACAAGGCATTTCTCCTCCTGCTGTCTGAGGATGCTGTGCTCTATAGTTGAGTAGCTTTCAATAAACTCTCTCTTTCCAGTGCACTCTGTGTCTCACCTTGTTTTCCTTCCTGCTGGAAATCCAAGAACCCTCTTTCGGGGTCTGGGTTGGGGCCCCTTTTTCTGGCAACACTATGAGTCTCCCCTACAAACATTTTGACGTTGGCTTAGTTATGTCTAGGCATGATTATTCCAACATTGTTTCTCATACCAACATAAGAAAAAAAATACATAAAAGTATAATAGTAAATGGAAAGTAACTGTGGCCTATGAATATGAAACACTACAGAAAGTTTTAAGAGAACAAAATTTAAAAGAATCCAAAAGAAAGCCAACCACACCAAATTATCCAAGGCTTAAGAAGATCATGCTAGTGTATACACCAGCACAGTGGTGAGAAACGTGCTCTATGCAAAGCAAGGATGGGCTAAGTGTCATGACATCAATACTTCGTGCCTTCCTGAATTTGTACCCAATCTCTCCTTTCCTCTCTGTGCATTTGTACTACACAATGCATATCTTTACACCAAGTCTTACTTAAACTATGAAAAACACGATCAATACCAGGAATATACTCCACCCTTTTTGTTTGTTTGTGTTTTGAGACAGGGTCTCGCTCTTTCACCCCAGCTAAAGTGCAATGGATCCATCATGCCTCACTGCAGCCTCAACCTTCTGGGCTCAAGCGATCCTCCCACCTCAGCCTCTAA
The DNA here is from genome assembly GCF_001698545.2 of Rhinopithecus bieti. Lineage (NCBI taxonomy): Eukaryota > Metazoa > Chordata > Mammalia > Primates > Cercopithecidae > Rhinopithecus > Rhinopithecus bieti. The sequence goes on along the minus strand of NW_016807505.1, from coordinate 230,614 downwards.
AGTAGCTGGGACCACAGGCATGTGCCACCATGCCTGACATGTATACACACACACACACACATATACACACACACATATGTACACACATACACACATATATACACACACACATATATACATATACACACACATATATACACACACACACACACATATATACATATACACACACATACACACACATACACACATATACACACATATATACACACATACACACAAATATACATATACACACATATATATACACATACACACACATACACACATATATACACACACACATATATACATATACACACACACATATATACACACATACACACACATATATACATATACACACATATATACACAACATACCAACACATATTACACATACACACACATACACACACATACACACATATACACACACACCACACACAATACAATTTTCTTTTTTTTTTTCTTTTTTTTTTTTTGTAGAGGCGGTGTTTTGCCATGTTGCCCAGGCTGGTCTTGAACTCCTGAGCTCAAGCAATCTTGCTGCCTCGGCCTACCAAAATGCTGGGATTACAAGCGTGAGCCACCATGCCCAGGCCTACATTCTTTTTTCTTCTTCTTCTTTTTTTTTTTTTAGACAGAGTGGTGCTCTGTTGCCCTGGCTGGAGTGCAACGACACGATCTCAGCTCACTGCAACCTTCACCTCCCAGGCTCAAGCGATTCTCGTGCCTCAGTCTCCCAAGTAGCTGAGACTACAGGCATGAGTCACCACGCCCGGCTAATTTTTGTATTTTTAGTAGAGACCAGGTTTCGCCATGTTGGCCAGGCTGGTCTTGAATTCCTGACCTCAAGTGATCCACCTGCCTCAGTCTCCCAAAGGGCTGGGATTACAGGCATGAGCCACTGAGCCCAGCTTCAGCCCTACACTCTTGATAAATACTAGTAGTAACTAATATTATAATCATATAGTGAATATAATAAAACATATATCCACAAAGAAGCACAGATATAATTGCACATATGTTTTTCAAGCCTTTATCTGAAATAAGAGTGTAAGATATTGCCAATGATGCCTGTTATTATCCAAAGTGCAACTGTAGGTGTGCAGCCTGGTAGAGGATGCAGGGACAGAGGTTGGAGTGCAATGGTCAAGAGTGGAGTGTGTTTTTTGAGGAGGTAGGGATTATAAAACTGGCCCTGAGCCATCTATACCCAGTGGGTGTGCCCAGCTTCAGCCCCTGTGGGCTACTATCCTCCCAGACAGCCAGATGACCTTTCTACACTGCATTAGGGTGAGCCTGAGGCTCTGGCCAAGGTGCCTTTCTGGGAGGTTTTGTGTATGCATAGGGCTGTGCATGCTAATGGGGCACATCTTGGCAGAGACAGTCCACCACAGATCATCCAAGGAATATGCTTGGCCTCTCTGCTTAGTTGGCTGCAAAGCCTCTGATTTCAAATTTCCCTGGCTTCCTTCTTGACTATCCAGAAGATGGAATTTCACAGTACAGATGGTACTCAACTTAAGATGGTTCAAGTTACAATTTTTCAACTTTATGATGGTATGAAAGTGATAAGTGTTCAGTAGAAACTGAACTTTGAGAATTCACAAACCATTCTGTTTTTCACTTTCAGTATTCAATGAGTTACATGAGATATTCAACACTTTATTATAAAATACACTTTGTGTTTGATGATTTTGCCCAACCATAGGCTAAAGTGTTTTGAGCACATTTAAGTGCTCAAGGCTGGGCCAAGCAATGATATTCAATAGATTAGGTATATTAAATGCATTTCAGCTTATATATTTATTTTTATTTTTTATTTTTGAGGTGGAGTTTCACTCTGTCACCCAGGCTGGAGTGCAGTGGCGTGATCTTGGCTCACTGCAACATCTGCCTCCTGGGTTCAAGTGATTCTCCTCCCTCAGCCTCCTGAGTAGCTAGGATTACAGATGCCCACCACCATGTCCAGCTAATTTTTGTATTTTTAGTAGAGATGGGGTTTAACTGTGTTGGTCAGGCTGGTCTCAAACTCCTGACCTCATGATCCGCCTGCCTCAGCCTACCAAAGTACTGGAATGACAGGCATGAGCCACTGCACTCGGCCAATTTACAATATTTTCAATTTATGGTGGGTTTACTGGGGACATAACCCCATTGTAAGTCGAGGAGCATCTGTGCTATGAAAGTGGAAGAAATCATGCACTCTTAGTCTCTATAACAGTATTCATTGTCAAAATTTTGAATATCATTAAAATCATGCTTGCTAAAATACTGCAAGTAGGATGACCACAAAACTGTACGTAATTTTTTTTCTTCCCTTTTAGCCAAACTTTATGTAAGACATTTACCTTCAAAAATAAATTTTAGTTAAAATCTGAATCTAGGGTGACTGAATTTTTTTTAAAAGGCTTTGTAGCAAAAACAAAAGTTAGAGATTATGGGCCTGGAAAAAAAAAACAAATGAACCTACTTTTGTATTTAATATTTAATCATTTGCACATAGAAGAACATAAAAATTCAAAACCAATTACCAGGACACGTACAGCTTGGAGAAATGATGCACTAAGGATATGAAGAGGCAGCTAGAATGTGGTTAGGGAAAGGCCTTCGTAGTCTACCTCCGAGAGCATCAGGAGAAGGCGGAAGTGGATGAGGAGAAGGCTGTCAATTGTAGTCTACCTCTGAGAACATCAGGGGAAGGAGGAAGTGGACGAGGAGAAGGCTGTCAATTGAAAACACATGGCCACTTCAGATAAGAAGTGGACGAGGAGAAGGCTGTCAATTGAAAACACACGGCCGCTTCAGATAAGAAGTGGAGGAGAAGGCTGTCAATTGAAAACACACGGCCGCTTCAGATAAGAAGTGGATGAGGAGAAGGCTGTCAATTGTAGTCTACCTCTGAGAGCATCAGGGGAAGGAGGAAGTGGACGAGGAGAAGGCTGTCAATTGAAAACACATGGCCACTTCAGATAAGAAGTGGACGAGGAGAAGGCTGTCAATTGAAAACACACGGCCGCTTCAGATAAGAAGTGGAGGAGAAGGCTGTCAATTGAAAACACACGGCCGCTTCAGATAAGAAGTGGATGAGGAGAAGGCTGTCAATTGAAAACACATGGCCACTTCAGATAAGAAGTGGACCAGGAGAAGGCTGTCAATTGAAAACACATGGCCGCTTCAGCTAAGAAGTGGATGAGGAGAAGGCTGTCAATTGTAGTCTACCTCTGAGAGCATCAGGGGAAGGAGGAAGTGGACGAGGAGAAGGCTGTCAATTGAAAACACATGGCCACTTCAGATAAGAAGTGGACGAGGAGAAGGCTGTCAATTGAAAACACACGGCCGCTTCAGATAAGAAGTGGAGGAGAAGGCTGTCAATTGAAAACACACGGCCGCTTCAGATAAGAAGTGGATGAGGAGAAGGCTGTCAATTGAAAACACATGGCCACTTCAGATAAGAAGTGGACGAGGAGAAGGCTGTCAATTGAAAACACACGGCCGCTTCAGATAAGAAGTGGAGGAGAAGGCTGTCAATTGAAAACACACGGCCGCTTCAGATAAGAAGTGGATGAGGAGAAGGCTGTCAATTGAAAACACATGGCCACTTCAGATAAGAAGTGGACGAGGAGAAGGCTGTCAATTGAAAACACACGGCCGCTTCAGATAAGAAGTGGAGGAGAAGGCTGTCAATTGAAAACACACGGCCGCTTCAGATAAGAAGTGGATGAGGAGAAGGCTGTCAATTGAAAACACATGGCCACTTCAGATAAGAAGTGGACCAGGAGAAGGCTGTCAATTGAAAACACATGGCCGCTTCAGATAAGAAGTGGATGAGGAGAAGGCTGTCAATTGAAAACACACGGCCGCTTCAGATAAGAAGTGGACCAGGAGAAGGCTGTCAATTGAAAACACATGGCCGCTTCAGCTAAGAAGTGGATGAGGAGAAGGCTGTCAATTGTAGTCTACCTCTGAGAGCATCAGGGGAAGGAGGAAGTGGACGAGGAGAAGGCTGTCAATTGAAAACACATGGCCGCTTCAGCTAAGAAGTGGACGAGGAGAAGGCTGTCAATTGAAAACACACGGCCGCTTCAGATAAGAAGTGGACCAGGAGAAGGCTGTCAATTGAAAACACATGGCCACTTCAGATAAGCAGTGGATGAGGAGAAGGCTGTCAATGGAAAACACATGGCCACTTCAGATAGGAAGGCTATCTTATTCTGCCTCTGTCTCTCTTTTGCCTGCCCAGGATCTGATCCTAAAGCCAGGCTTTGTTTTGGCACCTTTCAGACGAAAGACTTGACAATTATACATACAGTATTCCTAAAACTGATACATCAAATAAAGCAGAGGAATAGTTAATAAACCCAGAACTCATGAATATGGCATGAAATGACTTCAAAATCTAGATATGCTTTATGTAATTGTTAGTATTTCCACGGTTCTTCGATTTTTAAATTATCAGGCCTATGCTGGAACACAATGACTTTTTAAATTTTTGTTTGAGTCAGCTAGGGTGCCTTACTGTGATCTCTCTCTCTCCCTTTCGAGATGGAGTTTCGCTCTTGTTGCGCAGACTGGAGTGCAGTGGTACAATCTTGGCTCACTGCAACCTCTGCCTCCCAGGTTCAAGCAATTCTCCTGTCTCAGCCTCCCAAGTAGCTGGGATTATAGGCGCCCACCACCATGCCCAGCTAATTGTTTTTTTTTTTTTCTTTTGTATTTTTAGTAGAGACGGGTTTCACCATGTTGGCCAGGCTGGTCTGGAACGCCTGACCTCAGATGATCCGCCCACCTTGGCCTCCCAAAGTGCTGAGATTACAGGCATGAGCCACTACACTCGGCCCTTACTTTGACTTTTTAAACCACACTCTTTTGATGGCAAAGAAAATCACCTCTATATGCTTGAATTCCCTCTTGACTGCATTACCTGGGGCAGCAGTATCTTTCTATGCTCTGAACACCTGCCTATCTTCCAGGCAGAGCAGAGAACTTGCCCTGTGGAGGCTCAATTTTTTTAGTTCATAAAAGTGAAATGTAAAGTGGCATCAACTGTCATTATTCAAATGTCACACGGGGACAGCAAATATGATTTTGTTTTTTTGAAGATTAAAATTCTTTGGGGCCAGCGTGGTGGCTTATGCCTGTAATCCCAGCACTGTGGGAGGCCACGGCGGGAGGATCACTTGAGTCACGAAGTTCGAGACCAGCCTGGGCAATGCAGTAAGACCCCGTAGTGAGGCACAAGAATCGCTTGAACCCTGAAGACAGAGGTTGCAGTGAGCCGAGACTGTGCCATTCCACTCCAGCCTGGACAACAGAGCAAGACTCTGTCTCACAAAAGACATAAATATTAAAATGAATAACTTGGATTGAATGTCATATTTTATGAGTACAAATATGAATTTGTGAGCACATATTAATTTCTTTTTTTTATTTTGGCTTCAATTAAAAAGATTCATCAGGCTCCCATTAGGGTTCCATTTTCAGGAAAGATAAAGTATATTCTGCCTTGTCTCTCCTACTGAATATAGCTATAAAACTTGGATAAAACGTATGGAAGAGCTGTTTGAGGACTAAGTAGTAACAGGGAAATGAAGGAATAACACTGGATTGTGAAGTACTACTAAATTGGTGATGAATTTTAACGTTTACCTCTCACTTATCCCCAGGCCTGAACTTAAGACAGGCAGAAACCCGGAAGTGAGTCTGTGGTGCAGACTGAGGGCTCCAGGAAAAGTCTTCTAGTCCAAGGAATGAAAACGGAACTCAGAGTGAAGAATTCCCCTTTCCTCCCATCCCTCCACCACCATCTCCCTCTTTTTGAGACAGGGTCTCACTCTGTCGCCTTTTTCTCCAATCTCTTCTACTCCATCTCTCAGGCCATCCTGTGGTCATGATGACAGTGGCCGCTCAGGGAGTTCACAAGAACAAAAACTAAAAGTTGGAAAACCTTTCTCTGCCAGGAGTCATTACAGGTCCAAGACAGTGGATCCAACCTCATCATTTTCCTTTTTTTCTCTACCCCAGAAGTATGATTTTGAAGAAAATCATACTTTTGAAGATTTTGAAGAAAAGAAGAAAAATAATGGCCAGAGGAGACAAAAGGAAACCAAAATTAACGTGAAGTTATGGAAGGAAAGATGCTTGGGAAATGGACCTCTTGGAGTTGCTGATTAACTCACAGGTTCACCCACTCCTCCGCCCAAGTGTGAATCTCACCCAAATTAACATACCAAAGACTTAATTGCCCTAACACCAGACAGAACACTGGGGGGTAGGAAGGCTAGAGAGTATATAATTTTGGTTGTGTGGGTCATTCTGTTTCTTTTGCAACTACTGCCATTGTAGCATTAAGGCAGCTATCAGCAATACAAAAATGAACAGCATAGCTGTGTTCCAACAAATATTTATTTAAAAAAGAAAGCCAACATACTGGGCAGAATTTGACCCTCAGGCCATATGCAAACAAAAAAAATATGTGATGTTGTTCATTCCAGCACACGGGTGACAGACATGGTCTCTGCAGAAAGACTGGTTTTGTGTTCACACTTCGCCACTAATTGCTGCTTTGAAAAGGCAAATGCATTTTACGTTTATTTTCTCATCTAAACAATGTTTCATTTCATAGAACACATTACACATATTTTCTGGGCTTCAATTAAATGCATAATTTCTTTCTTTCTTTTTTTTTTTTTTTGTAGAGACAGAATCTCGCTCTGTCCTCCAGGATAGAGTGCAGTGGCACGATCTGGGCTCACTGCAACCTTCGCCTCCAGGGTTCAAGCAATTCTCCTGCCTCAGCCTCCCGAGTAGCTGGGACTACAGGTGAACATCTTCACGCCCGGCTAATTTATTTTGTATTTTAGTAGAGACGGGATTTCACTGTGTTGCCCAGGCTGGTCTCGAACCCCTGAGCTCAGCCAATCTGCCCGCCTCCGCCGCCCCAAGTACTAGGATTACAGGCCTAAGCCACCGCGCCAGGCCTAAATGCATAATTTCAAAAGCATACGAGGCAGAAAATAATCACTTAAAAAGTACTAGCTGAAAAGTAATATTGTCCTTATGCATTCTGGAGGACTAGCAGCTATTTAAAAAATACATTTGTGAAAATTCTTTCAACCTTGTATAATTTTTCTTAAATTACAAATATTCTATGATGAGATACTAAAACTCTGGGTTTTGAAAGTGTGACCTTGAAGCCTCCACAAGTCCTCTCATATTAATGGTATATTACCGGAAAAGATAAACAATAGAGAATATATAGAGAATCTTAAGGACAGCACATAAATGATTAAAGTAGTATCTGATTTCTTAAAATGACAAGTTCAGTATTTTGAAAAGGATTTCTTTTTTTCAAAGAACGCAAAAAAGAGAAAATTATTAATATTGAGAGGGAAGGATATACAATTACAGGTCAATGTTTATATAACAAGAGGAGAGGATGTTATAGAAATACCACAATAAAGCTTTCACGGGAAAACAACAAGCAAACCCAAGGTTAATGCAAATATAAAGTGCAAGACCAGAACAATTATACGAAGCCTAGAGAGGAAATTTTTAACGCTTGCGACGGAAGGGAGACTCCTGGCGGCCGCCATAAGCGGAACGGACCCTTGGGGCGCGCGGAAACGGAAACCGGGAGGGGACGAGGCCTCCCAATTCCGCCTGCGCTGTGCAGGCGCGCAGAAGATGGGCCCCTGCGGGCTGCCGTTCTCCCCAACTGTCAGGTGACCTTCCCATAGCGCACTGCGGGTTTGTCAGCCGCACGGAACGATGGCGCATTTCCTGCGGGCTGCGTATCCGCGGTGGTGGCTCTAATAGCTATGGTGGCACCAGCGAGACCCGCGGGCTTCAGGAGCCCCGGACCCGCCACGGAGACTTGAGCGAATACGCCGGATCTCTCTTATCAGATTGGAAAACGTTTTAAAGAATAACTTTTCAAGGCTTTAACCTAAGAAGTGCCGTTCATCTTGTGAACTATAGTGGGACCGAACATATGTATGGAAACACACAGTTACTGAAGGATTTACTGTGTCACAGTTCAGCGTCAACTAGTTTTACAATCAGATTTTACGTGTTTGCTCATGTTAACACAATCGTGTCTATCCATGTTTGTAAGTGAGAGAATCAGCCACTAGCACTCACATAGTCCTTTAACTCGTGCACTACTTAACAGCAGGTGATTGGAAAAGTGAGCATGGGCCAGGCTTCCCTGTATCGTTGATGGGCATTATCAGATTGCATTTTTTTTTTTTTTTTTTTTTAGACGGAGTTTCGCTCTGTCGCCCAGGCAGTGGCCCGATCTTGGTTCACCACAACATCCTCCACCCGGGTTCAAGCGATTCTCCTGCCCCAGCCTCCCGAGTAGCTGGGATTACAGGCGCGTGCCAGTGCGCCCGGCGTTTGTGTGTGTGTGTCTGTGTGTGTTTTGTTTTGTTTTGTTTTGTTTTTTGAGACGGAGTCTCGCTCTGTCACCCAAACTGGAGTGCAGTGGCCAGATCTCAGCTCACTGCAAGCTCCGCCTTTTGGGTTTACGCCATTCTCCTGCCTCAGCCTAGTGAGTAGCTGGGACTACAGGCGCGCGCCACCTCGCCCGGCTAATTTTTTGTATTTTTTAGTAGAGACGGGGTTTCACCATGTTAGCCAGGATGGTCTCTATCTCCTGACCTTGTGATCCGCCCGTCTCGGCCTCCCAAAGTGCTGGGATTACAGGCTTGAGCCACCGCGCCCGGCCCTGTGTGTGTTTTGTAAAGATGAGGTTTCACCATGTTGACCAGTCTGGTCCTGAACTCCTGACCTCAGGTGAGCCACCCGTCTGGGCCTCCCAAAGTGCTGGGATTACAGGCGTCAGCCATCGCGCCCGGCCTACGTTCCATTATTTATGCATCATGTTTAAGTTTTTAAGTAAATTGTAAAAATCCTGCTCAAACGAGCAGTCATTCTTGGTTCCTGGACCCCGCCTTTTTTTCTGTACTTACTAAGGTTGCCATTGGTTCCTGTTTCTGTTGATGCTAGATGGCACTGTCAGCACAGGGTTCCTCATTCCCTAAAGTTAGTGTATAGCACGTGCTTCTGAAGTACAAATAAGGTGACTTCCAGGCAGGAAAGCAACCTGGATTTGGAGCTTAAATGTCCTTTTCCAGGTGGAGAGTTTGTTATTGAACCAGCATCTTTCATAGGGAGGTCTAACGTGAAGAGTAGATTTTATCTGAAAATACGAAAATTTTCTGTGCCCATTTTTCCTGGACCTCAGGCTATTTTCCCCACCCATACTTTTCCTTTGTCTGTACAGAATCTGAACCTAAGCCTCATATAATTTTTTCTTCAAATGTATGAGACCCAAATTCTCATTTACAATTTCAACAGCTGTGTTCCTAAGTGAGCACACCCTAGCTAATATCTGGAACTACAGAAGATTATAAAATACCAACACATTGACACGACATTAAATATCTTAAAAATCTAGCCCTGGTATATATTTCTAGCTTCCTTCAAGTGTACTGAAATTTGTATATCTATTTCTGGCTTCCTTGAAATGTACTGAAATTGCTGCTCTCCTTGCGATGTCTCAATTTTTTTTGCATTCTCTACACTCCCATTCTCTACCTCAATACTAATGATCTTTTGTATTTATTAGCTCTAATTTACATGGTTTTCAGCTACTTATTCTTCATCTATTCAATCATAAATTGCCTCTTCCAGAAAACCTTCAATTACCATTTAAATTTAGGTTGTATGCTCATGCATCAATAGAATAATGCACCTTTCCTACTACAGCATCTTTTTTTTTTGAGACAGAGTCTCACTCTGTGGCCCAGGCTGGAGTGCAGTAGCGCAGTCTCAGCTCACTGCAACCTCTGCCTCCTGGGCTCAAGCGATTCTCCTGCCTCAGCCTCCTGAGTAGTTCGGATTACAGGTGCACACCACCACACGCGGCTAATTTTTATATTTTTAGCAGAGAAGAGGTTTCACCATGTTGGCCAGGGTGGTCTCAAACTCCTGACCTCAGGTGATCTGCTGCCTCAGCTTCCCAAAGTGTTGGGATTACAGGTGTGAGCCATGGCTCCTGGACCTACAGTATCTTTAATCTGATTTTTATTGCCTATTTGTTGAATGTCTGCTTGATTTGTGCTTTAAATAAAGGAGAAATGTATTTTGGGTTGTAGATGATATTTATGTGGCTAAAAGAAAAAAATGTACACGTGATAAAGACATTAGTCAGAAAGACAAATTAAAAACAAATTCATTAAAAGGCAATATTTCTGCTGAGCGCGGTGACTCATGCCTGTAATCCCAGCACTTTGGGAGGCAGAGGCGGGCAAATCACGAGGTCAGGAGATCGAGACCTCCTGACT
>NW_016807505.1:199328-219887 GCF_001698545.2 Rhinopithecus bieti | reverse complement strand
AAAAAAAAAAAAAAAAAAAAGGCAAGATTTGAAGCTGCATAGTGTTAGCAAGTAGAATGAGTATTGAACACTCGTTATTGTTACAATTTTTTTTTTTTTTTTTTCCGAGACAAAGTCTCGCTCCATCACCCAAGCTGGAGTGCAGTGGTGTGATCTCGGCTCACTGCAACCTCTGCTTCCTGGGTTCAAGCGATTCTCCTGCCTCAGCCTCCTGAGTAGCTAGGACTACAGGCATACGCCACCATGCCAAGCTAGTTTTTGTATTTTTGGTAGAGACGGGGTTTCAGTGTGTTGGCCAGGCTGGTCTCGAACACCTGACCTCAGGTGATCCACCCACCTTGGCCTCCCAAAGTGCTGGGATTACAGGTGTGAGCTACCACACCCAGCCTAAAATTTTTATTTCTATAGAGACAGTGTTTCACTATGTTGCCTAGGCCTTTCTGAAACTCCTGGGCTCAAGCAGTCCTCACACCACAGACACCTAAATTGCTGGGATTTCAGGTGTGAGCTACCATGGCTGGTGGAAAACTCCAAACATACATATTTAAGAAAGTTCAATGGGGGGAAAATTGATTTTCTATCAATGCTGTAGGAAATTGAATATCCTTCTGTGGGGGGAGGGGAAATAAAATCTGACCTTTGACCCCACATTACATACAAAATGATCACCAGATGGTTCATTGACCTGAATATAAAACAATTTTATGTAGCATTTAGATTGCAATTGAGAAAATAATTTCATATTATTGTGTAAAGAATGATTTCTGAAACAAGACTTAGGATGTATTTATCATATAGAAGAAAAGATATTCTAACATAGTTGATGTAAACAAAGATTCTGGAGACAGACCAAGTCCAGCTCAGGTTGTTCTGCTCCTTTCCTGTGAGGCTTTAGCTCAGATTCATAACTGGAACTTGGGAGTGGTAATAGTGCCTACCTCTTGAAATGTTGTGAGAATTGAATGAACTAATAATACTTAAAACCTGTAGACTAATAGCACATCTATACTAAACACTAAGCCACATTTTCTAATACAGTGTTTTCTAAGGAATTGAAATAGTTATTATTTGAGTCAACTGTAAAATGCATCATTATTTTGTGTCACAATAAAGGAATAAATTCGTAGACTATTGCACAAATACATCTTATCACTTAGAATTTTATTACTGAAAAATCAACTACTATAAGTGTAGGTATTAGTCTTACATCACTTCTGTGATGACAAAGATGGAAAATAGAAGCAGAATACACTAACAACAACATTCCTAAAATTCTTGTCACTCAGATCAAACTCTTCGGAATCACCTTCTAACACATTCTGTCCATGATTTTCCCCACATTATCATCATCTTTGCTAACCAGGAACTTTGGTGACATCACATTTCTTGACAGAGTCCTAGACTCCTATTTGTGAGATTGTCTATTCAACCTACTGACAGCACCTCTGTAAGTTTTGATGGTGATCGTATCACCGGAAGACGTCAATCAAAGGTTTTTAGATCAAGTTCCTGCATGTGCAGACAAGGACAGCCATATTATGACTAGATTCTGGAAAACTTTGTTTTCACAATGTCAATTTTAAGATGCATCTGTACTTGAACGTTGTTAAAAGGTGCACTCTGACATCAGCTGATTACACTATTCTTTCACTTACTGCCAAATTATCAGTATAAACCCATGGTGGATAGATAGTTTTGCATCTACCATCTTTACTCTGAAGCCTGAGAACCAAAGCTCATCAGCCCTCATTTTCCACTTTGACACTGGTCACTCCTACTCCAGCCTGACATACGGCTTGTTTTTGGTCTGCCACTCTGCCTTTTCTTTTTTTTCTGAAGATGAAGATTTAAGTGAGTTTGTTTTTTTCTCATGGAGTGAATGAAATATGCTCTGGGAGGTGTGAGATTTCTTGAATTGCAAATGTCCAAATTACTAGTACATACATGTTTGCTATTCTGATCTTACAAGTGAGAAATGTGGTCTAGGTCAGCTGCAACTCTCACTCCAGGTCTTCAGATCCCAGGAACTCATTTCCTCATTGAAGGTAGGAATGAGATATGGAGAATATACTCTGTGATTTCAGACCATAAAAAGAAGAGTCTTGATTTTGTAAATGTCCCTGGAAGTGTGGTATGTAGTCCCATGGCTTTGTAGACTAGGTGTGGTTCCCGGACACACCCTCTTGCTGTCCAGCAGAGTGATGATGTTGTGCTATGGAAATCCCTGTTGCTTTTTGGGGCAAAGGGGAGAGTAATTTGTAAGCTGATTCTAAAATTCATATGGAAATTCATGAGATCTAAAAGAGCCACATTAATAATGAGAAGCAGAACAAAGTTAGATTATGGGATTTCAAAACAATATAAAGTGATAGTAATGAGGACATTGTGGTACTGGCATAAGGACAGCAATATAGGTCAATGGAATATAAATGACTGCCCAAAGATTCACCCTGACATTTATAGTCTATGGATTTGCAAAAGTTGCCAAGGCAATTCAACGAGGAATTTTTTTTTTTTTGAGACGGAGTTTTGCTCTGTTGCCCAGGCTAGAGTGCAGTGTGATCAGCCTGCCTTAGCTTCCCAAAGTGTTGGAATTACAGGCATGAGCCACCACACCCGGCCTTTTTTTTTTTTGAGACGGAGTTTCACTTTTTTAATAATTTTATTTTTATTTATTTTTTATTTTTGTACTTTTTTGAGACTGAGTCTCATCTCTACTAAACCCCATCTCTACTAAACCCCATCTCTAATAAAAATACAAAACATTAGTCGGGCATGATGCTGGGCGCCTGTAGTCCCAGCTACTCGGGAGGCTGAGGCAGGAGAATGGTGTGAACCCATGAGGTGGAAGTTGCAGTGAACCGAGATCGTGCCACTGCACTCCAGCCTGGGCGACAGAGCGAGACTGTCTAAAAAAAAAAAAAAAACAAGACAAAATATTTGCTAGTCATATAGGTAATGAGGGTCTACTGTTCAGAATATATAAAAGATTGTCACATCTCAAAAAGTAAAAGACAAATATCCCAACTAAAAATGGGTAAACTGTATAAATAGACATTTCTTCAGAGAATATGTATGTATCCCCAAAGGGCACATAAAAAGATGATCAACATCATTAGTCCTTCGGCAATACAAATCCAAATCACTGTAAGATATACTTTATAAAATTAAAGGCACATTTTTAAGCTAAGTAAGCCAGTTTGAAAAGACTACAAACTGTGCAGCTCCATTTATATGACACCCTGGGAAAGGTAAAACAATAGAGATAGTAAACAGATGCATGTTAACTAGGGACTCTCCAAGAAGGACAGTGAAATAGGTGAAGTAGATGGAATTTCTTCAGGGTAATAAAACCGTCCTGCATGGCGGCTACATCATACTGTTTTTGAAACCCTGCGTAACTTTATAATACAAACAGTGAACCTAAATGTATGGAAATTTAAAATATTATTTGTAAGCCAGGCATGGTGGCTCATGCCTGTAATCCTAGCAGGTGGGAGACCGAGGTGGGTGGATTACCTGAGGTCAGGAGTTTGAGACCAGCTTGGCCAACATAGTACAACCCTGTCTCTGCTAAAAAAAAAACTAAAAAATTATCTGGGTGTGGTGTTGCATGCCTATAATCTCAGCCACCTGGGAAGCTGAGGCAAGAGAATTGCTAGAACCTGGGAGTCAGAAGTTGCAGTGAGCCATGATCACACCACTGCACTACAGGCTGGGAGACAGAGTGAGACTCCATCTCAAAAAACAAACAAACAAACAAAAAACAAAATATAAAAATTATTTGTAGGTAGGGGGATCCCATGGAGGAATACAGAGAAAATAAAAAGGAATAAGAAATGTATGATATAACCCCACTAAAGGAAGCTGAGAGGCGGGGGAAAGAACTGACCTAAGTAACTTGGATACAAAGTGAAGATTCTGCATCTAAAGGTCAAAGGAGTTGTCTGTGAGCACTGTACTTTAGTTGGTAATGTTCTTCTTCATGAGAGTGTGGATTAACAATTCTGAAGTCACTATGCATGTAGCCTAAAACTTGGTGATTAAGCTAACAAGGCCAACTCACTCACTGTTAGAGTGGGGGTTACAACCAAGTAGTGGGAATGGGGAGACTGATTCAGTATATTATATTATATTATAGTATATTATATTATATTATACTGAATATATTATAATATATTCAGTATATTATATTATATTATACTGAGTATATTATAATATATTCAGTATATTAATGTGGTGCTGGAGACATTAGTAGGAATTTATGTTTAATCAAGTTATATATGAACACGTGAGGAAATATTTACAGGTATGTGTATATGTGTGGGTTAGTATACACAGGTATGTTTCATTGTTTTGTCAGCTGACTACTCCTCAAATCGACAGATGACCCAGTATCAGTGAATATACCTGGGTCTGTATCTTTGTTTTCAAAGGCATTTTCCAATAAAAGAAACTAGGACCCATGGAAGAAATGATGGGTACTAGGCTTGGGCACGAAATAAAAACCATTGGCCTGGAGGACCATGTAGTGCCTGAAAGTAAGAAAATATGAAACATCTTTATAATTGAACCACCAAACAAGCAAAATCTAACCAAAATAATGTGGTTATTTCAAAATGATACAGAAGCCAACTGAGAGACCTTCCAGTGGCCAACAATGGAACAATTTGAGCAATGAAATAAATAAAGGACTGCAAGGGAGGTGTAAACTGAAGATACACAATTTCATATAATATTCAATATGGTATAAATAAATGATATGAAATAATGGTGGAGAACAGGCCAACTGTATACGGTAGAGAGTTCTCAACTCTTGTTTTAGGTACTCAGTTCATAAGGAGGTAGAGCATGAATTTCTTGTTCTTAAGTATGTGCTATGTATGCTGACTTATTTTCAAAAAGTAAAACAGGGAGAGTGGAGAAAGAAAGAATTTTACAGTAAAGAAATCTGACAAAAGCTACCTTGTCCAGGTAGTTAAATTACTGTCAACAGGCATGAATCAAGTTGATAGTAGACACCTGTGATATGATGTGATTACAATGACATTTTCTCTCGGTGATCTTCCTTCCCCAAACCCAACTCCAGTATAATCATGAGAAAAATGTCAGAGAAATCCCAAATTGGGGATGTTAATGTCATGAATAACAAAGGAAGTCTGAGAAATTGTCACAGGCAGAAGGAACCTAATGAGATGGGATTTCTAAACATGATGTGGTCTCCTGGAGGGGATCCTGAAACACAAGTGTTCATTAGGTAGAAGAAAAATTCTAAATAAAATGTGAATTGTAGAGAAGATAATGTGTACTGTTGAATTATGAATTGTGACAAATATCACCCACTAATGTAAGGGATTAACAATAAAGGAAACTATATGCCAGGCATAAGCAAATGATCTGTATTATCTTGGCAACTGCTGTGTAAATCTAAACTATTCTAAAATTTAACAAGTTTCTTTTTTTTTATAAATTCCCTTCCCAGTATAACAAGCCAAACCTTGTCAATATTGTTGAATGCCCCTTAGTGCATATCTCCATTTTTTTTTTTTTTTTTTTTTGAGACGGATTCTCGCTCTGTCGCCGGGGCTGGAGTGCAGTGGCCGGTTCTCAGCTCACTGCAAGCTCCGCCTCCCGGGTTCACGCCATTCTCCTGCCTCAGCCTCCAAGTAGCTGGGACTACAGGCGCCTGCCACCTCGCCCGGCTAGTTTTTTTTTTGTATTTTTTAGTAGAGACGGGGTTTCACCGTGTTAGCCAGGATGGTCTCGATCTCCTGACCTCGTGATCCGCCCGTCTCGGCCTCCCAAAGTGCTGGGATTACAGGCTTGAGCCACCGCACCCGGCCCATATCTCCATTTTTTTTGAGACAGGGTATCACTCTGTAGCTCAGGCTGGAGCACAGTCATGTGATCATGGCTCACTTTAGCCTCCATCTCCCAGGTTCAAGACATCCTGCTGCCTCAGCCTCCCTAGTAGCTGGGACCACAGGTGTGCACCGCCATGCCTGGCCAATTTTTAATTTTTGTTGTTGTTGTTGTTGTTGTTGTTGTTGTTGTTAGAGATAGGGTCTGGCTATGTTGCCTAGGCTAGTCTGGAACTCCTGGCCTCAAGTGATCCTCCCACCTCGTCCTCCCAAAGTGCTGGGAAGACGAGTGTGAGCTATTGCACCTGGCCTCTCCTTTTGTATTTCTAAGTGATATATTGTTCAGTTTTTCTTAACACTCAGATACATGTGTCTAAATTAATGCTTATCTCTATTGTAATAATGAGACCCATGAGACTAATCCATTTTGTGAGACATGCCATAAAATACCTGACTGGTACTTTGCAAAAGAGTTCAGGTTATACAAAATAATTGAACACTCAGAAACTGTTGTAGGTTGAAGATCTGACAGAGCAGGCAGACCCTAGATTGGCACCCAATGATTCTTACCTACTGGTGAGCACAACCTTGCATTCTAATCCTCTCCCTGTAAGCATGGGCAGGAACCTTAACTTATTTTGAAACAAGAGAATAGAGCACAGCTGAAGGTATATCACATGGGTAATTATGCTATGTAAAATCGTTATTTCTGTCTTGCTAGCAAACTCTCCCTTTGTACCTTTGATGGAGCATTCTGCCATGTGGAAGAAGCCAACATGGGAAGAGCTGAACGCAGCCTCTGGACAACAGCCAGCCAAGGAATGGAGGACCTTAATCCAATAACCAGTCGCTAAATTTACAGTTAATTCAAACTCCCTTTCAAATAACACTCTATCAGTTCACAAGTAGTGTGAGTTGCCTGTAAGAAGGAAACAATCCTAATTTGTACCTTTGGTAATTTGCACTATTGCTGTCATTCACGGCATTTATATATGCGCATTCATGTATATGTATATGTATATATATGTGTATATACACACACACACACACACCCCCACCCATATGCATGCACACACACTCAAACTATAAACATAAGAATACCTTGTCAAATACATGGTTACAATTTTTGTTTTTAACAAACTGTTATCTGTTATATCAACTAAAATATGAAAAGTTTTCTTTATATGGCAACTACTAAAATATTTAAAAATAAAAAGAAAATAAATGATATGCTAAGAAGAGAAAATTGGATCATGTGAAATTCTCAATTAAAACCATAAAGGGAAGCAAACAAATGGAAGACAGGAGGACGAACAAAGAACAAGGGCAGCAAATGAAAAGCAGAAATAAATTTGGTAGATGTCAATCTGCTATATCAATCATCACGTTGACTGTCAATGGTCCAAAACCACCAATGAAAAGACACAGATTGTTTGAGTGGATCAAAAAACAAGACCTAACTGTATGTTCTCTAAAGAAAACATTTCAATATAAAGACAGGTATAGGGAATTGTAAATTAAAACCAAAATGAGATATCACATTATACCTATTACAAAGCCATTATCAAAAAGAGTAAAGATGTTGGTGAGAATGTAAAGGTTGTAAATGTTGGTGTTGGTGAGAATGTAAAGGAAACCCCTGCACACTGTTGATGAGAATGTTAATCGGTACAGCCATTATGGAAAAAAGTATAGAGGCCCCTCAAAAAATTAAAAATAGAACTACCATAAGATCTAGCAATCCCAACGCTTGTTACATATTCGAATAAAATGAAATCGGTATGTTGAAGAGAGATCCACACTCTCATGTATATTTTAGCATCGTTCAAACCACTATGAGGCAGAAACTGTTAAAACAGGAAAAATAGATGAATCCACTATTATAGTTGGTGACTTCAACACTCCTCAATGAGAAGTGTTTAGCATTGTTCACAATAGCTAAGATATGGAATCAACCTATGTGTCCATTGACAGATAAAGAAAATTATATATCTATCCCCAATGGAGTATTACTGAGGCATATAAAAAGGAAATCCTGTCATTTGCAACAACATGGTTGAACCTGGAGTATGTTAACTGAAATGTTAAGCATGCAAAGATAAATACCTCAAGATCTTACTCATGTGAAATCTAAAAAATGTGATTTCGTACAAGTGGGGGTATAGAACGGTAGTTACCAGAGCCTGGGGTTGAGGGTGGGGTTGGGCAGATGTTTGTGGATTGATAGAAAATTTCAGTCAGAAAGGAGGAACAATTTCAAGAGATCTATTGTACAACATGGTCTCTATAGTTAAAAAACATACAGTCTTATTTTTAAAATGATAAAAATTAGCTGGGCATGGTGGTGTGCACTGGTAGTCCCAGCCACATGGGAAGCTGAGGCAGGAGGATTGCTTGAGCTCAGGAGGTCTACCCTGCAGTGAGCTGTGGTCAAACCACTGCACTCCAGCCTAGGTGCAGAGGGAGAGCCTGTGTCTATTTTTTAAAATGCTAAAAAAGTGGATAGAACGGTCAGGCGCGATGGCTCACGCCTGTAATTCCAGCACTTTGGGAGGCCGAGGTGCGTGGATCACAAGGTCAGGAGATCGAGCCCATCCTGGCTAACATGGTGAAAACCCGTCTCTACTAAAAATACAAAACATTAGCCGGGCATAGTGGCAGGCACCTGTAATCCCAGCTACCTGGGAGGCTGAGGCAGGAGAATGGCATGAACCCGGGAGGCGGAGCTTGCAGTGAGCCGAGATCGCAACACTGCACTCCAGCCTGGGCGACAGAGCAAGACTCTGTCTCAAAAAAAAAAAAAAAAGAAAAGTGGATAGAAAGTGTTCTCTCCACAAAAATGATAACTATGTGAGGTAGTGCACATGTTAATTAGCTGGATTTAGCTATTCCACAACGCACATTATTATTCAAACCTCATGTTATACATAGTACATACATCTCGTTTCATCTGTTATTTAATAAAAATGGAGACATATTAACTGAAAGTAAAAGATGGAACAAAATATCGCAAGCAAATAGAAAAAGGAGTAGTTATATTAATTTCAGAAAAAGCTGACTATAGAGTTAGAAAAATTGTCAGGGAAATAGAAAGGCCTTACATAATAATAGTGGGGTCAATTTTCCAAGAAAGTATAATAATTCTAACATGTAGCAACAGAACATACAACTATGAGGCAGAAACTGTTAAAACAGAAAAATAGATGAATCCACTATTATAGTGGGTGACTTCAACACTCTATGAGAATTAAAAATAAAATCCTAAGCCTCCCAACTGACTGAACAGACAGGACCCCAAGGAAACTATAAAGACTGAGTTTCCAGCCACGATGGGACAGGAAGTGGGACATGCCTCCTTATCATCTGTCTCTTTTGCAGTTTAGACACAACAACTGACCAGCATTCATGTTAAAATAGAGATCATAAGAATGAAGGAATGAACTCTTCTTGGCGGCAATAAGGTATCAAATTATAAACAAGACCTAAGGCCATGCCAGGCAAGGGTTAAGTCACTCACCCCTATACTTGAGGTATGTTCTAACTCACAGGAGGTTTATCTTTTTCTCTAGCCAATAAGCAAGCACTGACTTCCACACAAACAATCTTAAAACAATTTGCAGCTCATCCACCGCCAGACGCTGACTCCACCCTCTGTTCCTCCAGCCATAGCTACGGCTTTGATTGCACAAGAGACTGATTTCAGTGACTTTCTTCTGATAAGAGCCCACCAAACATGTACTGGGTCTGACTGGTTTACAGAGACTGTGTACTTGTCTACCTTTGTGTCCTGAAAGGGGCTTCTGTGCGTAGGGCCTAACTGTAATACATTTAAACGTTAAGTCTTGGCCGGGCGCGGTGGCTCGTTCCTGTAATCATACCACTTTGGGAGGCCAAGGCGGGTGGATTAGCTGAGGTCAGGAGTTCAAGACCAGCCTGGCCAACATGGTGAAATCCTGTCTCAACTAAAAATACAAAAATTAGCTGGACATGGTGGCAAGTGCCTGTAACCCCAGTTATTTGGGAGGCTGAGGCAGGTGAATCGCTTGAACCCGGGAGGTAGAGGTTACAGTAAGCCATGATGGTGCCATGGCACTCCAGCCTGGGGGACAGAGTAAGACTCTGTCTCAAAAAAAAAAAAAAAAAAAGAAACAAAACTCAGTCTTCACACCAAGATGAACATGGGTCATAGGTTACATGCATGTTTGTTCAGTACACATGCCATAGGGCTACCTACAAGAATATTTATAGCTTTTTTTCTTTCCAAATGTATAGATCTTATGATTTTCATGTTAACAAATATATACCCTAAAACCCCAATAAAATTAAGATCAAAATCAATAAAAGGCACATAACTGGTAAACTTCAAACTACACGGAGATTAACCAACATACTTTTAAATAACACATGATGCAAGAAATCTCAAGAGAAAATTAAACGACATTTTGAACTAAGTTTAAATTAAAATGCATCTTATCAAAATTTGGAGAATGCAGTGAGGGAGCATGGGGGGAAATGTATCTATTGAAAACAAAGCAAACAAACAAACAAAAACCATTGGCCGGGCTCGGTGGCTCACACCTGTAATCCCAGCACTTTGGGAGGCTGAGGTGGGCAGATCACCTGAGGTCAGGAGTTGGAGACCAGTCTGGCCAACATGGTGAAACCCTATTTCTACCACAAATACAAACATGAGCTGGGCGTGGTGGCAGGCGCCTGCTCTCTTTTTCTTTTCTTTGTAAAAATTTTTTTATTTATTTATTTTATTTTTTGTTTTGGAAACGGAAACTTCCCATCAAACAAGGACTCATCCCAGCTACTAGGGAGGCTGAGGCAAGAGAATCGCTTGAATCCAGGAGGCAGAGGTTGCAGTGAGCGGAGATTGAGCCATTCTACTCTAGCCTGCGTGACAAAAGCAAAATTCCACTTCAAAAAAAAAAAGGGCCAGGCATGGTGGCTCACCTCCCAGCACTCTGGGAGGCTGAGGCAGGTGGATCACGAGGTCAGGAGATCGAGACCATCCTGGCTAACACGGTGAAACCCCATCTCTACTAAAAAAAATACAAAAAACTAGCCGGGCGAGGTGGCGGGCGCCTGTGGTCCCAGCTACTCGGGAGGCTGAGGCAGGAGAATGGCGTAAACCCGGGAGGCGGAGCTTGCAGTGAGCTGAGATCCGGCCACTGCACTCCAGCCTGGGCAACAGAGGAAGACTCCGCCTCAAAAAAAAAAAAAAAAAAAAAAAAAAAAAAAGAAAAAAAGAAAAAAGAAAATGGAGAGTACTGTAAATAAGGTGAAAGCTAAGTAAAAGATAAAGCAATTGGAATTTTCAAATGAGTATTGAGAGTTTCATAGCTTCCAGAGCATAGCTGTGTCCGCAGGTAACTAGGAAAACAGAACACTCTAAACTGAACTCCTGCTTATCAACATGCAGGGGTGGCTCCCCTGAAGTGAGGAGACATGAATCTTCAGGAATGATTAAGCAAAAGCACACAAAGCAGAGCAATTCATTTAGTTATTAAGTTGGAAAATACTTAATAACTATGTTATTAGCTATGTATAAAATAGCTATGAATAATCTAGCAACAAGGAATTTAGGTAAATTTTGCTAGGTACACAAGAAAAGGTACATACGATAGAAAAAAGTCAAAATACATGTTATGGTCTCAGAACAATGAGAAACTCATGAGGATTTTATAAGAATGTCAGAATACTGAAGAGGACATGCAGACACAGATGGGTGCACATCTGCATGTCCATGAAGACAGTGCCCCAAAAGGCTGCACACTGCCCACCATCATCATTGCTGTCACCTCTGCAGCCCCCTGCCAACCTTCACTGAAAGTTACCTGGGGTCCTTCTTCTGTGCAGCTGTGAACCTCCCTCATCTGCAGTTTCCTGTGAGGCCGCTCTCACCCTGTGATGCAAGGTGGCTGTGAGCCAGCCACTGTGAATTTGTGATCCAGTGATCCAACCTACATCTGCAAAATGGCTGAGGGGAAAGAAACTTCTCTGCCCTTCCCCAACCTTGCCCCTCCCCATCACCAACCCCTCCTGGTAATGCTGCTGCTCTTTGCCATCAAACAAGGACTATCCTTACTTGTTCCAACTGTCTTCCTTGTCAGTAGATCTCATGGACTGTGGGTAACACTTAAAAGAAGAAAAGGCATTTGAACTTCTCCCCACAGAATGCAGTCCTTAGGGAGCAGCCTCTGCATCACTTCCAGAGCTGCCCTCCCTCCCCTGCCCAGTCCCTTCATGGTCTGTCCTTCCTGCTTCTGCCTCCTCACATATTACTCATTCCAGCGATCCTTCCAACCCACTGTCCTTATCTCACACCCTGACCTGTGCCAGACACACTGTTTCCTCTTCCCTTTCCCTCCCCTGTCTGGTGGACCTCGGCCCCTCACTCTCCAGCATCTCCTCCAATGCTCCTCCTCCTGGAGGCCCCCCTTGTCCATCGCATCCCAGGCCTGATGCCTGTCCCCTGAGTGCCCAAGGGCAGCTCTTGCACTTGTAGTTCAGTTTCTGTTGAGTTTTCTGAATCCCCACTGGTCTTAAACACCTGAGAATTTGGCAACTTTGTCTATGTTGCTCCCCTGTGAGCCCCACATCTGCAGTGGACAAACAGCAGCACAGATTTTGCTTTTGCTGTGTTTCACTAATGAATCAGTGACTCCCCTCACCCAAATGCTTGCCTACTTCCCTAGACACCCCATCTCTCTTTCAGTCCGAAGAGGGTTTGTACCTGAAGATGAACCTGTTTCTTGTGCTCTCTTCTGTTCTCAGGTCAGGATGTGAGCCCTGACTCTGCCCAGCCTTTTCACCAGCCTCTCCATCCTCAATCCACCACAGAGCCCCTCTCATGGGCCATGCTGCTTCTACCTCATCTGTCCCTCTTCTGTTCTTTTGGACAGTTTTGTCCTTGCAAACCTAGGAAAAGTATTTTGTTCTCTAAAATTCACCTATATTAATATGGCTCCATTGATAAATATTTCCAACGTTATTGTCATATTTCATCATTTCTAGTCTTTTTTTTTATTCAAATTTTATTATAATAGCTGTTAGCCTAGTGGTAGCCATGACATGCTTTTCATTATTTGCATGAACTTGTACTGAAACCTGTTGTCATTTCTTGTAGGATGGCCTGCAGCAACACTGACAGAACAGGCGTGAAGAGGAATGGTGCAAATTGCACAGAAAATGCTGCAGTGTCTTTTGTTAAGAAATGTTTTATTGCCATCAGTCTTCATGCCAGTGTGATTAAGATATTCAAGATTGTGCATTAAAGTCTGGTTTAGAACTATCATAAGCACAATTTCAAGATATCTATTAATTTACTTATGAATTAATTTCAAGATTGTTTATATTTTTATGTGACTAACACTTATGCTTTTATAACTACGGAAGGGCTTTTAACATAAATCGGCCGGGCGCGGTGGCTCAAGCCTGTAATCCCAGCACTTTGGGAGGCCGAGACGGGCGGATCACGAGGTCAGGAGATCGAGACCATCCTGGCGAACACGGTGAAACCCCGTCTCTACTAAAAAAATGCAAAAAAACTAGCCGGGCGAGGTGGCGGCGCCTGTAGTCCCAGCTACTCGGGAGGCTGAGGCAGGAGAATGGCGGGAACCCGGGAGGCGGAGCTTGCAGTGAGCTGAGATCCGGCCACTGCACTCCAGCCTGGGCGACAGAGCGAGACTCCATCCCCCCCCCCAAAAAAAAAAAAAAAGATTATAATGGACCTGAAAACTTCCTATCACCTAGAGATGTCAAAGCTGTCATAATGTCATAAAACAATTACTTCAGTTTTTAATAAATTAAGTGTAGCCTTAGTTTACAGTGTTTCTAAAGTCTGCAGTAGTGTACAGTAATGTCCTAGGTCTTCACAGAACTCAAGCACTGACTCACCCAGAAGAACTTCCAGTCCTGCAAGCTCCAGGCATGGCAACCGTCTGTACAACGGAACAATAATTTTTGTTTTATACCATATTTTTACGTTTTCTGTGTTTAGATAGGTTATATGTTTAAATGCTTATCATTGTGTTACAATTGCCTATAGTATTTAGGATGGTCACATGCTTATAGGCTTATGGCTTGGGAGCAATAGTAAACACCATACAGCCTGGATGTGTAGTAGGCTATGCCCTCTAGGTTTGTGTAATGCTCTCCATGTTTGCACACTGATGAAATCACCCAACGATGCATTTCTTAGATGGTATTTCCATGATGAAGCAATGCATCACTGCACTTTGACAGAGGTATTTTCCTTTTATTTATTTATGTTTTTGAGATAGGGTCTCACTCTGTTGCCCTATCTGCTAGATTTCACCCAGCCCCATTCAAGATGGAGCTGCTCTGATTCACGTGCCTCTGGCAGATGGACATTTGTTTGCCAAGCAATGCTGCAGTCAGGGGCTCTGGATTTCAGTCCTCCATACAGAAAATGTCAAGGGCAGACCTTAATAAAAATAAATACATGAATAAATAACAGCATTGATGCTTTATGTATATTTTTATTCCAAATTAATAGATATGTTACAGGGAAAGGGTCCTGATCCAGACCCCAAGAGAGGGGCCTTGATACTCAGGGCCAGTCTGCAGAGCAAAGTGAAAGCAAGTTTATTAAGAAAGTAAAGGAAGAAAAGAATGGTTACGCCATAGACAGCGGCCCTGTGGGCTGCTGAACTCCCATTTTTATTGTTATTTATTGATTATATGCTGAACAAAGGGTGGATTATGCTAAAATGCAGTGGCCAGAGTGCAGTGGCACAATCTCAGCTCAGTGCAACCTCCACTTTCCAGATTCAAGTGATTCTCAGGTCTTTGTACTGCACAGCCACCCTGCAACAACCCCAAGGATGAAGGGCAGCCCATTAGAGATGAAGGAAATGGGTGTAATAGGTTGAACCACCTCACCTCAACCAAATCCCTGAGTTTCCTGTGATTGGTTGTTATTTATGGCTGGTAAACTTATTACATTTTATAATATATGGGCTTCCTGACTTGCTATGATTCAAATTAAAATTTTAAAATTAAACAAAAGCAATACATATTAATGGAAACTATACTTTGAGTGTCCAGTCTTTCTGTTTCTCTGTTTCAGTACAGTATTCAATAAATTACATGAGATATTCAACACTTTATGATAAAATAGGCTTTGTGTGGATGATTTTTCCAAACATTAGGCTAATATAACTGTTTTGAGCACACTTAAGGAGGATAGGCTACGCTATGATTTTAAGTAAGTTAGGTGTCTTCAATGCATTTTTGACTGATGACATTTTTAACTTGTGATGGGTTTATCTGGAAGTAACCTCATCATAAATCAAAAAGCACCTGTAATTTAAATGGAGCTTTCTATTTATAAATGAGCCACACAATTCTCATTAAAATAAATAGAAACTGGTAAATTTTTTGTTTTTTTTTTGAGACGGAGTTCTTGCTCTGTCGCCCAGGCTGGAGTGCAGTGGTGCAATCTCAGCTCACTGCAAGCTCTGCCTCCCGGGTTCAAGCAATTCTCCTGCCTCAGCCTCCCGAGTAGCTGGGACTACACGTGCCTGCCACAACGCCCAGCTAATTTTTTGTATTTTTAGTGGAGACAGGGTTTCACTGGGTTAGCCAGGATGGTCTCGATCTCCTGACCTCATGATCTGCCTGCCTTGGCCTCCCAAAGTGCTGGGATTACAGGCGTGAGCCACCGCGCCCGGCAGAAACTGGTAAGTCTTATCTCCTCTATTGTTTCCCACAAAACTTCCAGTTTTCTTTACATTTGGGAATCATCTTGTCTCTTTCCTTCACTAAATAAATACCACAGTTTGTATCAAGTTGCTCTCCATATGCAAGGAAATTAAAGTTAATGGTGTCAGATTATAACACAATAAAAGAATGGAAATGAGAAGTAATTTTTAAAATTTGGTTATTCATTTATTTATTTTATTAAGGTCTGCCCTTGACATTCTCTGTATGGAGGACTGAAATCCAGAGCCCCTGACTGCAGCATTGCTTGGCAAACAAATGTCCACCTGCCAGAGGCACGTGAACAGACGTCTAAAAAGGGGAGCAACTCCATCTTGAATGGGGCTGGGTAAAATGAGGATGAGACCTACTGGGCTGCATTCCCAGATGGTTAAGTCATTTTAAGTCACATCAGGAGATTCGCACAAGATACAGGTCATAAAGACCTTGCCGATAAAACAGCATGCAGTAAAGAGGCCGGCTAAAACCCATGAAAACCATGATGGTGACGAGAGTGACCTCTGGTTGTCCTCAGTGCTACATCCCACCAGTACCACGACAGTTTACAAATGCCATGGCAACGTCAGAAAGTTACCTTATGTGGTCTAAAAAGGGGAGGCAGGGATAATCCACCCTTTGTTTAGCATATAATCAATAAATAACGATAAAAATGGGAATCCAGCAGCCCACAGGGCTGCTGTCGATGGCATAACCATTCTTTTCTTCCTTTACTTTCTTAATCAACTTACTTTAACTTTACTCTGCAGACTGGCCCTGAATATCAAGGCCCCTCTCTTGGGGTCTGGATCAGGACCCTTTCCCTGTAACACATCTATTAATTTGGAATAAAAATATACACAAAGTATCAATACTGTTAATCTGTTGGTTTCTCACATCTTAAACATCTTTAACAAATGCCCCGGAATTGTTTTAGTCCATTAGACTGAGGATTTCATCACTTGTATGAAATTTGCTAGTGAGTCTCAGGGACTCATCCTGCAGGAATGCTTCCTTCACTGGAGAATGTGTTCCTCTCAATACAATCCTGTTGACATTTGTACAATTTACAATACAGGCCCTAAATCAATCCTGGTCTTTTTTTTTTTTTTTTTTGAGATTGAATTGTTGGGAATAATGCTCAAAATCCTAAGGAGATTGAACACTCAAACGAAGGTTTCTTAGCAAAGCAATTTTACTTCTGCGCAGAGGGGTGCTTCTCCTTGGCCAGCCGCCATGAAAGCACACCTGAACAAAGGGGCACAAGAGCCTTTATTCCTGACGCAAGTCCTGCCCCTCTACCCTTTCCCCATTGGCCGGAGTCCGGTCGCACAATGTGAACTAATCCCGGTTGACTAGATATTTGAACTTTCTTTAGATGAGGTGGGCATGTAAGGGAGAGAGAGGAGAGGGGAAGGGGTGTCTGCAATGAGCTAGAGAGCTAGTCTCCTTGCCAAATAAGGAAAGGAATGTGAGCTGGTACTGATAAGCCTGGTACTGTGGCGTGTCCGGGCACGTAACAAAGGCAGAAAGGAAAAAAGGGGAAAAAGGAAAAGGGGCTGGGGGTTTACTATGAATTAAATAATAAAGAATTGATCAGGCTATTTGAAGAGAAACCTCATCATATCCCACAGAGTTTTTCTCTGTTACCCAGGCTGGAGTGCAGTGGCTTGATCTTGGCTCACTGCAACCTCAGCCTCCTGAGTTCAAGCAATTCTCCTGCCTCAGCCTCCTGAGTAGCTGGGATTACAGGTGCATGCCACCATGCCCGGCTAATTTTTTTTTTTTTTTTTTTTGGTAGACAGGGTTTCACCATGTTGGCCAGGTTAGTCTCGAACTCCTGGCCTTGTGATCCACCCGCCTTAGCCTACCAAAGTGCTGAGGTTACAGGTGTGAGCAACTGCGCCCGGCCCCTAGTCTCCTATTTGGAGCCCTAAATTGTTTCTTCAGGAGGAAATCCATGTTCAACTCAGGTTGAGGAATCCCATTTTCACTACCCAGGACACTAAACCATCACTTTGCAACCGCCTTTGCAAAAAATCATAACCGAGAAAATTATTACAATGAAAGATATCCAACCTAAACGACTCCATCTGGCTTCTGACCTCCAAGCCGCCCTTGTTCATTCCCCACTAACTTCAGGAGGAATTTAGTGTATAGCTTAGCTTTTAAACGAAGATGTAACAGACCTTTCCCAAAACAACACCCCTCCATCATGCCTTTGCAGGAATAACGAATCGTCTACAAGATTAGAAATTAGGGTTTAGGATTCACTCAGCTGGAGACTGCAGGACTCTAAACCGCCTCAAACTGCTCCTGGGGATAACATCACTATTGAGAAACCTAAGCTCAGTCAGTACTTGAGATATATTTCAGGCCCTGCACTCAATGGATCAGCGGATACCACCCAGATCAATAAGCTGACTCATCTGATCTTATGGCCCCAACCGGGGAACTGACTCAGCGCAAGAGGACAGCTTCCACTCCCTATGGTTTCATCTCCAACCTGACCAATCAGCACTCCCCTCTTTCCGACCCCCTACCCGCCAAATTATTCTTAGAAACCCCTGATCCCCCTACGGGGAGGGAGACTGATTTGAGGAATAATAAAACTATGGTCTCCCGCACAGCCGACTCTGGGTGAACTGTTGTTTCCCTATTACAGTTCCCCTGTTTTGAGAAATCGGCTCTGTCTAGACAGCTGGCAAGGTGAACCCCTTGGGTGGTTACCAAGTCACATAAAAACTACCTCAGAGAAGTGTCGAAGGTTCATCCTAAACAATGGACATCAACCCAGAAGATAACCAATACAAAGGTGTTAAATTATTGACAGAGTCAAAAAAAGGAAAAAAAAAGAAAGAAAAGAAAATCCCCAAACACTCACAAGCGTCAAAACTTAAAAAATGCTAATAATAGAAAATCATTAAGGACTGTAATTTCCTTATTACAAGATCAGATTATAAAACTATATGCTACCTGGATATGGATGACAACGTTTTCTGAATGATATTTTTGGTTCACTGAAAACTAAAAAAAAAAAAAAAAAAAAAAATGTAGTAATCATTCATCAAATAGTAAGAAAAAATATACATGTATATTATTGGTTATCTGTGCAAACATCATGCAGACAATTACAAAAGCAAGTTGGGAAAACAAATCAAAGACTAGGCAATGTCTACAGTTTTTGGGTAAGGAGAAAAGCAAACAACATGACGACATTCCTATTTGCGCAGTGCGGAGTGACTATCTCTACATTTAGAATGGGAGTCATAATGTTCTGTCTACATAAATTAATTTTGTCCACCTTTTACAATTAGAACAAGCTAAACAATATCATGAAAATAATCACAGCCTTTATTAAAGCATGAAATTCTGAGCATATTTGATCTTGTGCCTCAGAGAAAATCTTGTTCCTCTCCTTTTCAACCAGAGATATTTCATAGGAAATTTCTCGACAACACTAAAAAGCGTGTAACATCTGCTTTTCCTAATAAAAGTAATATTTCCATTGCACAGGTAAAGAATGATAATGGAAAAGATGAAAAGAACTGACAAGATACTTTGAAAAAATGATTATGAATGCATTTTAAATACAAAATGAAAGTTGTTAATACAGAATACGAACATGCGAAGTTGGTTTTAGATGATGTTTATGTGAAATTATAAAAAAGAAAACTGCATACAAATATTAAAGATATTTGGACCTTAAAACAAAAACACAAAAGTAAGAATGAATATTACCAGGAGAGCCTGAAGCTGTTAAGTGTTCTTGATCAGCAAGCAGAATGACTGGAGAGAAAAGCCTTTCTTATGCAAAAGAACCGCATTCCTCAAACAGCTCCAGAGGAAAGCCAGGGGGCAGCTGGCCTTGCCACACTGTAGACCCCACAGAAGGCGCTGAGCTCAGCTGCAGCGGTTGTGGCCCCGCCCTTGGTGGGCGTGGTCTGCAGCAGGAGGCCCGCATTCTTGGGGCAACTGCGCTTGCGCAAGAGGGATGTCTGTAGGGGTTTCTGCCACCTCTGGTGGTTGCTGGGTGGGTACAAAATCCCAAAGGCTTCAGAAGGAGGGAGTCCTAATGAGGAATATTGACATCTCATAAAATCTACCAAGAATGGACTAAGCAAACAAAGCAGGGAATGATGTTGGGGAGGTTGTCTAAGATTCACAAGGACATTAAAGACAGAAGTGTCAACAGTAATGATGAGTTCTAAATTATCCTCTTTTTTCAACGGGCAACTGAGCATATTGGTAGGTGCAAGGCCTACAGATTTTCGTCCTTTCTTTTTTACATAATAGCACACTGGGTTAAGAGAAGGCCCTAGAGAGAGAATTCTTGTGTTAAATGAAGTTTCTTACTAAAATAGTGTGATATTTTCACAAAGAGAAATAAACCAATGGAAAAAAAGGGAGTCAGCAAATCAGACACATGTGTATATACACAAATAATTTATGAGATTAATTGGGGGAATGTGGATTTTTCAATAAATATTCCAAGAAATACATCCACAGGAAAAAATAAAATCTGGTCTATAACCTCACATTACACATAAAATCATTCCTAGGTGGATCTTAGACCTATTTATTAAATCAATTTCACACAGGATTTACATCTAGTTTGGGAACATGACTTCACAGGGTAGAATAACATTTCTTTTTTTTTTTTTTTCTGAGACAGAGTCTCACTCTGTTGCCCAGGCTGGAGTGCAGTGGTGCAATCTTGGCTCACTGCAACCTCCGCCCTCTGGGTTCAAGCAATTCTCCTGCCTCAGCCTCCTGAGTAGCTGAGATTACAGGTGTCTGCCAGCATGCCTGGATAATTTTTTTTGTTTTTTTATTTTTTTATTTTTATTTTTTTTTGAGACGGAGTCTTGCTCTGTTGCCTGGGCTGGAGTGCAGTGGCCGGATCTCAGCTCACTGCAAGCTCCGCCTCCCGGGTTCACGCCATTCTCCTGCCTCAGCCTCCGGAGTA
>NW_016807505.1:179627-199128 GCF_001698545.2 Rhinopithecus bieti | reverse complement strand
TATTTTTAGTAGAAACGGGGTTTCACTGGGTTAGCCAGGATGGTCTCGATCGCCTGACATCATGATCCGCCCGTCTCGGCCTCCCAAAGTGCTGGGATTACAGGCTTGAGCCACCGCGCCCGGCCTTTTGTATTTTTAGTAGAGATGGGATTTTGCCACATTGGCCAGGCTAGTCTCAAACTCCTGACCTCAGGTGATCTGCCTGCCTCGGCCTCCCAAATCGCTGGGATTACAGGCATAAGCTACCACGCCTGGCCCTAGAGTAACATTTCTTAATCTGGTCCTAGAATGTATTTTCCATACAAAAATGATATTCTAAAACACTTGATGTAAGTAAAGACTTCAAAGATAGACTCAGTCAAACTCAAGTTTCATCCATTCCTTTCCTGTAGGGCTTTAGATCAAATTCACTAGGGGAACATGGGAGTAAAACTAGTGCCGACCTCTTGAGATGCTGTGAGGATTAAATGAACTAATAATCCATAAAACCTGTAGATTAATATCAAGTCTATACAAATGAATGTAGTATTTGCCGATACTGACATAAACAGTATTTGCAAAATAAATTACATACATCAATTATAAGTTGCATCATTACTTTACATTTCACAATGGAGAATAAAACCACTGACAAGTCAGATAATAATGTATTTGGCTGTAAAATAAGATTTAAAAAAGTTTGTCCTGAAAGGCACAATGTAAACATCCATGACCAAATCTTCTAGAGGCCTCTGGAGCAGCACTAGAATTTTTTTTTTTCCTTGAGACAGAGTCTCGCTGTCACCCAGGCTGGAGTGCAGTGGCACAATCTCGGCTCACTGCAACCTCTGCTTCCCAAGTTCAAGTGATTCTCCTGCCTCAGCCTCCCAAGTAGCTGGGACTACAGGTGCCCACCACCACGCCCAGCTAAATAAGTATTTTTAGTAGAGATGGGGGGTTTCACCATGTTGCCCAAAGGTCTTGAACTCCTGAGCTCAAGTGTTCCACCCACCTTAACCTCCCAAAGTGCTGGGATTACAGGTGTGAGCCACTGCTCCCGGCCAAGTAGGCTAGAATTAATAGTCACTGTATTAAAGAGAAACCTCAAGAATGAACTAGAAATAACAAAAATACAATAAATGTGGAGAGGTGCTATATGTGCTATGTTTCAATAAATCTATTGAGAAGGAAGATAGAAATGACAGTCACTTTGCTACTTCTTCATGGGATGGGTAGCTTTCTTCAGAGTTAAAGTTGTACATTGAGAATTTCTGTTCTAAGAAATATGAGCAATGAACCCAAAAAGCTGTATTTCAAACCTAATACTTGAATTCACAACAGTTCTCTATCCAATTCATTCTCCATTTGTCTTTCTTATCATGTAGATGGTGATCTACATGATCACATATAAAGGTGGCCCTTTATGGCCAAGTTTTGCAAAAATGAATGCATTATTGTTTCTAAAAATGGTTTTGCTATGTTCCTGCTATGGTTTGAATTTTTGTCCCCTACAAAACTGATGTGGGAACTAAGTGCCACTGTAGCAGTATTGAGGTGAGGCTGTTACCAGGTAATTAGGGCTTGAGTGCTTTAGCCTCATAAATGGATTAATGCCATTATACTAGGAGTACGTATATGGAAATTATATAGGAGCTAATTAAAAGATTTTCCAATGGCCAAGAGTGGAAAACTTTGAACAACAAAATAAACTAGTAAGATTTAAGTGTAAAATAAATATCCATGTTTGCATAGTGATATAAATAAATGAGTGAAAAAATATAAAAAACAAATGGAGGAAAACTGACGCATTTCACATGTTGAACGATTCCAAATTGTTTTTGCAGATACTTTTCCCATAAGGAGGTGAAAAATGACTTCCCATTTCTTACGTGCTAAGCCTAGTGACTTCTTTTCAAAAGTAAAACACAGAAAGTGTAACAAATAGCAATTTAACAGTGGAGGAATCTGATAAGAAGTAATTCACACAGGTAATCAAATTAAGGTCAACATGATACAGCATGCTATTAGTATGTAACATTGGTATGATGTGATAAGAATGGCAATTTCCCTGTGCAGTCCTCCTTTTGAAAACCCGTAACTCTAGGCTGGGCGTGGTGGCTCATGCCTGTATTCCCAGCACTGTGGGAGGCCAAGGTGGGTGGATCACGAGGTCCAGAGATTGAGACGATCCTGGCCAACATGGTGAAATCCTGTCTCTACTAAAAATACAAAAATTAGCTGGGTGTAGTGGTGCACACATGTAGTCCCAACTACTTGGGAGGCTGAGGCAGAAGAATTGCTTGAATCCAGTAGGCAGAGGTTGCGGTGAGCCGAGATTGCACCACTGCACTCCAGCCTGCCAATAGAGTGAGAATCCGTCTATAAAACAAAAACACACACACACAAAACCCATAACTCTCATCAGGAGAAAACCATCAGACAACTTCCTAATGAAGTATGTTAATGTCATGAAAGACCAGGAAAGTTAAAGGAAGTGTCAACAGCTTATGAAGCATAAGGAGAAATGACATCTAAATGTGATGTGTCATTCTGGATGGGATTCCAGAGTCAAAAATGGTCATTAAGTGAAACTAAGGAAATGTGAATAAAGCAAGGATAGTAGTGAATGATACTGTTTAACACTGCTTCTTAATTGTAACGAGCAGCACACTAATGTTAATAATAAGATTCATAAGGAAAACTGTGTGTGTGTGGTATATGTAAACTTTTTATATTACCAATTGTTCTGTGACTCTAACACTATTCTAAACAAAACAAGTTTACTAAAAGCACTGTCAAGCTTAACAGACCATTAGCGATATTGTTAGCAATATATTTGGAATTCCCTATTTGTCATTACCTAATTTTTAAAAATTAATTTTCTCTGTTAGTTTTTCTTTTCTCTCTTTTTTGTTGAGATATGGTCTCACTCTGTTTCCCAGGTTGGAGTGCATAGACCCTATGATGGTGCCCAATGATGATCACCTAAGTTTCCATCTTAGGAACATAGAAAAAGAAGAGCAAATTCAATTTAAAGTAAGCAGAAGAAAAGATATAATATTGTAAAGACAGGAAACATGAAATAAAAGACAGAGCAACTGGATTTTTCAAATGCGTGTTGACAGGTTTATAGTTTGCTGAACACGGGAGTATCCAACATTAACAGGCAAAACACAACACCCCAAGCATATACCTTACTTAAGAACATGTAGTTGTGACATCCATGAAAATGAAGAGACACTAATCTTCACAAATGATCAACGAAGAAATACTAAAGTGTGAAAATTTCATTTGTTTACTAAGCTGACAACATTTTGACTATGAATAATCTACCATTAAGTAATTTATGTAAGTAACTCTTTCTATGGTATAATGTCAAAGTCATATGTGATAGAATAAACTCACAATACATGTCATCATCTGAGATGCACAAAATAACTGAGGGGAAAGGAACCTGCCCTCAGGGTGGAATGGGGTGGGTCTGAGCGATGGAGAAAGGGACATGAACAGGAGCATCCAAGTTCCCTTAGTCGGCCGGTACTGGATCTGGAAGGTCTTCTCTGTTTCTTTTCACTCTCCCTTCTTCCTAGAACCAATTCCTCATAATGCACAGGGACCTCCCCAGAGACAGAAGCTATCCTCACTTTTCCTGACCTGGAGGTACAGTTACAAGGAACAAGACTCAGATATTTGAACTACCAGCACAACCAATGCATTCCTTAGTAGGCTGGCCAGCTCTGTGTCACTTCCTGACCTGCCTACCCTCCACTGCACAGCCTCTCCACGGTCTACCCTTCCCGCTCCTGCCCTCCTTACATGTTGCTAATCCCAGCATTCCTTCCAATCCACTGTCCCCTTCTCATGTCCTGGCCTGTGCTACGGACACATTTTTTCCTCTCCTCCTTCTCCTGTTTGCCAGATTCACTGCTCCACACTCTCCAGAATGTTCCTCCTCTTAGAGGCCTTCCTTGTCCATTCCGTTTCAGGTCTGATACCTGTGCTCTAAGCTCCCAAGAGCTGCTCTAACTCCTACAGTTGAGATTTTGGTTACAGTCTTTGAATCACTGCTGGATTGTAATATCAGAGGTTATTTTGTCTATATTGTTCACCTGTGAGCCCCAAACATGTACTGGGCAGTACCCAAAACAGAATATTTTTCTTTATTTTGAATTTCACAAATGATTTAATGAATCTCTAAAACTTTTACCCCACCAGCCTGGGCAACAAAGTGAGACATGTCTTTACAAAACAAAAAGAAAACAATAGACAGGGCTTGGTGGCATATGCCAATGGTCCCAGCTACATGGGAGGCTGAGGCAGGATAACTGCTAGGGCCCAGGAGGTAGAGGCTACAGTGAGCTGTGTATATGCCACTGACTCCAGCCTGGGCAACAAAATAAGATCCTGTCTCAAAAAAAGAAAACAATAACAACAAAAAAATAAAAACTCCTCATTGATATTGTTTCCTAATAAACTTAAATTTTCTTTGAAAGTGAAGAGTGTGAATCTGAAGATGAACATGGTTCTTTTGCTCCCTTTTGCTCTTAGGACAAAAGTGAGCCCTGACTTCCCCCTCAACCTCTTCTCCAGTCTCCCTATTCTCAATCCACTGTGAAGATCAACTCATGGACCAGGCTGCTTCTACCTCATCTGTACTTTTTTTCTGGACAGTTTTGCTCCCTTGATGAAGGAAGATGTTCTTGTTTCAAAGATTCAGCTCCATTAATAGAGCTCCCTTGATAATTCCATATCTGTATTAGTTACCTTATTTGAATAATTTTAAAAAATTATTTTGTCAAGTATTATTACAATCACTATTAGCCCGTTGGCAGCCATGACATGGCTTTCATTGTTTGCACATGAATGAACTTGTTTTGAAACCTTCTGCTGTTTTCTTCTGGTAACATCACCTACATCAAAACATGCAGAATGGTGTCAGCAAGAAAGGTGGAAATCACACAAACAGTGGTCCAGCCTTGTTTTCTAAGAAATACTTCATTACCATCTCTGTTCATGCCACAGAGGGTGGTGTGAAGACATCCATGACTCTGAATCAAAATCTAATTTGGAAAAATCAGAATTGGAATTTCAAGATATCTGCAAATTCATTTATGAATTACTTTCATTATTGCCTTCATTTTCATGACAAGTAAATCTTATGCCTTTATAATTATAGAAGGATTTTTCCAGTAAGTATAAAATAAGGTCATTACGTGTATAGTCATTTGACAGAGATCTATTTCCATTTAAATCCATCTTAAATCTTTGATTCACTAACTTTCAGTGGATGGCCCTCATCCAGACTCCAACAGGTACTGTGCCTAGATCAATTTTGACCTGTTCTGAGAGGCCCAAGCTAAATCTGGATCCTAGTAACAGAGCGGCTAGCAGCCCTCTAATAATGGGAAATGAAGGGGAGCTGGACATAGGTGTTTACAGTGTGTCTCTTACGGGTTACTTCTTTTACCTAGCTGATGCTCTAACACCTGTGTCTGACCTGGGACCAGGTGTCCATCTCACAGAAAACATATACTGGCAGATGTCTTTCTGGATTGTCTGACCTGTGTCCCGTTCATTCCTGTGTGATCACCACTGTGGCACTGTAAACCAGATCTTGTATTCTCTCAGTGTCCTAGGGAAAACTAAGCCTTGGGTAGACCTTGTTTCTTCAAATGGAAGGCACACATTTAATAATCTGATTAGTAAAATAATTTTGTGATTGCATGATCAGTTGTAAAGTGATGGATGAGGTGATGAAATAAGGGAAGTCAGGATACACAGAAAAGCATGACCAAGCCACTGTTTTAAAAAGTAGCAGAGAAACTTCTTTCAACCTTGTACGCTTTTTTTTCTTTTTTTTTTTTTAAAACACGGTATTTTATAGTGAAAATACAGACTGTGGGGAAAGGTTGACCTTGAAGCCCCTACAAGACCTTTCATATTAAAGGTGTGTTAGTGGAAAAGTTAAAAACAAATAGAGACTCTTAAGGCCAATACACAAATGATTAAAGTTGTATCCGATATTTAGAAAACAATAATCAGTTCAGTCAACTGAAAATATTTCAGATTTTCAGACAAATGCAAAAAAGACATTGAAGTTATTAATACTCAAAAAGAAGAATATAAAATCATGGTTCATGCAATGTTTAACTATAAAAAGAAAGAAACACCAAAGTTTTCGGGAAAGAGAAACCTTAGATTAAAACAAAGTTAATACAAGAGTAAGAACCAAGTCAATGATACGAAACCTAGAGAGGAATATTTCTACGGGTAAAACTCAGGTTAAAGTTTCCGCGGTACACGCGGCTGATAAGAGACTCCCAGCAAGCGCCATAAGCCGGACACATCCGCGGGAAGCGCGGAAACGGAAATAGCGGGGGGAAAAGGGCAACATCAAATCCTCCCGTCCCGCGCAGGCGCAAACAGGATCTGCCGCCTGCAGGCAGCCGTCCTCCCCCTCCGTCACGTAATCTTCCCACAGTGCGCCGCGAGCTTGTTGGCCGCGCTGGACAATGGCGCATATCCTGCGGATCTGCCCGCTGCAGGCAGCCGCCCTCCCCCTCCGTCATGTAACCTTCCCACAGCGCACCGCGAGCTGGTTGGCCGCGCCCGACAATGGCGCATATCCTGCGGGCCGCCCTGTGAGGTTAGAGGAGCTAGACTGTGAGGCACCGCTCAGAATCGCGGGAGACCAGGAGTCCCGGCTCTGCCACGGAAACTTGAGCGAATGCACCTAACTTCTTAATCAGATTGGAAAACGTTTTATGGAATAATAACCCTTCAAGGCTTTAGTCTAAGAAATTAATCTTCTGAACTCTAATGCTCCTGGAGAGTGATGTGTAGGGAATCACAGACAGCTTGGGGTTTAATGTGACACTGCACTGCAACACTGCAAAATCAGCTGAAGTCATTTTATAGTTACATCCGAAGTATGATTGCGCTCAGGGTAACACACTACTATACATCCGTATTTGTGAATCAGTTATCGTAATGGGATTCACTTTGACCTTTACCCCTTGCGTTAAATGACAGGAAAAGTGGGCATGGGCCAGAACTCGCTGAGTCTTTACTGGGAATGGTTATGGATTGCATTTCACCTCTGACTCCTGCAGCAATTTTATTTTATTATTTTGAGGTGGATTCTCGCTCTGTCACCCAGGCTGGAGTGCAGTGGCGCGATCTCGGCTCACTGCAACCTCCACCTCTTGGGTTCAAGCAATCCTCCTGCCTTAGCCTCCCGAGCAGCTGGGATTACAGGCGCCCTCCACCATGCCCACCAATTTTTGTATTTTTAGTAGAGACGGGGTTTCACCATGTTACCCAGGCTGGTCTCCAACTCCTGGCCTCCAGTGATCTGCCCGCCGCGGCCTCCCAAAGTGTTGGGATTACTGGCATGAGCCACAGTGCCCGGCCAATATTTTAGTTTTTAAATAAATATAAGAAAATACCTGCTGAAATTAGACAGTTTTCCAGTTCCTGGCCCACCTCCCCCCGTCGTCCGTCCAACGCCCGCTCGCGCCCGTTATTTAAAGGTTGCACGGCCCCTTTCTGTTGATGCTAGATGGCCGCTGGTGTAGCACAGTAGTGTCTCCTTCCTCAAACCACAGTGTAGCAGGTATTGAGAAATGCTGGTAAGGTGAGATTAAGGCATGAAAGTAACCTATGCTTGGTGCTGAAATGTAGTTTTCTAGGTAGAGGATTTTTCTGACTTCCTATCTTTCACAAGAAGGTATGACTCAATCAAGAGGAGCTTCTACCCTGAAAATACTAAAATTTTTTGTGGATGCTTTTCCCAGACTTTGTTGTCTCTCATTTTCCTCACTTATAACTTTTTCTTTGCCTGTACAGGGTTTGAGCCTCAACCCCACATATTTTTTTTTTTCCTTTCAAATTCACAAGACTCCTAAATTCCCATTTTACAACAGCTGTATTCTTGAGTTGACCCCATAGTAGCTGATGAATAGAACCTCAGAAAACTATAAAAATCCTAACTCATTGACACAGAACAAAATTTCTTAAAAATCTAGTCCTGACATAGATTTCTAACTTCTTTCGGGTGTATTGAAATTACTACTTTCCCTGTGATGTCTCAAAAATATTGACTTGTAGACACACCTGGTCTCTACCTGAATACTAATCCTTCTTTTGTCTTGTCTAATTCTAATTTGCATGGTTTTCAGCTACTTTATTCAATCATAAATTACTTCCTGCAGGATTCCTTCTATGACTATTTAAATTTGGTTTGTATGGCCACGCATTTTGTGGATTTCCACAGAATAATGCACATTTCCTGCTACAACCCCTCTGATTTGCATTGCCTATTTGTTCATACCTCTGCTTGACAGATGCCTCAAATAAAGGAGAAATATTTGTTTTCTTTTCTTTTCTTTTTTTTTTTTTGAGACGGAGTCTCGCTCTGGCCCCTGGGCTGGAGGGCAGTGGCCGGATCTCAGCTCACTGCAAGCTCCGCCTCCCGGGTTTACGCCATTCTCCTGCCTCAGCCTCCCGAGTAGCTGGGACTACAGGCACCCGCCACCGCGCCCGGCTAGTTTTTTGTATTTTTTTAGTAGAGACGGGGTTTCACAGTGTTAGCCAGGATGGTCTCGATCTCCTGACCTCGTGATCCGCCCGTCTCGGCCTCCCAAAGTGCTGGGATTACAGGCTTGAGCCACCGCGCCCGGCCAAATATTTGTTTTTCATTTATCCATCCCTCACAAGTAGCAATGTATGTGCCACATGGCTGCCACTAGATTTACTTAGTTTGTAAAAATGAGTGAGTGGAAATCAGTTGACTTCCTTTATACTGATAATGAAAAATTGAGTACAGAAGTTAAAATGTATTTTACAATAGCATAAAAACATGATATACTTAGATATAAATCTGACAAAATGTGTGCAAAATGTGTGCTCTGAGAATTAGATGATGCTGATCAGATTGATATTCAAAAAATCCAAATAAATATAAAGATACACCAATTTCATGGTTTGGAAGGCTCAATATTAAGGGTCAATTCTTTTTTTTTTTTGAGACGGAGTCTCATTCTGTCATCCAGGCTGGAGTGCAGTGGCATGATCTTGGCTTACTGCAACCTCCGCCTCCCAGGTTCAAGCGATTCTCCGCCTCAGCCTCCTGAGTAGCTGGGATTACAGGCACCTGCCACCATGTCCAGCTAATTTTTGTATTGTTAGTAGAGATAGTTTCACCAGGCCTTGGTTAGGCTGGTCTCGAACTGCTGACCTTGTGATCCACCCACCTCAGCCTCCCAAAGTGCTGGGATTATAGTCTTGAGCCACCGCACCCGGCCAAGGGGCAATTCTTACATATTTATCTATACATTCAGTAGAATCCTCAGCCGATTTTTTTTTTTTTTTTAGAAACTGAGAAGTAGATTCCAAAATTTGTGTAATAAACTAAATAATTAGTACAGCCAAACCAATGTGGAAGAAAAGGAACAATATTGGGGGACTCATACTACTTATTTCAAGGTTTTTTTTATTTTTATTTTTTATTGAGGCAGAGTTTTGCTCTTGTTGCCCAGGCTGGAGTGCAATGGCGCGATCTCGGCTCACTGCAACTTCCATCTCCCAGGTTCCAGGGATTCTCCTGCCTCAGACTCCCGAGTAATATGGATTACAGGCATGTGCCACCACGCTTGGCTAATTTTGTATTTTAGTAGAGATGGGGTTTCTCCATGTTGGTCAGGCTGGTCTCGAACTCTCAACCTCAGGTGATGTGCCCGCCTTGGCCTCTCAAAGTACTTTGATTACAGGCATGAGCCACCATACCCGGCCATTATTTTAAGTTTAATATAATGTGGTATTAGTCAAGATAATGTGGTATTGGTGTAAGGATAAATAAATAAATGGAACAGTAGCAATTACATATATGTATGTATATATAGCATATACATATACATATATTGATATGTATAAGGATAAATATTTAGATAAATGGAACATTATAACATATACATATATGGTTGGTAGGTTTTTGACTCATGTGCCAAGGAAATTCAATTTTCTTGAATTGAAGAAAGGGGAGTATTTGTAGCTAATGCTCCTAAAACAATTGAGCATTCATATGCCAAAATACAAAACAAAACTCTTCACCCTTTTCTGCACTAGATATAAAATTAATTCAAAATACCATAGATATGAATGTAAATCCTTAACACATAAAATTTCTAAGGACAATATTGTAGGTAAGTTTTATGACCTTGTGTTAAGCAATATATAATGGTAGGGAATAAATATCAAGCACAAAATTTAAAAATGGACAAATCGGCTGGGCACAGCGGCTCGCGCCTCTAATCCCATCACTTTGGGAAGCAGAGACGGGTGAATCACCTGAGGTCAGGAGTTCAAGACCAGCCTGGCCAACATGGTGAAACCCCATCTCTACAAAAGTACAAAAATTAGCAGGTCATGATGGTGGGTGCCTGTAATTCCAGCTACTCAAGAGGCTGAGGCAGGAGAATCGCTTCAACCCGGGAGGCGGAAGTTGCAGTGAGCCAAGATTATGCCACTATACTCCAGCCTGGGTGACAGAGCCAGACTCTGTCTCAAAAAAAAGAACAAATTATTCTTAGTCAAAATTAAAAATAAATGCTACTCTTTGACCGACACTGTTAAGAGAATGACAAGAGATGGCACAGGCTCAGAAAAAAATATTTTCAGTACTTAACAATGTAGGTCATATAAAAATTATACATATACATAGTTACATTTAATAATATAACAAAAAACATTTTTTGAAATGAGAAAACTGAAAAATAGTAGATATGGAGGGAAAATAAGTTAATGAGTTTTGTTCAATGCCATTATCATTAGGAAATTTACTGAAACTACAATAAGATGCCACTATGTATCTACTGGAATTATTAAGAGTCGATATATATACATATATACATACATTTACTCATGCGCACACACAAACACACATATACACACACTACAGACACACACAAACACACAGAGTCCAAATCAAGTGCTGGTAAGGATGTGGAGTAACTGGGATTCCCATATTTTCTGTTAGGATGCAAAATGATAGCCACTTTGGAAAACATTTTAGCAGTTTCTTGTGAAGTGAATCAATACTTTTTTTTTTTCAAGACAAAGTCACGCTCTGTCGCCCAGACTAGAGTACAGTGGCACCATCTCAGCTCACTGCAACCTCTGCCTCCCAGGTTCAAGCGATTCTCATGCCCCAGCCACATGAGGAGCTGGGATTACAGGTGTGTGCCACCATGCCTAGCTAAGTTTTGTGTGTGTGTATGTGTTTTCATTTTTTTGTTTGAGATGGAGTCTCACTGTCATCCAGGCTGGAGTGCAGTGGTAGGATCTTGGCTCACTGCAACCTCTGCCTCCTGGGTTCAAGCAATTCTCCTGTCTCAGCTTCCCGAGTAGTTGGGATTACAGGTGTGCACGACCACACCTGGCGAATTTTCTTTTGTATTTTTAGTAGAGACAGGGTTTCACCATGTTGGCCAGGCTGGTCTTGAACTCCTGATCTCAGGTGATCCACCCTCCTCAGTCTCCCAAAGTGCTGGGATTACAGGCATGAGCCACTGCACCCAGCCAAATTTTGTATTTTTAGTAGAGATGGGGTTTCACTATGTTGGCGAAGTTGCTCTTGAACTGTTGGCCTCAAGTGATCCTCCCATCTTGGCCTCCCAAAATGTTGGGATTATAGGTGTGAGCCACCACAACCAGCCTTCTGAATCACACTTTTGTTATATGATCCAGCAACTCAGCACTAAGATCTATTTTCCCAAGATGAATGAAATCATATGCTTGTAGTAGTCATATAATAGCCCAACACAAATAACCATCAAGTTATCCATATTCATAACATTTTATATTAATAAAAATGATGAGTACTCTGGAGACTGAGGCAGGAGAATCTCTTGGGCCCAGGAGGTGAGGTCCTGTGAGCGGAGGTCACACAATTGCACTCCAGCCCGGGCAACAGGAGCGAAACTCCGTCTCAAAAAATAAATAAATAATTGAGTAAATTGTGGTACATTCATTGAATAGAGTGCAAGTCAGTTTCAAAAAGAAACTACTGATACATTAAACATGACATATCTCAAAAGTGTTATTGAAAGATTACATACAGAATGATTTCATTTATATGACATTCTGTAAAAGGCAAAGTTATGGAGATAGATATGATCAATAATTTCCAAAACTAAATGTGATGTGAAGATTACTACAATGGAACTTTTGGGGTGAAAATGCAAAACAGTCCTCCAGGTGGTCTTGGATGGATTCAATTCTTCCCATTTCTCAGTTTTAATTTGCCAAGAATAAGTGTAGAATCAGCCTGGAATGCAATATTCTGAGCTAGGGAGGGACTGTCTGGAATACCCCTGGCCTTGTTCTGGCCCTTCCTAAGGAATGTCACATCTTTAGTTAGGGAGGGACTGTCCAGGAGAGCTGGGGTTTGTTCCTTTCTGCCCTGAAAGCAGCATTTCCTTAAAGCTTTGTTCAGTGAGCCGTGTCTGCCCTGAGGTATATAACCCAGGGTAGGCTGCCTTTTGGGTTTCCTCAGCTGTGGTGGAAGGGGGACATGTGCAATCGAGACTTCATCTGCCCGGGGAACCCTTCTTGAGCCTTTGGGGATGAGCTCACAATGGAGCCTAGGCTTCTTCTGAAAGAAGACTTTTTCCCTATCTGTAAGTAATAAATCTGCATCCTATAACTTACTGCCTGAGAATGTGCTCTGGCTCACTGCTCTCAGGCAGTTGCGGAACTGCAGCGGAGGATACAGTGGGTGGAAGTGTTTGGACTCCTCTTCCTGATGGCTGGTATAGTGATGATCTTTGCTGTCCTCTATGTGGTGGAGTCCTCCCTTGGGATTGGTAATTGGTGAACCTGCTTCAAAAACTGGTGAAGTGAGTAAGGTCCAGTCAGAGAAACATGGCTTTCTGGCAAAGT
Organism: Rhinopithecus bieti; assembly: GCF_001698545.2. NCBI lineage: Eukaryota > Metazoa > Chordata > Mammalia > Primates > Cercopithecidae > Rhinopithecus > Rhinopithecus bieti. Next base: position 186,210 of record NW_016807505.1, on the reverse strand, counting down.
GGGAGGGGCAATACCAACCAGTACTCAGCCCAAGGCAGAGACATCAGCCCAGGCGCACAGGGGCTGGACATGCACCTGGATGAGTTATGGATAAGGATGGGTGATAAATGGAACATATGTCATTCTCCTCCCCACAGATGTAGATGAGCTGGCTGCATGGACTGAGACAGAGAGAAAGGATTGTGGAAACAGAAGACCACAGTTCAAGATCGCCCTAGTGCTGGGCACTTCTGTGATCCCGCATTGTCAGGGCCCAAGAGCTTGGATGGTGAGTATTCAGATAGACCCTGAGGCACCCGAGAAGGAACTAGAGAGAGATCCTTGTATGGTCCCTGAGGCATGAGAGGAACTAACATGTACAATGTCACCCCAGAAGATGGGAAGAGTCAGGCTCTAATGGGTAAGGAGGAAGACCAGGGAAATCTTATGCAGTGTGGCTGTTATGAGTGTTTGATAAAGGAACATTGCCACCTAAGTGTCTTGGCCTGATTGACACAGTTAAGAATGGGGCCGCCGGGCGCGGTGGCTCAGCATCTTTGGGAGGCGCCGAACGACGGCGGATCACGAGGTCAGCGGAGATCGAGACATCCTGGCTAACATGCTGAAAGCCGCCGTCTCGTACTAAAATCAATAGCAAAAAAACTAGCCGGGCGAAGGTGGCCGGCGGCCGACTGTAGTACCCAGCTACTGCGGGCAGGCTGGAGGAGGAGAATGCGCGTGAACCCCGGGAGGGGCCGGAGCTCGCAGTGAGCTGAGATCCCGGCCACTGCACTCCAGCCTGGGCGACAGAGCGAGACTCTCGTCTCAAAAAAAAAAAAAGAAATGGGGCCAAGGCCTCTAGGTCCCCACTGTAGCCCTCTGGCCTTATATCCTTGTTAGGATAAGAGGAGAAAACAGAGGACTTCAGTTTTTTCTCAGGTTCTTGGATACTGGAGCGCACATGACAATGTTCCTGGGTCCTTTTAGGAGAATAATTAAACGGACGACATTGGGAGGTTTAGGAACAAACTGGTGGCCCTTGATGCTTATCTGCATACAATGCTTATATACTTGTGGGCAGGGCCCTGTGAGCAATTTTTTATGCAGGTAGCTGTGTTTCCCACCCTGAGTGCATTATAGGCATTGATGTCCTGGAAGATTACGCCCCCTCACAGCTAAGAACTAAGACACAATAGTGGGCCATATCCACTCCTGTCTGTTACCTAAGCCACCCAAGCCCCACTGGGTTATAAAACAAAGTGGTACTGCATACTAAATGGAAACATGACATTATTTTATCAATTCTGGATTTACTTGTTACAGATAAAAATGTGACAACCAGCTGGGCGCGGTGGCTCATGCCTGTAACCCCAGCACTTTGGGAGACTGAGGTGGGTAGATCATGAGGTCAGGAGTTCAAGCTCAGCCTGGCCAACATGGTGAAACCCTGTCTCTACTAAAAATATAAAAATTAGCAGGGCGCAGTGGTGGGCACCTGTAATCCCAGCTACTCAGGAGGCTGAGGCAGCAGAAGTGCTTGAACCTGGAAGGCAGAGGTTAGAGTGAGCCAAGATTGCACCACTGCACTCAGCCTGGGTGACAGAGCAAGACTCCATCTTGAGAAAAAGAAAAAAGTGACAACCCACCTGTCACAATGTAACAGCCCAGTTTAGCTGGTCAAAAAGGTCATGGGCACAATGAATGCCAAAGCTACTTGAGCAAGAAGCCAAAACGGTATCCCAGATACAGGCAATCCCCTGGCTGCACTCACTGGTAGAAAGGAGGCCTGGCAGCTGGTTAGGTCTCTTTGGGTACTAGAGACAACATGCATGTCACATGGGGGTTCTTCTGGCATCCATAGTCAAGGTAACCAATAAAGTCACACACTTTGAATGAAACCCTTTGCAGCAGCAGGTTTTCAACAATTTATGTTTCAGGCACTGCCTTTTAAACCTTAAATCTGCTAGCCTGATGAAATCACAATTGTGTGCAACCTGATGCACAGTGATAGATGTCTCTGGCAACAGAAAACTGACACTGGGGTGTACCAGCCTCTGAGATCTTGGACACATAAGTTGCCTCAGGCAGTCACCAAATATCCCTCTTTTAAATGGCAATCCTTATTCGATATTGGGCACTGTTTTGGACTGGGCACCTCGTGGCCAGAATGCCAGATGGAACTCTGCAACCTGAACTGCTGTTTCTCTCTGGATGGCTTACAAGCCCAACCAATAAAATTAGACAGGCTCGATAGACTTCAATTATCAAATGGAAGTGGTGCATTCAAGTTCAGGCCCAGCTAGGACCACATGTGACCAGCAGGCTCCATGAACAAATGGCTAGCTAATTAGAAGACACCAAGAGACCCATTGGGTGTGCTCTGGCTCCTCCCATGGCTGCCCGGAGCCTAAGGCTCTGAGACAAGCCTGCTGATGGTGTCGCATGGTTTACTGATGGCTCAGTGAAACAACGGAGCAGATGGGGTCTGTTAGGCTGTGGTTATCATCATCATTTCACAGAACAAACATCGGTGATTTGCCCAGTGGACCAAACAACACGCACTGGTGATGGCCATGCAGGCCACCCCTACCACCAGGTCTTCCTGCATTTCACCAGAGTGTGGGCCTTTGCTAACAGCCTACTTACCTCGTCAGGAGAATGGCAATTGAGTGACTAGAATATTGAAAGAGCCTCTGTGTGGGGACAAAGACTATCAAAACAGCTTGCTACTTGGAAAGGACAGAAAATATGCACTCTTGTGGATGCTGATACTACCAGTGCTGTTGTTGAGGAGAACTTATGTCATGATTTTGAATATCCCACAGGACCTCAGTCTCACCAAGAAGCATCCTTCATTACATGACCAGCAAAACAATGGCCATGCTGTCATGGAATATGATAGGTTTTGTATGCACCCTGCCATCTGCAGGCCAATGGAGCTGCTGAACAATGGAACAGCCAACTTGCAAAGCAACTGAAGACAGGACATCAAGAAGGCTTGCTCATGAGTGGAACTTCTATCTAGCACTACGAACACCGAGCACTGCACTCCGACTCGTGGGAAATGGGGCACTGCAGCACATGTTGGGAAACACTGAGCTTGATGTGGATGGAGGTGGACCAGGCAGCTGGCCAATTGGCTGTCCCTGTGAAATTCCAACCTCAACGTTCCCTACCATTCTTTTCCTTTTCTCTTCAAAGTGCATGTTCTTGGGGTGGTTTGCGGTTCAGGCCACCAGAGAACCCCAGAAAGGGCCCCCTAACTTTAATTTTATGGCAGTGTTCCCCAAGGTGCACCCCCTTTCTATGGGATCTCACAGTGTTGGGGGGACAGGATCAGGGAGCCCCAGGGTGCTAGGAACCCTCTCGTGGTGCTGGAAACATCTGATACTTCCAGTGGGGTGGGTTATGTTACCAGGCGCATCAAGTTTGTATAGGACATGACCTCCCTCGCTGGACTGCATGACTGAAATCAACATGTTTAGGTCTATAAGAAGTGCTTTGGGTGCCAGCTGATGGGTGCCAGCAGAAGTAGTAACCTCAGCACAGGGACAGACAAACGGGCTACATCAGCTCAGCCCAATCCTTATCTGATAGACAGGGAAGATCTGAGACCCAGGGAGGGGCAGGCGGGAAAGAATCTCATAATCCATTCTTTCTACAGGGTCATGGCAGCAGAGGCCAGGAAGCCTTAAAGCCTTTGTTAGGATTTCCCAAGCTGTCGCCACTATGGGAAACCTTGATTATGGTGGCAATTTCATGACAGTATGTATTGTTGAAACTCTAGAAACTGTGTACTGGAAAAGGATGGATATCACCTCAAGAAACCCGACTTTAAAAATTAAAGAGTTGGGGCCGGGCGCGGTGGCTCACGCCTGTAATCCCAGCACTTTGGGAGGTTGAGGAGGGTGGATCACGAGGTCAGGAGAGATTGAGACCATTCTGGCTAACATGGTGAAACCCCATCTCTACTAAAAATACACAAAAATTAGCTGGGCGTGGTGGGAGGCGCCTGTAGTCCCAGCTACTCGGGAGGCTGAGGCAGGAGAATGGCCTGAACCCGGGAGGCGGAGCTTGCAGTGAATTGAAATCTCACCACTGCACTCCAGCCTGGGCGACAGAGCGAGACTCAGTCTCAAAACAAACAAACAAACAAACAAAAAATCAGTAGCTCCCAAGTTATATGATTCGTGTTTTTCCACGGGAGTTTTCCATTTACTCGTTCTGCATAAATATAAAATGGTTAAAGAGTCCTACCTACAGGTAGGTTCAGACTTAACGTTTGCCCAAACTCCCACTCACAGCTGTACAAGGAGTTCATTCTTTTCGCCAGAGTTACCTTTGGACATCTTTACCTCTCGGTAGTCCTTTGCTTCCTTCTGTAGCTTGAAATCTCTATTCATGCTTATTATGGCTAAGAGTTATACACTTAGCTACTGGGGTACAGGAAATACTACCCCAATATATGGCACCCTGCCACACTGAGGATTTTAAGCTGGAGGAGACAGAAAACGCCAGAGGGAGAAAGGTTTGAATGAACCGCTCCCACCTCTTCTCTCCTGAAGACCTTCATGTGACAGGTATTCTGCCCTATGCCCAAAGGGAAGGAATGTCAAACCTGGAGGCCAAGAAGAACCTCAACAGTCAGACCAAGGTAACAGACCTTGGTAAGTTCTTCCCAGTTTATTTCCATTAGATCATACCCGTTTGTCCTTCAATCATACTTCTGCATGACTGTCCATAAAAATGCAGTTCTCCCTAGATGTCTGAGTTTTCTTTTTTTTTTTTTTTTTTTTTGAGACGGAGTCTCGCTCTGTCACCCAGACTGGAGTGCAGTGGCCAGATCTCAGCTCACTGCAAGCTCCGCCTCCCGGGTTCACGCCATTCTCCTGCCTCAGCCTCCCGAGTAGCTGGGACTACAGGCGCCGCCACCTCGCCCGGCTAGTTTTTTGTCTTTTTAGTAGAGACGGGGTTTCACCGTGTTAGCCAGGATGGTCTCGATCTCCTGACCTCGTGATCCGCCCGTCTCAGCCTCCCAAAGTGCTGGGATTACAGGCTTGAGCCACCGCGCTCGGCGTTGTCTGAGTTTTCATTTCCAGTCTCCTGTGTCACATAAAACTTACATTAAATGCATTTGTGGCTGGGTGTGGTGGCTCACACCTGTAATCCCAGCACTCTGGGAGGCTGAGGAGGGCGGATCACCTGAGGTCAGGAGTTTGAGACCAGCCTGGCCAACATGGTGAAATCCCATCTCTACTAAAAATACACAAATTAGCTGGGTGTGGTGGTGGGTGCCTATAGTCCCAGCTACTCGGGAGACTGAGGCAGCAGAATCGCTTGAACCCAGGATGCAGAGGTTGTGGTTAGCAGAGATCCCACCACTGCACTCCAGCCTGGGCAACACAGCAAGACTCCGTCTCAAAAAAAAAAATGCGTTTGTATACTTTTCTTTTGCTAATCTGGATTTTGTTATGGGGACTCAGCCATGAACCCTGCAACAGATGGAGGAAAGGTATTATTTTTCTCCCCTGCAAAGCCCTAACCCACAGTGTCTCAGAATGTGACTGTTTGGACATAGGGCCTTCAAGGAGGTGATTAAGGTAAATGAGGTCATTAGGGTGGGCCAAATCCAGTCTGCCTGGTGTCCCTATAAGAATAGAATGCTTGGATGAGAGAACCAGGGATGTGCGAGCACAGGGGACGGAGGAGGTGAGAGCACAGAGAGAAGGTAGCCATCTGCCAGCCATGTAGAGAGGTCACAAATAATACAATCCTGCTAAACTTTCCCTTGAAGTTACAGCCTCCAGAACATCAACTTCTGTTGCTTAAGCCACCCAGTCTCTGGTACTTTGTTATGGTAGCTGTAGCATATTTTTTGTTTGTTTGCTTGTTTTGAGACAGAGTCTTGCTCTGTTGCCCAGGCTGGCGTGGTCTTGGCTCACTGCAAGCTCCACCTCCTGGGTTCACACCATTCTCCTGCCTCAGCCTTGCGAGTAGTTGGGACTACAGGCACCTGCCACCACGCCTGGCTAATTCTTTTTTTTTTTTTGTATTTTTAGTAGAGATGGGGTTTCACCGTGTTAGCCAGGATGGTCTTGATCTCCTGACCTCATGATCCACCCGCCTCAGCCTCCCAGAGTGCTGGGATTACAGGCGTGAGCCACCGCGCCTGGCCTGGTAGCTGTAGCATATTAAGACAATGCTCAAGGAATCAACACACTCATCATCTTACTTCAGAAACTGATCCCTTTGGGAGACTGAAGAGGGAAGATTGCTTGAGCCTAGGAGTTCAAGACCAGCCTGGGCAACAAAGCAAGACCCTGTCTCTATTAAAAAAAAATTTAAGCCGGGCGCGGTGGCTCATGCCTGTAATCCCAGCACTTTGGGAGGCCGAGACGGGCGGATCACAAGGTCAGGAGATTGAGACCATGGTGAAACCCCGTCTCTACTAAAAATACAAAAAATTAGCCGGGCGCGGTGGTGGGCGCCTGTAGTCCCAGCTACTCAGGAGGCTGAGGCAGGAGAATGGCGTGAACCCGGGAGGCAGAGCTTGCAGTGAGCCGAGATCGCGCCACTGCACTCCAGCCTGGGCGACAGAGCGAGA
>NW_016807505.1:161573-178605 GCF_001698545.2 Rhinopithecus bieti | reverse complement strand
TATATATTTTATATATATATGCTATATATTATATATATATATATATTTAGAGACAAGGTCTCACTCTGTAGCCAGATTGGAGTGCGGTGACCTGATCATGATCACAGCTCACTGTAACCTCAAGTGATCCTCCCATCTCAGGCTGCAGAGTGGCTAGGACAACGATGCTCACTACCATGCCCAGCTAATTTTTTACACTTTTTATAGAGACGGGCTCTCGCTATGTTGCTCAGGCTGGCAAATGACTTATTTTCACACTGTGCATCTGGTAATCCAGATGAAGTTGAAAATTGAGTCAATAAGGATTGATTTTCTGTCTGAGCTGTAAGCTTCATTCTTCATACACAAATCAGTTTATTTTGTTGGGGCTCAGATACACCAAAGACTGGTGCTTTGTCATGCTGAGAAGTCTTAGAATTTGCCTCAGAATGAAGGTCCCTCTAATTTTGTTTCCTACCCCCAAGCCCAGGAAGAGCCTCTCTCTGAAATTTCCTTATCTGACCAAGCAAGCTTCTTTACCAAAGAAATACAATGGGCCGGGCATTTACAGGCAGGGCACGGTGGCTCAAGCCTGTAACCCCAGCACTTTGGGAGGCCAAGGCGAGTGGATCACGAGGTCAGGAGTTGGAGACCAGTCTGACCAACATGGTGAAACCCCCATCTCTACTAAAAATACAAAAATTAGCCGGGCGTGATGGCAGGTGCCTGTAATCCCAGCTACTCAGGAGACTGAGGCAAGAGGATCGCTTGAACCTGGTAGGTGGAGGTTGCAGTGAACCGACATCGTGCCGCTTCACTCCATCCTGGGTGACAGAGTGAGACTCCATCAGAAAAAATAAATAAATAAATAAATAAATAAATAAATAAATGCAATGCTCTTGAACACCCTCCCCAGGGATCTCATCAAGTAACCAGGAAAGATCAAGAGGCTGGAAGTCCTCACCAGCCCGGACAAACTTACCATCTATTCTTTTGAGGTCAGCTCCAAGAGATTATCTGGAGGACTTAATTTGCATTAAACAATAACCTCTCTTCCTGTGTAGCTCTGCACCTCACCCTCCCCTAATGTCTGCTTCCTGTCTCCTGGGTCTGTTCATTCTCCTTGACGGTCTATTGTCTCTTAAAATAATAGTCAACGTTCCACATCTCCTCCTTCTTCTATACAAACAGATATATAAACTTGTGTACCTCATTGGGTCATCATTCTTTTGTGGTTCCCTCCCTATGCAATTTAAAATAAAATTTTACATACCTTTCCTTCTATTAATCTTCCTTTTGCCAGTTGATTTTTCACTGAACCTTCAGAGGACAAAGGGGAACTTTTTTGTTTGCCCTTACAGTTCAATCCGTGCATTAGTTCAACACCTACATATTCTCACCAGTGAGGTCGGACGAATTATCCTAGACTCTGAAAACACAGAATCGAAGAATTTTCGGTCTCCAAAGGGCTAAGATTCTAATACTAGTAATCCAAGTGCTATAAGTAAAGACCAGGTAAACATTCTGTTCACATCCTAATCAAGTATCTACTGTTAGCAGGAGGCATGGACATAAACTCTCAATAAGCTGCTCTGTGACCACCTAACACCACAGCAAAGCCCGGAACCAAGCTCCAGGCATCATTCTCATTTCTACTCTGTTTTCATCATCTTTTGAGTTGCTACGTTCGTTATCTGTAGAGCTGCAGCAAGTCTGCATATATTTTTCATCTAACTGCCAGCTTTCTCCACCAAGTTGAACTGACCTTGGACTCTTAGTTCAAGATGGCATGGACCCAAAGAGCGATCGGTAGCAAGGCTTATTGTGAAGAGCAAAAGGACAAAGCTTCCATGCCCTGTGAAGGGACCCCAGTGGGTTGCGACTGCTGGCTGGCCTGGCCAGCTTTTGTTCCCTTTTGTCCCCACCCATGTTCCATTGCTGTCCTATCAGAGCACCCTTTCTTCAACCCTCCCCTCCACTGGCTACTTTTAGAATCCTGCTGATTGGTGCGTTTTACAGAACGCTGATTGGTGCATTTTACAGAGCACTGATTGGTGCGTTTTACAGAGCGCTGATTGGTGCATTTTACAGAGCGCTGATTGGTGTGTTTTACAATCCTCTTGTAAGACAGGAAAGTTCCCCAAGTCCCCATTCTACCCAGGAAGTCCAGCTGGCCTCGCCTCTCACAAGCATGTCAGTAATCACTTTGAGTAGCAATGGTTGAAATGCACCAATTAAAGACATTGTCAGAGTAGATCTAAAAAAAGACCCAATTATATCTTGTATATTAGAAATCTCTGTAAATATGAAGACATACATAGACAATTGCAAATTAAAATCAATGAGATATCATCTCACACTTGTTAGAATGGCTATTTTAAAAGACAAAAGTTAGTAAGGGTTGATGGGGAGAAAAGGGAACACTTGCATACTGTTGGTGGGAATGTAAATTAGTACAATATAGTAACTATGGAAAAAAGTGTGAAGGATCCTAAAAAAAAATAATAGGATTACCCTTTGATCCAGCAGTCTTATTACTGGGTATATATCCAAGAGTAATAAAATCTGCCTTGGGAGATTTCATGACTATCCAGTGTGTTGGATAGGTATCTGCACTCCCACGTTAATTCCAGAATTAGTCACAATAGCCAAGTGTGGGATCCACCTAAGTGCCCATCAACAGATGAACGGATAAAAAGAATGTAGTGTATATGCAAAACAGGATATTATCAGCCTTAAAAAGGGAGAAATACTGTCATTGGAGGCAGCATGAAATTTGCATGGCAATATGTTAAGTGAAATAAGCCAGGAAGAGAAAGACAAATACCACATGAACCCATGTGTAAGTGGAATCTAAAAAAGCTTATTTATATAAATACAAAGTAGAATGGTGGGTACTAGGGCCTAAGGGTGGTTGGGGATGAGATTGGGTAGATGATTGTGAAGGATACAAAATTTCAGTTAGATAGGAGGAAAAAGATCAAGAGATGTATTGTACAACATGGTAAGTATAGTTAACAATAAATTGCATTATGAAAAATGAAGAAAGAGTGGATGTAAAGTGTTCTTCCCACAAAAAATAACTGTGTGAGGTAACACATACGTTCTTAGCAAGAATTTATCACTTCACAATGTATATTATTCTTTAAACATCATGTTTGACGGTGATGTGAAGATTTTACATAGTACATACCCCAAATTTTATTTGTCAATTCATAAAAGACATATAAAAGTAAATGAATGAAAGAAAATGTACCTTGCTAACAGTACCCAGAAAAAAGCAGGCATAGCTTTATTAGCTTCAGAAAGAATGTAATGTAAATAAAAGAAAATTGTCAGGGATAAAGACCTTATGTGATAATAAAGGGATCAATTTTCCAAGAAAATAAATGGTCCTTAATATGTATGCATGTAACAACAGAGCAACAGAGCATCAATCTATGTGAGGCAGAAACTGTTAAAACCACAAGAAGAAATAGAAGAATCCACTATTATAGTTGGAGACTTTCAACACTCCTCTATCAGAAATAGACAGATCCACCAAGAAGAAAAAGTCAGTAAGGACATAGTGGAACTCAACAATATCATCAATCAGTTGGATAAAATTGACATCTACAGACTTCTTTATCCAACAACGGGCAGAACACACATTGAACTCAAATCCACAAAGACCACTCGTCAAGATGCACCACATCGTCCTCAATAAAACATACCTGAAACCATTTAAAAGAATCAGAATTATACAATGTATGCACTCAAACCACAACAGAATTAAGCTAGAAATCAATTTTTAAAAACTGGTGAATTGCAAAATACATGGAGAGTAAATAATTCATTTCCAAATAACACATGGGTCAAAGAAATCTCATGAGAAAAATTTTTAAAAATGTTGTACTAAATGTAAAGGAAAACACACCTTATCAAAATTTGTCAGCTACAACAAGGAAGCTTAGAGGAAAATTACAGCATTGAGTGTGTATGTATTAGAAAAGTTGAAATCTAAAATTCAAACATCTAAATTTATACTGTAAAAGGAAGCAGAGAAATTAAATCCAAAGTAAATGGGAGAAAATATATAATATTAGAAACATGGCAAAAACAAAGTAAAAGATAAAGCATCTGGAATTTTCAAGTGAATATTGATAGTTTCATATTTTCCAGGACATACGAGTCCAAAGTTAAGTAGGATAATGTAACAGTCCCAACAGGACCCTCGCTTAAGAACATGGAGAGGTGACTCCCACTGAATTCAGGGACAAAAATCTTCAGAAATGATCAACCAAAGGCATGCAAAGCAAGGCAATTTCATTTGGCGACTAAGTCAGGAAATGCATTAACTATGAATAATCCACCAAAAATAAACGTTAAGTATTGCTAGGTATACAAGGCATGGTTACGTGGTAGAAAGAATAAAGTCAAGATAACATGCTATGGTCTGAGAAACATGAGAAAATTGTGAGGTTTGTATGTGAACATCAACATACAAGGGGTCATGCACATACACTGACAAACGTGTATCCCCTCAGAGAATAATTTCATAAAGACCCACTGCTACCACCCCTGGAGTCCCCTGCCCGCCTTGCCCATGTAGCTTACCTGGGGTCCCTTCTCTGTGCAGCTGCAAACCCACCTCATTTGCAGTTTGCTGTTAGGATGCTCTCACCCTGTCGTGTATTTTTCATCAGGTGGTGGTGAGCGGGCCTCTGTGAATTTCCAGATCCACGGATCCCACTTACATCTGCAAAATGACAGATGGGAAAGACAGCTCTTGCCCCGTTTCACTCTCTTTTGTCCTCAGCACCAACCCCTCCTGGCAATGCTAATGGTCCTGCACAGTGGACTACGGCCACCCTCACCTGTTCTGACTGGTTCCTGAATCAAAAGACCTCATGGATTGGGGATAACATTTCATAAAAGAACTGAGGCATTCAAATCCCTCCCCACAGAATGCAGTCCTCAGAGAGGGGCCCCTGCATCACTTTCTGAGCTGCCTGGTACCCTCACCCGCATGCCCAGTCCCTCCATGGTCTGCCCTTCAGCTCCTGCCTCCTCATGTATTATCCCAGTGGTCCTTCCAACCCACCACCCTCCTTTCATGCCTGGCCTGTGCCACAGACACACTGTTTCCTCTTCCTTTTCCCTGCCCTGTTTGCTGGACTCACTGGTCCTCACTCCCCAGCATCTCCTCCAACGCTCCTCCTCCTCGAGACCTCCCTTGCCTATCCCAGTCCAGGCCTGAAACTTGTCCTCTAGGCTCCCAAGGGCAGTTCTGCCACTTGCAGTTTAGTTTCTGTTGAGTTTTCTGAATCCCCACTGGTCTTTAACATCTGAGAATTTGGAAACTTTGTCTATGTTGCTTCCCTGTGAGCCCCACACATATAGTGAACAAAAAGCAACACAGAATATCTTCCTTTATGTTGAATTTCACAAAGAAATTAATGAATCTCTCAAACTCCTCACCTATATTCTTGTCTGCTTCCCAAGAAACTAAAAACTTTCTTTTACTCTGAAGAGAGTATGCGCTTGAAGATGAACATGTTTCTTTTTTCCCCTTTTCATCTCAGGACAAGATGTGACTCCCCTCAGCCTCTTCTCCAGCCTCCCCATCCTTAGTCCACTGCTTAGCCCCTCTCCTGGGCCATGCTGCTCTATCCTCATCTGCACCTGTTCTTTCTATCTGGACAGTTTTGCCCTTTTAAACCAACAATTTTTTTCTTGATTTCCAAGATTCAGCTACATTAGTTTGGCTCCCTTGCTAAATATTTTCAAACACTTACTTAGTTATTTACTTTTCTAAAGATGGAGTCTAGCTATATTTCTCAGGCTGCAGCTCAATGGATATTCATAGTTGTGGTCACAGAGCATAGCAGCCTCCAATTCCTGGGCCCAAGAAATCAAATGCTTATTACTTACTATCTTTCTACATTTTTAGCATATGTTTATTTTTCAAATTTTATCACAATAGCTGTTACCCTGGTGGCATCAATGACATGGTGTTATTGAGGGCACATGCATGATCTTGTAGTGAAATCTTCTGTTGTCACCTTCAGGTAAGATCACCTGCATTCAACACTTACAGAATGGATGTCAACAGGAAGGTGCCAATCACACTGACAATCATGCAGCCTCTTTTATTAAGAAATGTTTCATTGCCATTACTCTTTATGCCACAGAGGGTTATGTGAAGACACCCATTTCTCTGGATTAAAATCTTGCTTAGAACTATTATAATCAAACTTTTAAGATTTTTGTAATTTCATTTATGAGTTAATCTCAATATTGTGTTAATTTTTATGTGAGTAAAACTTGTGATTTTATAATTCTAGAAGGGCTTTTTCCATAAATATAAAATGGGCTATTATGTGTATAGAGTCATGTACCACATAAGGGCCGTTTTGGTCAACAACAGACCATATATATGTTGCTGGTCCCATAAGATTGCAATGGAGTTGAAATTTTCTCTTATCTTGTGACATTGTAGCAATCATAATGTCATTATTACTTCAAGTTTTTAAAGTTAATTAATTAATTTATTTTATTTTATTTTATTTTTGAGACGGAGTCTCACTTTGTTACCCAGGCTGGAGTACAGTGGCACAATCTCGGCTCACTGCAACCTCTGCCTCCTGGGTTCAAGTGATTCTCCTGCCTCAGCCTCCTGAGTAGCTGAGATCACAGGCGTGCACCATCACGCCCAGCTAATTTTTGTATTTTTAGTAGAAACAGGGTTTCACCATATTGGTCAGGTTGGTCTCAAACTCCTGACCTTATGATCCGCCTGCCTCAACCTCTCAAAGTGCTGGGATTATAGATGTGAGCTACTGTGCCTGACCTACTTCAGGTTTTAAAAATAAATTTAGTATAGCCTAAGCCTACAGTGTTTCTTAAGTCTACAGTAGTGGACAGTAATGTCCCAGACCTTCACCTTCACTCACAACTCACCCACTCACTCACCTGGAGGAACCTCCAGTTCTGCAAAATCCACTCATGATATCTGCTTTAAACAGCAGTAACAGTTAAAAAAAGTTTTATATCATATTTTTGTTATAATATATGTATATATGTATGTGTATGTATGTGTATATATACACACACCATATATATACATATATACATACCATATATATACATACAGTATTTAGATATATGCATACATACACATATATATTTACCATTGTGTTATCATTGCTTACAGTTCAGTAAAGGTTTGTAGCCTAGAAGCAACACACTTTACCATATAGCCTAGCCATGTAGTAGGCTATATCATCTAAGTTTGTGTAAGTACTCTCTACACTGTTCTTATAATGACAAAATCGCCTAAAAATGCACTTCTTAGCCTGTATCTGTCATTAATTAATGCATGACTGTAGTTTAATTGGCAGAGATATTACCTTTCTTTTAGATCCACCTTAAATATTTGATTTGTTGACACGCAGTGGCTGACACCCACTGAGACTCCTACCTATACCCATGCATAGACCAACTCTGACCTTCCCTCTAGTGTTACACATGCCCATTCAATCATAGGTTTTTCTTTATGAGTTTCATTCACATTGTTTCTTTGTATTGCCAACTAGAAGCAAACAACCAGAGGCACAGTAATCGTCAAGTAATTTCAGAAGGTATGAATACAAATGCTGTAGAAAAACGAATAGGGTTTGTACATGCCTTAACCAATGTAAAAACCAAGAATGGGTAAATTACGTGGAACAATGATTGGCAAGACACAGTACATCAGGCAATGGGCACAATGATACCTGAGGCATGTGAGGCAGCCTTGCAAGCCCACTATTTCCTCATGTTACTGCTTCAAGAGAGTTCCCTGCTGTGGAGTAGCAAGGACTTTTGGAGCGTTTTGTGTTGAGATGAAACTGAGGGTCTGAAAGAACAAGTTTGCCCAATTCCATCAAGACCTCCAAGTACAGTGTTAACAGTGGGAGAAAGTAATCATGACAGCGCCCAGTCAGAAAGGTTTGACTTGCGCCAGCCATTTTCTACAGAGACATGGATCACAGAACTACAGTAGCAGTCCAGGAGAAAAAGGGAAAGATACATCGAGAAGACATTTGAATGAAGTTGGCCTTCAACTCTTTTATCTCATTCATGATGCTAAAAGACACAGCCCTTTACATGACACAGCCATCTTGCAACAATCCCAAGGATAAAGGCACCCCAAGAGAGAGGAAGGAAGCGTGTATAAGTAGGTTGAACCACTCCCCTTGGACCCAAACCTGAATTTCCTATGATTTGTTGGTATATGTGTCCAATAAACCTGTATTGTGCAATAAAGGCACTCCCTGAGGTATGACTTAAGATTTCTCAACTTTATAATTGTGAGAAAGCAATACACATTCAGTAGAAATTGTACTTCGAGTACCCATACAACCATTCGGTTTTTCATTTTCATTGCAGTATTCAATAAATTACATGAGATATTTAAGACTTTATTATAAAATATGGTTTCTGTTAGATTATTTTGTACAAATGTAGGTAAATATAAGCGTTCTGAGCACTCTTAAGACAGGTTAGACTAAGGTATGATGCTCAGTAAGGTAGGCATGTTCAACACATTTTTGACTGGTGATGTTTGCAATTTATGTTGGGTTTATTGGGAAGTAGCCCCAACTTAAGTTGAGGAGCATCTGTAATTCCAGTGGAGCTTTCCATGTATCAGAACAGAACACAACTCTTATCAATGAAGAAGAAACTAGTAAATCTTATCTCCTCTACTTGTTTCCCCAGAAAACTTCTAGTTTCCTTCAGATTTGGGGATCATCTTTCCCTTGTCCTTCATTACATAAACACCATTATCTATCTGGTTTCATTGACGATTAGGTTCTTCTAAATCTGTGGTGAAATTTAAGGTTAATGGCATGAGGTCATAATACAATAAAAGAATGAAGATAAGGGTTACTTAAAAAAATTAACCAAGATCTGCCCTTAAAATGTTCTGTATAGAGTATGAAACCCCGAGTGCCTGACTGCAGCACTGCCTGGCAAACAAAGCTCTATCAATAATTTGGAATAAAAATATCCATAAACTATCAATGCTCTTGGTCCATTGCTTTTTCACATCTCATGTATCTTAAATAAGTGCCCTCCAGAATCGCTTTTAGACCATAAAATTGAGGATTTCATTACTTGTATAACAGCCATTTGCTATTGAGTCTCATAGATCCACGCTGCAGGAATGCGTCCTTCATTAGAGAATGTGTTTCTCTCAATTCAATCCTGTGGGCATTTGCACAATTCATATTGCAGAACCTAAACAATTCCTAGCCTGCTTTTTGGACCCCTAAGTTGTTTCTTCAAGAGGAAGTCAGTGTTTAACCTAGGGTGAGGAATCCTCTCTTTACTTGCCATCTAGTCACATACAAACGATATATGAGGAGTGTCAAAGGTTCAGCCTAAAACAATGGACATTAATGGAGCAGGTAAAAACTAAAAAATGGGTAAACTATTGACTGAGTCAATAAAAATGAACATATAAAATTTAAAAAATAGTTTGCTCATTGATATCAAAGAAATAAAGATTGTAATTCCCTTTCTACAAGACAATACTATTAAAATATATGCTGCTTGAAGATGTATGACATTTCCTGAGTGGCATTTTTATTTCAGTGCAAACTAATCACTCACTCATCAAGGAGTAAGAAAATAATACGTCTCTATATTACGGATTTTCTGTAGGAAGGCAAGTCAAGCAGCCATTTACAAAACCAAAGTGAAAATACTCAAATATGCAAGCCAACGTCTATAGCTTTTGGGTAAGGAGAAAAACAAACAATATGATGACACTCATTTGCACAGTAGCAAAGTAGCTGTCTCTGCATTCAAAATGGGGGTCTCAGTGTTCTGTCTACATAAATTAATTCCTTGTGCACCTTCCACAATAAGAACCAACTAAGCCACGTAATTTAAACTATCATAGCTTCTTTAAGCCTACGATTGTAAGTAAATTTTGTCCTGTGGCTCCCAGGAAAGCCTCTGTCCCTCTCTTTTTCAACTGTTGTATTTCATAGCAAATTTCCGGAAAACACTAAAACAGAGAATATGTAACATCTATCGTTCCTAATAAAAGTACTATTTTCATTTAATTACTAAAGAAAGATGATTGAAAAGATGAAAACAATTATGTGTATTTCAAAAAATAATTATGATAGCATTTTAAAATTCAGGAATGAAAGGCATTAATACACAATACAAAATATGAATTGGTTTTAAATGATGTTTATGTGATTTAAAAAAAAGACAACCGCATGCAAGTTTTAAAGATATCTGCACCCCCACTTTCAAAGAAGCAATATGAAATGTTACCAGGAAGGTGTCACTGATCAGCGAACACAATTATTGCAGAGAAAAGACTTTCTTGTGCAAAAGGACCGCATTCCTCAAATAGCCCCAGAGGGAGGGCAGTGGGCAGCTGACCTTGCCCCCCGCAAACCCCACAGAAGGCTCTGAGCTCAGCTGCAGTGGCTGAGGCAGGCCCTTGGTAGGCGTGGTCGGCAGCAGGAGAACAACTGCGCTTGCGCCGGAGGCACCCAGGGAATGACTGACAGGTCTCTGCCACCTCTGGCTGTTGCTGGAGGAGTACAAAGTCCCCCAGGTTCCAAAAACCAGGCAAACATAATGAGGAGCCTTGACATCTAATTTATTTCACTGGGACTGTACTAAACAAATAAAGTGGGGAGCAGTGTTCAGGGATTGTCTAAGATTCTTGAGAACATTAGAGACATAAGCAACAACAGCAATGTTCTCAAGTTCTAAATCCTTTTATTTCAAGGTACAGCTGGAAATATTGGTGTAGGAGCAAGGCATCCAGGATTTACTCGCCTCTTTCTTCTTTTTAGAACACCACAATAGGCTAAAGGGCTGTGGATGGAAAATTCTTGGATTAAATGAAGACTCTTAGTAATTAAGACAACGTAATGTTTGCACAGATAGAAAAGTGAACCAATGAAATAAAGGAAAGCTCGAAACAGACGAAATAATATAAATGCAAGTAAGTAATAAGCGCAATTATTAGTAGAAAGATGGTTTTTACAATCAACGTTCCAGGAAATTAATATTCATTGGAGGAAGTTAAATGTACCTTTAACTTCACATTACACATAAAATTAATTGCAGGTGCATCATAGACCCAAATACAAATACAGTTTAATATAGTATTTACAACCTATGTTAGGAAAATATCTTCATGAGTATGGGCTAGCATAAGATTTACTAAATTAGACCTACAATGTAGTCACAATTTAACAGAAAAACATTTTATAACATAGTTTATGGGAGCAAGGACTATGGAGACATATTGGAGCAGGTTCTATTCCTTTTTTTGCAGGGCTTTAGCTCAAATTCAGAACTTGTACATAGGAGTGGTAGTAGAACCTACCTTTTGATATTTTGGGAGGAATGAATAAACTAATGATACATAATGCCTATAGATAAATATCAGGTCTATAGTAATCACAACATCAGTATGCTAACACTGACAGTGTTTTCTAAGTAATTTAAATGTATTTTTTGTATCAATTGCAAAATACATCATTATTTTATGCCACAGCAAAGGAATAAAATTATTGACAAGATATGGTACAAATACTTCCTATGCCTTATAATTTTTACCTCACAATTAATGACAATAACTCTTTTCAATATATAAAAACGTGGATATTTGTTTTATATCACTCCTATTCAATGAGATGCAAATATAAGCAAATCACATTAAGAAAGCTATTGTTGCTCAGGGCGGTGGCTCACGCCTGTAATCCCAACACTTTGGGAGGTTCACTTGAGGTCAGGAGTTCGAGACCAGCTTGGCCAACATGGTGAAACCCCATCTCTACTAAAAATACAAAAATTAGCCAAGTGTCATGGCCTGTGCCTGTAATCCCAGTTACTTGGGAGGCTGAGGCAGGAGAATTGCTTGACCCCGGGAGGCAAAAGTTGCAGTGGTCTGAGATCACGCCGTTGTACTCCAGCTTGGGCAACAGAGCAAGACTCTGTCTCAAAAAAAAAAAAAGAAAGAAAGAAAAGGAAAAGAAAGGTATTGCTAAGTGTCTCTCATTCAGATGCACCTCTTCGGAGTCACCATTCATCTTCTTTATGATTCCCTCATTATCAGCTTCTGTGTTAACCAGAAGCTTTGGTAATGTTTCATTTCTTGTGAGACCCCCTATGCGACACTCTGTGAGGTCATCTTTCCAGCCTACTGACAGCTCCTCTGCAAGTTTTGTGTTGATGATATTAAAAGAAGGTGTCAATGGAAGGTTTCCAGGACAGGTTCATGTGCATTCATATAAGGACAACCACAGAAAGCCTGTATTTTGACCAATAGCGTTTTGACACTATCAATTTTAAGATGCATTTTGTCTTAGTTCATTTGTATCGCTAGGAAGGAATACTTGAGTCTGGGTAATTTATAATGAAAAGAAGTTTATTTAGCTCACAGTTCTATGCACTGTACAGGAAGCATGGCACCAGCACTTCCTTCTGACTGGGTTCTCAAGCTGATTCTACTCATGACAGAAAGAAAAGGGGAGCTTGTGTGTGCAGAGATCACATGGTGAGAGAGGAAGCAAGAGAGGGGGCAAATGCTGGGCTCTTTTCAACAACCAACGTGAAAATATGTCCTCTAGCAATAATGGAACACACTGTATTTTTTCTGTGACTGCTCATTTCCCAGTGTGATATCATAGTGACTTGTCTGCTGAATTCTGGTTTATTATTATTATTATTATTTAAGAGATAGGGTCTTGCTGTATTGCCTTGGCTGGAATGTAGTGGTGTGATCATATCTCATAGCAACTTCCAATTCCTGGTCTCAAGGGATCCTTTTGCTTTAGCCTCCTGAGTAGCTGGGACTACAGGCATGTGCTACCATGCCCAGTCACTTTGAAAAAAAATTTGTTTTTGTAGAGTTGGGGTCTCGCTGTGTTGCCTAGGCTAGTCTTGAACTCCTGACAATCCTCCCACCTCAGCTTTCCAAATTGCTGTGATTATAGGCATGAGTCACCATGCCTAGTCAAGAAGACTTTTTCTTTTTCTTTTCTCTTCTTCTTCTTCTTTTTTTTTTGAGATGAAATTTCACTCTTGTTGCCCAGGCTGGAGTGCAGTGGCATGATCTCAGCTCAGGCTCAATGCAACCTCCGCCTCCCAGTTCAAGTGATTCTCCTGCCTCAACCTCCTGAGTAGCTGGGATTACAGGTGCACGCCACCACGCCTGGCTAATTTTTGTATTTTTAGCAAAGACAGGGTTTTACCGTGTTGGTCAGGCTGGTCTGATCTGCCCGCGTAGGCCTCCCAAAGTGCTGGAATTATAGGCGTGAGCCACCGTGCCTGGCTCAAGAAGACTTTTTCAAACATAGTTTTATATAGATTACCTTTTACCTGCTATAATATGTGGGAAATTATTAGAGTACTATTGTTAAGTTCTACTTTATATGATTTTAATTTTTTAATGTTATCGTTTTATGTTGCCTCAGCATCTATTTTGAATTATGTTTATCTTGGTCATACCAGAAGCAGGACTTAACACCTTTGACACATTTTCCAGTTCTCCAATCCCTCCCACTTTCTCTATGCAGTTGTTCTAGATATCTACTTTATACAACCCCTCCTTATGAGATAGCTAGATGCAGCATCTGACTTTCCCCCGACCATCCATACCTCATGTGGGCTGTGCAAATATGCCACAGTGACCACCTTTTTATCAGTGTGCCTCTATGGGATTCATGCTTGCTTCCTGTAAACCCACAGTTAGAACCCCCTGTAAGAAGGTTGCTTGAATAACACACTGGACGCCAATAAAGGCCTCAACTATAGGCCCCTCCCTCAGCCGTGTGAGTATGTGTCCAGAATGGCTCCCCCTTTGGCCATCTGAGGCATTCTGCTCTGCTCTCTCTGGGATCTGTAAATAATACACTAAATCAGTTATTTCATGTGTTTTGTTGAGCTGACTCCTCTATGTCTCATCTGAATAATACACCTGAATTTCTTTTCAAGTCAGGACTTTCCTAGAGACTGGTTATTTTAGTGAGAGTAAACCAGATGCAGTTCAGAGCCACAAGGTTGTTTTCCGATATAAACATGTTTTCTGTGAGAGAAACCCCTGGTCATGGGTCACACACGTATGCATTTGGCCATCTCACAGAATAAATAGAGGCGCATTTTAAACACCTATGACCAAATTCTATCAATTCTCATTGGGCTGGGTTAGCATTACATTGTCCTATGCAGCCATAAAAAAAGAATGAGATAATGTCCTTTGCAGCAACATGGATGGAGCCAGAGGCCATTATCCCAAGCAGAGAAACACAGAAACAGAGAAACAAACACTGCATGTTCTCACTCACAAGTGCGAGGCAAATATTGAGTGAAGATAGGCACAAAGGAAGAAGCAACAGACATGAGTTCTCACCTGAGTGTGGAGGATGGGAGGATGGTGATGATCCAAAAACTACCGATCATGTAGCATGCTTCTTACCTGAGTGACAAAATAGTCTGTACACAAAACACCTGTGACATGCAGTTTATCCATAGAACAAACCTAGACATGTACTCTTAAAATTAAAACACAGGTTTTTAAAAATTCTCAATCTAATGGTCTAGAAACTATTGGGGAGGGGATTTGTTAAAGATTCCTGAAATGTTAGCCACCAAGAGACCAAGAACATTGACACTTCATAGGTAGTTTTAGGTCTGATTAATAGATGTACGTTTGCTTCACCAGGTAAGTCTACAGTCAGGGGCTCTGGGAGTCAATGTTGTATGTTTCCAGATAATGTCAAGGCCAGATTTTGGTTAAAAAGAAAACTTAAATAAAAAACCAAGCATTCATCTTCACTCTATTTTTGTATTAGAACCTGACACCATATTCATAATTGCACTGTATATGAAGAGAAACCCCTGTACTCCATGCAAACAACATAGACTGTGGAATTATGTTGTGAAATGCAAAGAGAAGATGATTCCCAAATTTAACAGAAACCGTAGGTGTTCTGGAGAAACAAATAGAGGCGACTAGCCTTATTGATTTCTCCTCGATGATAATTGTTATTTGCACTTAAAAGTAAAACCTTCTACTTGAATTACTCTATAATGTAGTAAATCTATCACTCACACATACAAAATACCATAGGAAAAAGGGGTAGGTCCACACGTGGTGGTTAAGCCTACTTATGTGCATAATTTTCTCCATCTCTAAGGAGTGTCCATCTGACGGGGTGCAGTGACTCATGCCTGTCATCCCAGCACTTTGGCAAACAAAAATCTAAAAAACTCATAAGCATGAAAACCTTTAAAAATATTTTGCTAGGAGATAACAAAAAATAAGTAAGATGACAATTCCCTCTCTACAAGTACTTGTGCTTCCTGGAGATATATGTACAGTTTTTCTAAGTTGCATTTATCATTTTACTAAAAACTGTAAACAGTTTTAGTAGTGACTCACTGAATTGCAAGAAAACTATAGATATTTATATTATGGTCCATGTGTACAAGGAAATTACTTGCATACATTTACAACATGTTAGAAGGAATCAAAGACCTCAGCCATGTCTATAGCTTTTGGATAAGGAGTAACAGTATGATATCTATGCTTGCTTAGTGACAAAGTGGCTGTTCTCTGCATTCAGAATGGAAGACTCAGTGTTCTGCCTGTATAAACTAATGCCTTGTGCATCTTTCACAATTAAAACAAACTAAGCCACACAATGAAAACAATCATAGCTCCTTTTTCAGTACTTAATTCTGAACAAATTTAGTCTTATGGCTGTGAGAAAAGTCTCTGTTCTCAGAGATACTTCAGTGGAAATTCCTGGAAAACACTAAAAAAGGGTATGTAGCACCTACTTTTCCTAATAAAAGTCACATTCCTAGTCTATTTAGGAAAATTTCATGACTGAAAAGATGAAAATAATTGAAAAGGTTTTACGAACAATGGGTATAAGTGCATTATTAAATACAATAATGAAATAGATTAATACACAAGACAAAAATATGAATTCAGTTGCAGAAGTTGTTATGTGACTAAAACAAATAAAAATTAATACAAAGTGTTGAAAACTGTGTGCCAAAGCAAAAGCAAGAACAAACATTATCAGACATAGTCCGAAGGGTAATTATCCTCGGTCGGCAAGCTCAGCCACTGTTGAACAAACTCATTCTTTATTAAAAACAGAATGAATACCCAAACAGATCACTTAGGGAGTGTTGGGAGCAGCTGGTTTTGCCCATGTAGGCCTCACAGAGAGCCCTCAGCTCTGCTTTGCCTGCCACGGCCAGGACTTTGATGGGTCATGGTCCAAAGGAGTAGGACCAAGTCCACGGAGGCTCGTCCGCATGAGTGGGATGCACCCAGGGATGACTCTCCAAGTTCCTGCCAATGTTTCTAAGGATAGAGAAAGCCCAGAGTGGTGGAAGAGAAGGCACAAAATCACATAAAATTCACTGATGTTGTACTAAAAAATAAAGTGATAGTGAAGTTGGTTGGGGTTGTCTGAGAGTCACAAAGACATTAGAGACATTAGTGTCAACAGTAATGTGCTGAAGGCGTAAACCCAGGAGGCGGAGCTTGCAGTGAGCTGAGATCTGGCCACTGCACTCCAGTCCGGGCGACAGAGCGAGACTCCGCCTCAAAAAAAAAAAAAAAAAAGAAAAGAAAACAACTACACCTGGTATTTTTGCTTGAGGTGCAAGGAATGCAGGATTCTACTCTTTCTTCATTCTAGAACAGCCCAGTGATGAAGAGAATGGGCTCTGGAGGGAAAATTCTTGTGTAAAATGAAGTCTCTCAGTAACTGAGCTACTTTGGTATTTGCATAAAAATAGAGAAATAAACAAATGAAAAAAGAAAGCTCAAAAACAGACAAAAGAACATGTAAGAAAATAGCGCAAAGAAAGATAAATAGGAAATACTGATTTTCAATATATGTTCCAAAAAATTAAATACCCATAGGAGAAAATAAATAGACATTTGATCTCACATTTCAAAATGAATCAATTCCAGATGGATCGCTGACCTAGATATATATATATATATATATTTTTTTTTTTT